>NC_142160.1:2737272-3040303 GCF_024610735.1 Ursus americanus | reverse complement strand
AGGGAAGGCTTAAGCAACTGGGATTGCTTAGATGAGAAAACAGAAGCCTCTGGAAAGGTGTGCAAACAGAGGGTGATGATGAGAAGTATTACAGAGCCCACCGCGGGGAATGGGAATTCGGGCTGGCGCATCAGGGATTTGAGGTTAAATTTAGCACAGGTTCCTTGGGAGTTCATACCGAAGAATAACATGGATGTATTGGTCAGGAGTTTAATTTGTTATTCCTCGTCTTCATGCAAACTCTGTAAGGTGAGTGTTGTTAATCTCATAGAGGCGGGGAGAAGCATAGAAACTTTCCTGAGAAGACACAGCTGCCCCATAAATGGGCCAGGACTTTTGCCCGGATTCTCTGATTCCCAGGCGTGCCCGCGGCCACCTGCATGGACGCTGAGCGGGCGGCCAGAGCCTCCTGCAAGCGGGCGAGCCTTCCGCGTCCCGCGTGGCCGGGGATTGTCTCCAGCAGCCAGAACACGTTTGCTGAGGGTGGGCTTCAGTGGGTGGCCCAGGGCAGACGTCCCTGATCACGACCCACTGTCTTCCTCTCCACTTGGCACCCCCGCGTGTGCTTCTTTTATTACTGACCATTAAGGTCAGGACATGCTCACCCGGCTCGGGAATGTCTTACACCTGATGGTGGCCCAGTGACCATCAATAAGCCATCTCCTCTCTTTCCAGCTTGGATTTCGTATGTATTGCTCACAATCACGCGTAAGCACAGGGCAGCTCTGGTTATAAGACCACGGAAAAGGAAAGGAAAACCATGGGAACCCTCATCATCCCATCATCCGTCTTGAAAGCCCGCTGAGAGGCCCCTTCTGGATCTCCACCAAGCTCCCTCTGCTCCTGTAATCTCTGTGTACTCTTCTTGAAGCAAGAGTAAGCAGAGGAAGAGAATTTATCATATGATTGACAAATTAATTAATTGTGCTTTGTTTTTTGTCTTTTATCTTTAACACGAAACATGGTATTTCACCATTATTATGTAACAAGATGGTGATAGACTAGTCTGAACTTCCCAGACTTTGAAACACATGTTGTCAGACATGTGTGTGTTTAAATAGAGCAAAGAATTTCAATTTCACTGAAAACGTATTAAACGCATAAAGGTTTTTAAGCAATTTAATCCTTATCCAGTCCCAATATGTCCCCAGTTCCATAAGGGAGAATCAAAATGTTGAGTAGAGAGAATTTGGATCTGACTCAATGAGTCCAAGCCCTTAGTTTGAATGCATGTTGGGCATTGGCTGGCTACGGGTCCCCTGGCGAGCTCTAGCTGTGTGACTCCAGGACAGGCTGTTTGGCTGTTTTAAAAACACCTGCCTCTAGGAAGGGAAGAATGAAGGGGAGTAAACAGAGGGGGAATGAACCACGAGAGACTATGGACTCTGGGAAACAAACTGAGGGCTTCAGAGGGGAGGGGGGTGGGGGAATGGGCTAGCCCGGGGATGGGTAGTAAGGAGGGCACGTATTGCATGGTGCACTGGGTGTTATACGCAAATAATGAATCATGGAACACTGCATCAAAAACTAGGGCTGTACTGTATGGTGACTAACATAACATAATAAAAAATTATTATTAACAAATAAAAAATAAAAAAATAAAAGCACCAGCCTCACAGTATGGCCACGAGGGTTAGGTGATCGGCAGAGAGAGAAGAAAGCACTTGGGAGGTGCTAAAAAAAATGGAAGCTCGTTATTTAAATGGAATGAGTGTGGGATTTTACATTCAAGAGCAAAATCATGTTTCAACTTTACAGCAAAACAGAGCCATGACTTTCCCAGTGTCACCGTCTAGACGGCTGTGAACAGCCCAGCTCCTCATCTTCGCTGAATCACGAAGGTCCGTCCCAGCATAACGACCGCTTGAGGCAGGCGCCCCATCGATGACCTGTTTGCGTTGAGTTTCCTTTATATTCGTCATGGTCCTCCGGCACTCCTGGGCCGTTTCAGTCGTTTTCCTTGACCTCGTATACTTGCAACAAGAGAAAAACTTGAGACCGTGTTTTTCCTGAAACAACAGAATCTCAGCTCCAGTGTATCCCTGGGTAATATTTTTGGACTGAGTGCCAATCAGATATAGCAGTTCTGTTGTGTAAATGCTCATAAAGTCATTTTAATACATTTCTGAGATTTTCCCCCTGTGATACCTTTATCTATCTGGCAGTTAAATGTTTCCTGGGTCTTGATAGTAAATATTAAGGAAGACATTTCACGGTGATGTGTTTCCCCCAGCAGATGACTTGGCTTCTTAAATCTCCAGTGAAAATAAGATGCGTGTAGCTAATGAGGGTTTTGCTTAGTTTTATCAAACCGTTTATCAAAACGGCTAAGTTTAGGCCGTGTAGGTAATAAAGTGGGTGATCTCCCTGAAGGTTTTACAGGGCAGTGATTAATCCAGGATGGAGTATGTGCTCATCCCAGGGATTATCAGCAAGAAGCACTGTACTTTCCTGGAGGTCATGGTGAAATGCAGGGTTAAGGGCACAAGCCTGTGACTGTTGCCAAGAAACCATTCTACTGTTAGCGGCATGGGATCAAGCATTCATTTGGGCACCCATTCAACAAATATTTGTTGAGGGCTTGTCATCTTCTAGGTATTGGGGTGCAGCAGCAAGCAACAGGAAAGGTCACGTCTCTCACGGAGCCCACATCCTGGTGTATGTGTAGGGGGGAGGGGTTCCAGACAGAACAGACTTAGAGAAACAATGCAGACACTCTCGTACTATGATGAAAATACACAAAAGGGTGACCTCTGTGCTTGGGGATTGGGGAGAGCATGTCCGAGGGGCTCACGGAGTCCTGGCTCTCAAGAGGAAGTCCTGGGGCTCTCAAGAAGAGCCATGGGACCGAGGGCACAGCACTGGTGAAGGGCTGGGGTGAGAAATGCACTTGGGATGAGGCGCAAACAGCAACAGGATTGATGGAGGGCTGTGGCGGTGAAAGACGGTCTGAGTGTGGGGAGATTGGGCCGGAGGAGCAGACAGCATCCGTTCCAGATGAAACTTTCCGACAATAGTGAGGACTTTGGAGAGACCGTCGGAGGACTTGAAGCTGGAAAATCACCTTACTTTTTAGTAAGTTTATGCTGGTGGGTATGTTCAGTGGAGATTGTGGGTGAGGGAGAGTGGAGATGGGGACACTAGTGTGAGCTCTGTTTCAGGAGACCGTGCCACGGTTCAGATGGCTGAGCGGGAAAGGGCTGGAACACAGGCGTCTCCCAGCACTTTGTGCCAGTGCCTTGGCTGGGACGAAGGGTAAAATGTCCTCCTTGTTCTCCGTTCCCTCAACCCTGAACCTGATCGACCATCGCGTATTCTCTGCAATTTACCTCTGGCTCGCTGAGGTGGTTTGGCAAGAGTCAAGGAGCAAAGACGCATCAATGTTAGGGCAGGTGCCCCACTGCTCACTCGAGAAGGAGGGTTCAGGAAAACAGACAATCCAATATTCCCAGGAAAGGCTTAAGGCGTATCTCCACTTAAATATTTGCATTCAGTTCGTGTCCTTGTGTGTCAAATCCACTGTTCATGTTTGACACCTGCTCCCGGGAACTGAAATCAAATCCAGATTTTTAAGAGCAGACTTACAAATGCATTTTGAAATACACTTCTTTTTCCTGCTAGGAAATGCAGGCACACAATACAGGCACACAAAGGGGCACCTGGGTGGCTCAGTTGGTTAAGCGTCTGACTCTTGATTTCAGCTCAGGGTCGTGAGATCGAGCCCCAAGTTGGGCTCCATACTGGGCTTGGAACCTTCTTCAGATTCTCTCTCTCCCTCTGCCTCTGCCCCTTCACCTCCCCACCCCATCGCACATGCATGCTCTCTCAACACAAACACAAAACAACAATACAGGCATATTGTTTTCTGTTCTTTCTCAATTACCACAAATTAAATATTTCTCTTTAAAATGTTAAAACATCAAGTGAAAGAAGACAGTTTGAAAAGGCTACATAATGTAGTAGGCTTCCAATTATATATGTTCTGGAAAAGGCAAAACTACAGAGACAGGAAAAAAGGTCAGTAGTTGCCAGGGGTTAATAAGAGGGAAGGGAGGCTTGACTAGGTGAAACACAGAGAGCTTTTGGGGTCAAACTGTTCTGTATGATTCTGTAAGGGCAAGCACATGGCATTTAACATTTGTCAAAACCCACAGAACTTTACAGAACAAAGAGCGAACCTCAATCTGTGGAAATTGAAACTTCATTTAGGAAACTGAGGCTCTCGGGGTGGAATGCAGGCTGTGTATGACAAACGTATGAAACAACCTCACTGAATGGACTCAGGGCAGAAAACGCTGAAGTCCGTAGCTTTGGGAACAAGCAGCCGGCGAGACTGAAGTCAAAGTACTCCCGTAAGCGTGCGCTGTGTGCATAGCATTGCCTCCCACGGGGTCTGGGCTGACCACGCTACGCCCATGCTGCTGTGAGTTGAACCTGGCTTTGAACAGTTAAGTGACTGCCTGATACATAATCGGAGCCAGGTTTCTCACTGTTGGAGGTGAAGTTTAGAGATAAGCAAGGGGAGGAGGCTAGAATGATCCACATTGTACTAGATAGCATTGGAAACCAGCAGAACCCATGCTAGTTAATGTGGATACAGAGGTTTACAAATGGAAATATCAATAGATGTGTGTAAGTCCTCACGGTAATATGCACGTATATATTTACTTGCTCTGTCGGCTGATAGAGCCTAAAAGATACCATACCCTGGTAAGTACCTGCATGTAACACCATTCTCCACTAAAATGAACCAGCGATCCTGAGAGAAATGGCTGATTCTAGGGCTGGGGCATAAAATACACCAGGGGAACCTAGAGAATCTTGTAGTGTGAGAAAGGAAGGGAGCACGCTCCCCTGGCACGGGGTCAGCCGGAGGAACCGCCAGGGCCTACAGCTCGCACGGTCTGAGCACACACGAAAAATTATGAAGCTTTGGATTATAAAAATACATATAAAGGGGCGCCTGGGTGGCACAGCGGTTAAGCGTCTGCCTTCGGCTCAGGGCGTGATCCCGGCGTTATGGGATTGAGCCCCACATCAGGCTTCTCCGCTATGAGCCTGCTTCTTCCTCTCCCACTCCCCCTGCTTGTGTTCCCTCTCTCGCTGGCTGTCTCTATCTCTGTCGAATAAATAAATAAAATCTTTAAAAAAACATATAAAAATAAATATCTGTGACTTCATACTGGTATAAATAAATGCGGGGAATAGACATATCCCACACGAAGAGGAATTTCAGCTAATGTGGGTTCATCCCATCCACTCCAGGAAAGGAGGCGTGACTGCCAGCTCCTCAAGTACGGGCTGCACACAGTGACTTCTTCCCAAAGATAAGGTCACTCATCAGTGGAGAAGCGCAATGGACGATGCCAGCCAGTGGCCAGGGTGAGCATCCGGAACGCTAAACCACGTGACGGCATAAACCTCGGTACGAGACAATGACAATGGTGGTTTATTCCCGTGATCTTCCTCCTCCAGTGCAGCCTCAAGAAAAGCATCAGCGGAATTGCAACAGAGGCGTGGTCTACAAAGCTCTTCCTCAAAGCCGTCAAGGTCATCGGAGACGTAAAATGCTTGAGAAACTGTCATGGCCATAGGAACCTAGGTAAATGTGACAACTTCTTGTGGCGAAGGGCATCAGGTGAAAACCAAGACGTCTGAATGAAGCGTGAACTTCAGTTAATAATATACCAATATCGGTTCCCTGGAGGTTAACAGGTGTAACTAAATAACAAATTATAATGTATGCTATTGTGAGGTGTTAACAGAAGAAAGTGAGTAGGATATATTGGAACTCTTTGTACGACCATCTTAATTTTTCTATAAATCCAAAACTGTTCTGAAAATTAAAGTCTATTTGAAGAATGTCACGGAGGAAGATTTCCAGTTAGAGGTGAGATGGAGAGGTGCATTTCTCCCTATCCCTACTGCTGTGAACAGCTAACGCGCCGGGTACCATGTATAAAACGAACATAAACAGATATCCTGACTAGAGACCTTGGAACTTAAGGAAGAACAAGGTGATGAGTTCTTTTGATTTGCTTTTCCCCTTCAAATATCCCGGTCTGGATGTTAGAGAAGTCTGCAATTCAGAAATGCCAACAAGTGCAGACAAGAAAGACTTGATACTTCTATCTGGCCAAAGGACTCAGAAATGGGCAATCTAGCAAGACAGGACCCTGTTGGCACTAACCCTTCTTTTCCAGTCAAACACAACAGCAAGAAAGTGTGGCCCTTCCACCCCCATGAACAAATCCGAGTGGGAAACCAGAAATTCCATCTTGCCCAACAGGGAGGTTTTCTTCCTCTCCCCACTGGGTGGTGTCAGGAGAGGTCAAGAGGAAGCCTGAGAGTAACCGGCGGAGAACAGGTGACAGGGTACTCTTCCCCGTCCCCATCACCCCTATAGAGGCCAAGGCAGGGTCTGCACTTCCACTCTGACCTGGAAGTAAAGAGCCAATCCCCTCGATTCACCACTGGGGTGGGAACTGTCGAGGCTGTGTGCAGAGCGGGACGTCTCCCACCACCCCAAGGTAATGAGACTTCTCCTCACCCTGGATGTCCCACTTCACCCAGCAGTAGGATGCTCGTGCACTCACCTCTGAGTGGGTGTCTGTGGAGACCTGTGGAGAGCCTTAACTCCCACATCAGTCTGGCAGCAATGAGGCACCGCTCCCCGTCCCCCCCCCCCCAGAGTGGTGTTAGGGGAGATGGTGCAGCCCAGTGTTTCCATCCTCCACCCACTGATAATGAGACCCCCCTTCTCTACCCTGTGGGATCATTAGAGGCCAAGTGGGGCCTCTCTTTCAGAAAATATATGATGAGAAAGTCCTTCTCACTTCATTCTTTGAAGTCAGTATTACCTGGTAATGAAAACAAAGATACTGCAAACAAGAAAACTATAGATAAATATTTCTCATGAATACATACACAGAAATTCTTTAAAACATAAAGTAAATCTAATTAAGCAATATGCAAAATGAATTATACACTATGATCCAGGTGATTTATTCCAGGGATGCAGGCCACTTCTGTACTCAAGTATCAATAAATGTAATTCATCATATTTTTAAAACCCACGTAAAGGTGCCAATTGATGAAGAAAAACACTTGATAAAATTCAAACAACCACTCATGATGAACTAGGTCAACAAAAGTAGATAGAGAATTCCTCAGTCTGTAAAGAATATCAAAATAAGACCTACAGCTAACATAGTATTTTATAGTGAAGATTGCTTTCCCCATAAAATCAGGAATAAGGCAAGGATGCCCACTCTAAATACTGCTATTAAATATAGGCCTGGAGGTTCTAGCCAGTTCAATAAAGAAAAAAAAAGTAAAATGTATGCACATCAGGAAGAAGGAAAGAAAATTTTCACCATTTGCGGAAGATATTATGGCCTATGTAGTAAATCCCAAGGGATCTACAAACCCCTAGAATTACATGTGAGCTCCTCAATGTCACAGAATCTAGGAGCAACATACAAAAAAACCACATTTCTACATAGTAACAAAGAATACTTAGAAACCAAATTAAAATCATACCATTTGTAAATGGCCAAAAAAGTAAAATAGTCACGTACAACAGGGTCTGCTGAAAGCGACAGAAAGAAAAGATAATCGAAAGAAGTGGAAAGACATTCCCTGTTCATGAATTGGAAGACCAAACCCAGCAAAAATACCAATTCTCCTCAAATGAACATACAGGATTCATGCAATTCCTGTCCAAAACATAGCAAAAACTATTCTAGACTTCAATAAGCCTTGTCTCCTGTTTATGTGGAAAGGCAAAAGAACTGGAACGGCTGAAATGGTTTTGAAAAAGAAGAATGAAACAGGAGGAATCACTTTTGGCAGTTTTGTAAGCCTTGCTGTACAGCTCCAGTCCTCACGTCCATGTGGGGTTGATGGAGGCACCACGCGGAGACCAAGGAGGCAGCCGAGAGCTGAGAAGCAGGCCCACACCAGTCCGGCCAACTGGTTTTTGACAAAGGTGAAAAACTCCTGCGTTGGCAGGAGAATCATCTTTTCAGCAAACACTGTGGAAGCAATTGAGTATCTGTTGTTTTAAAGAAAGCGAGTCTCCATCAGAACTTTACAGTGATGCGATGCAAGTCCAACAGGTCTCATATTCAATGTAAAACATGAAAACATTAAACTTTCAGAAGAATCTGTAGGAAAACATCTTCAGGGCCTGTGGATAGGTGAAGAGCTTTAGATAAGACACCTAGAATAACATCTATAAAAGAAAAGAGAATGGATATGTTGAACTTCATCAATTAAAACATTTCGGTTCGCAAAAGGTCTTGTTAAGAGGATGAAAAGACAATCTGCAGATTAGAGAATGTAAGTGCAAGCAACACACGTAACAAAAGATTCATACGTAGAATATATTTAAACAATTCTCAAAACACAATGGAAAAAATATATGAAATTGACAAAAGACATGAACATTTTGCCAAAGACGGATGCCCGATAAACGCACGAAAGATATTTGAAGACACGAATCACTAAGAAGTGCAAATTAAAACCTCAACGAGATATCAATACGTACCTATGAGAATGGTTAAAAACAAAACAAAACAAACAGTAGCACCACGAAACGCTGGCAAGGATGCAGAGAAGCTGGATCCTTCCTCATGAACCAATCTGGAAGAAAGTTAGACAGAGTCTCTAAGAAACCAAACATAGACTTAGCATATGATACAGCGATCACACTTCTGGGCATTTATCTCAGAGAGATGAAAACTTATGTCCACACAAGAAACTGCATACAAATGTTCATAGCAATTTTATACTTAATAGCCAAAAACTGTAGAAAAGCAAATGTCCTAGAGCAGGCGAATGAGTAAACGACAGCCGTGCAGAGGCCCCCACTATTGCTACAGTCACCAAATTACAGAGGCGGAGGGCAGGTGAGCGGTGCCAGGGTTAGCGGCAACACAAGGGGATCTTTTGTGATTATGGATCAGTTCTTTATCTCGAATATGGAGGTGGTTACACAAACGTACACATGCAATAAAATGGTACAGAACCACACACACAGACGCACGCACACACCCAGGTAACGATGATAAAATCCACATGATGTCTGTGCCTGGTACCAATGTCAATGTCCTAGTCTGATATTACACCTACTTACGCAAGATGTTAAGATGTCACCATTGGAGAAACCTGGACAAAGGGTACAGGGACGACTCTACCATTTTTGCATCATCCTGTGATTGATGATTACGTCAACATTAAAATCGTTTAAAACGCTGTGGAGGACACTACATTCTCTGGGGAAAATACAGCACTCTGTGTTTCTACTCCTCTGCCTTTATTAAGGCTACCAGTTGAAAATACCTGCATAAGGTAATCATATCACACGTCTGCTGCTAGTATACTGGATAGTTTCCTCTTGGCCTTAAGGGGTTTCCAGAATGGGGATGGGATGTGGCGATGTTGGTAGTGCTGGTGGAGGAATCCATGGTTATGAGACTGGGAGGGATATGAGAGCTGGGACACCCTGGGGGAAAGCACTGAAGGTGAATGAAGGCTGCAGAGGGTGGTGGAGGAGGGAAGATGAATGTGTCCCATGGGGGGTCGTCTCTAGGGTTGGGCAACGCCCAAGGACAGTGGAAGAGCTTCCAGGGTGTGGAGACCCGGGCACTGACTGTGGCAGAGAAACAGGTGCCATTTAAGGAGGTAGTTGTTGTTATGTCTTCTGGAAAAAAAATCCTTTCATGTAATGCAGGAAAAATAAAAAATTCTTACTCAGAACTTGATTAGTTTATGGAAAGCCAAAAATAACCAGAACCATATGTTAGGAGGAAGAAAACAGTTACATTTAAATCATCGTTCTTAGAAAATAAGGCAATTTTTAAAAATGTGTGTGAAAAGACTCCCCAGGAATGGGAGAGATACTTGCAAATCATATTTCTGGTAAGGGTTTCGTGTCCAGAATATACAAAGAGCTCTTACAATTTAACAATAAAAGACAAATGGCCCAACTAAAAACACGGGCAAAGCATTTAAATAAATAAATCTCTGAAGGAGATATGCAAGTGAGAAAGAATCCATGAAAAGATGCTCAAAATCATTAGTCATCAGGGAAATACCAATCGAAACCACAATGAGATGTCACCTCACATCCATGAAGATAGGTATAATAGTAAAAGAAGAAAAGAAACTTGCGAACGTTGGTGAGGACACTGACAAAATGAGATTCTCCTGTGTTGGTGGTGGGAATATAAAATGCACAGTCACTGTGGACAGTTCCTCAAAAGGTTAAATATGTGATTTACCATATGATCCAGCAATTCTACTCCGACTTACATGCCCAAGACAATTGAAAACATATATTCACACAAGAATTTGTACATGAATATTCATAGCAACGATATCGTAGCAACCATAAAACAGAAATCACCAAAATGTCCATGAGTTGATGAATGAAGAAACAAGAAACATGGCAGATGTCCATATGAAGACACAGAATTCATCTGTCAAAACAAATGAAATATTGCTACATGCCGAACCTCGGCTATAACATACATGGATTCGACACGATAAGCCAAGTGACAGAATCAAGACCAAAAAACCACCTATTTTATGATTCCATTTATAGGAAATGTCCAGAATAGTCAAACCCATAAGGACAGAAAGCAGATCAGTGGTCGCCAGAGGTTGGGGGAGTGTGGGTATGTTTTGAGGGTGGTGAGATGATCTGGAATCGGGTAGTGATGCTGGAGGTGTAGTGAGCACGCTGGGGACACTGAGAAGGAGACGTTAAGTGGGGGAAATGATGTTATGTGACTTACACCTCAATCAAGGAAACAGAGGGTTTCCTTTGTTCCCCTCACGTGGGTCCGAACACTAGCAGAAATGAAGGTCATTAGTAAGGAGCTGAGTCAGACGTGGGCAGCCTCGTCTTTCTGAGAAGCAAGAAAGAAAAAGAAAAAAATGAGACAATTTAGAATTCATGTATCTTCTGCTTCATTTTCTTTTTTAAGTCAAGCTGTGCATTTCTAGAGAATACAGGCATTCTAAATCATTTCATGGTTTATCCACTCTGGGGATTTTGAAAAGCCTCTCCTTTCTCTACCTGCAGAGTTGCAGAGGGAATGAGCTGTGCCAGGGGATGGGAGGCAGACCATGAAAATCAAGGAAATTAATTTGCCTTTTAACTGTTGTCGTGAAAAGTTCAATAACAGAAGCTTAAGTTGGCTTATATTTTGGATAAATTTGGACTTTTCCTCTCTTGCAAACTTAAGCCATTGTCGTAAAAGATACACAGTTATACTCGCCATTCAGCCTTGTTTAGGGGGTGGGTTCCCGCATGCGTTCCCCAGCGTCACAGAGACCATGAAATAAAACGCTGATCTCATCCTAACTGTGCCGAATCACACCCCCTTGCCTTACCTCTCCCCCTAAACGTGGGGACTTACGGACTAAGACGTTAGCACGTCAACTCTGTCAGAGAACTCCGTCCCAAGTTACTCAACAAGATCTATTTTTAAAACCTTCACAACTGCATGCAAAGAAGGAAAACTAAGAATCAAATGCCCCATAGTCTGTGTATAATTTCCACAAACTTTAGCCAGAAAAATTAAAGGGGTTGACGAGGCCATGCCTATCCCGCCTGTATCCCAAGCAAGCTTTGTAAGCTGACATTGTAAACATGCAGACATGCTTGTCCCACTCTGGAAAGACATTGTATCCCCAACGTTCAACTTCTGTTGAAGAAATATTTTAATGGAATATGTATATCCCGTGAATGCTTTCATGTCTGTTGATTTGGTTCCGGAGACAGAGGGTGGTAAGCAACTGAGGTTAGGAAATACAACAGAACTGACATTTGGGAGAAACCACAAAAAACAAAAGCCCCACCTGAAACGCAACAAGATGGCGGTTGAACACATGACCTTCCACTCTGAAGCTCATAGAAAAGGCAAAAAAATATCTAAGAAACAGACTTATAGTGACAACAAGGGAAATGTTTTCAAAATTAGCAGCAGGATTTTGAGGAATTTTAAAAACATGGGATGAAACAGAAACCAGTGAAAATAAAAACATTAATGAAAACAGGTAAGAAAACTCTGTTGCTGTCTGTCAGTTTTATCGCTGAAGCCCAGAAAGTCTCCAAGAGAAAATCACCAATATTACGGAGAAATGATACTTCCTTTCAGCCAATGATGTTGGGACAATAGAACATATACGCCTGCAAAAAATACGCGTACACATCGTCATTTCACATGGAAATGAACTAAAAATTGATCATAGATCTAAATACAAAAGGGAAAGCTTTAAAACTTTTTTAGAAAACAGAGTAGAAATCTTTGTGTCTTTATGTTAGGCAAGACATGACACCAAAAAATAATCCATAAAAGAAAAAATAGGATCTAATTTCACTTTGTTAAAATTAGTAACATTTACATTTAAAGACACCATTAAAAGATTCAAATCTAAGCCAGAGACTGGAGGAAAATTTTTGCGAATCACACATCTGATTAAAGATTCCTATCTGCAGTATGTAAAGAGCCCTTCAAACTCCACAGTAAGAAAACAGACAGCCAATTTTAAAAGATCTGAACACACACTTTACCAGGGAGGATAAATGGGTGGCAAGTAAGCTCAGGAAATGCTCGGCATCATCCATCATTAGGGAAACACAAATGGGGTATCCATGGGATACCGCTACACTTTTAAAGGAAGCTTAAAATCCCAAGGAGAAACACCATGATCCCCAATGCTGGAAAGAACGCAGAGCGACACAAAATGCAGGGAAATGCAAAATGATGCAGTCACTTTGAAAGACGGTTCGGAAATTTTTAATAAACTAACCACATAACCCAACAATTGAACTCTCGGTATTTACTCAAGCAAACTGAAGCTTACATTAGTACAAAACTCTACGTGAATGTCTATAGCATAGCAGCTGATTTGTAATTGCTAATAACTGGGAGGGGCGTGAGTACCGAACAGGGGAAGGGCTAAAGCACAGTGTGGTGCATGTGATTAAAAGATCAAGGTATTGATTCCCACCAGTCTCAAAAGACTATATATTGTATGAGTCCATTTATATGATATTTGGGAAAAGGAAAGCATATTACTTATTGCCATTGGTTGGGGAAGGAGAGGGTGATTGAAAGAGGGTGATTGAAATTTGAAACATCGATCGGATGCTATGGGTATCAGAATGGAAATCAGACTGTGACTGATGAAGGAGGCTGTATTACAAATATATGCAAAATTTGTTCGGAGGAAGGGCGGGGGGAAGAAACTTTGGAAAGTACTGTTTTCACTGCAAAGTATATGTCTAAAGACAAAAAGGACTGTGAGTAAGCAATATACTCTAGTTGGTAAATATTATTTCTTGGAAATGCAAAGGACCCACACTAACTAAAACAATTTTGAAAAAGAACAAATTTGGAGAACTCTCATTTCCTAACTTTAAGTTACTACAAAGCTATAAAAATCAAGAGACTGTGGTACTGGCCTAAGGATAGACATATAGAACAGGGAATTAGAATTGTGAATTCAAAAAAATGGACACCTGGGTGACTCAATTGGTTAAGTGGCCGTCCTCAGCTCAGTTCATGATCCCAGGGTGCTGGGACCAAGTCCTGTATCAGGCTCCCTGCCCAGCGGGGAGTCTGCTTTTCCCTCTAACCCTCCCTCCTGCTTGTGTGCTCTCTCTCTCTCTCTCTCAGTCTCTCTCTCTTTCAAATAAATAAAATATTTTTAAAAATCCAGAAGTAAACCCATATGTCTATGACCAATTGACTTCTGCAAAGGTGTCAAGAACCTTAATGGGGAAAGCATAGTCTTTTCAGCAAATGCCATTAAACAACTGTACTTACAAATGCAAAAGAATGAAATTAGACCTTACCTCACCCCATATATAAGTCCCAAATGGACCAGAATCTAAATGTAAGAGCTAAATGGACACAACTATTAAAAAGAAACAGAGGTGTAATTCTTTGTGAACTTGTGTCAAAGAAATGCAAACACTAATAAGAAATATTAGAGCAATTATATGCAAACAAATTAGGCAATATGGAAGAAATGTATACATTTCTAGAAACATATAAACTACCAAAACTGAAACAGGAAGAACAGACCCATAATCAGCAAGGAAATTGAAACAATGATCAAAAAATCTCCCAACAAACAAGAGTCCAGGGACGGATGGTCTCCCAGCAGAAGTCTACCAAACATTTAAAGAAGAATTAATACCTATTCTTCTGAAACCATTTCAAAATATAGAAATGGAAGGAAACTTCCAAACTCATTCTATGAGGCCAGCATTACACTGATCCCAAGACCAGACAAAGACCCCACTAAAAAGCAGATTTACAGATCGATTTCCCTGATGAACATGGATGCTAAAATTCTCACCGAGATACTAGTCAATAGGATCCAACAGTACATTGAAAGGATTATTCACCAGGACCAAGTGGGATTTATTCCTGGGCTGCAAGGTTGGTTCAACATCTGCAAATCAATCAGTGTGATACACCTCATGAATAGAGGAGAGGACAAGAACCATGTGATCCTCTCAACAGATGCAGAAAAAGCATTTGACAAAGTCCAGCACCTTTCCTGATTGAAACTCTCCACAGTGCAGGGATAGAGGGAACATACCTCAATATCGTAAGAGCCATCTATGAAAAGGCCACAGTGAATATCATTCTCAATGGGGAAAAACTGAGGAAAGGTTTATTTACAACACCACAAGCCCACACATACATAAAATTAATAACACTTTATCAGAATTAGTATTATTCTTATTTCTTTCACAAGACGCCATAAAGAAAAAGAAAAGATACAGAGCACCCACGTTTCCAAACAGAGCCGGTCTAGGCCCCACAGAGAGGCCCATCTGGCTCCTGCCTCCTGGGACTTGGCTATTTTCCTAAACTCCCCTCCTGGGTGTTGCTAAGCTTATTAGGAGGGCAAGTCTTACTGTTTATTTCCCCAAACCTAAGAAATATTTTAAGTAGACAGAATACTCAAGAGAGACAACCATGGCCCACATGAGAAGACGGCTGAGGTGAACTCCCGTGAGTGAGGGTGGGTTCACACGACTTAATGTCTCTGGGCCCGTTTCATCCTTTGTCACCCAGAGATAACAAATGCCAGTTGCTTCGCTGGATCCATGTGACAGCCAGCTGGGTTTGCACGGCCTCACATGCGTGAGGATTTGCATGTCAAAGTATCACGTGGTGGGCTTCATCTGATTTGAAATCTGAGCTTATGTCAGTCCCTGCTGTAAGGTCGCCAAGTTCTGTGCTGCTTGCCCTGTCCAGAGGCAGCGTCTAACCCCCACCCCTGACATCTGGGCAGGCGCTGTGACGGCTCTGGCCAACAGAATACAGCAGAAATGACCCCCTGGCAGTGTCCAGGCTGAGGCTGTAAGGGACAGACAGCGTTGACTTTCTGTCTCCGGACACATGTGTGCTGGGACCACAGCTGCCATGCCGTGAGGAAGCCCAAGCAGCCGAGGCCGCCGACTGCTGGCCATGCATGAGCGCCCAGACCAGGACCAGCACCAACTCGGCCAGCCGGGTGGACAGACTGTCCTAGCTACACCTCCCTGAGCCTTCAAACAGCAGAGAGGAGCAGAGATAAGAATCAATACCTCACCTCAAAAGCTTACCTGTTTTTTAAATAATTTCTTGTACAATATTAAAGATACCAATTAAAAAACTTTAATGTTTAAAAATTAAAATATCAATTGAACAAACTCTTGATAACAGAAGACTAGCAGGATAGGACTTAATTTATTTTAAAAAAAGTGATTCTGGGGGCGCCTGGGCGGCTCAGTTGGTTAAGCGTCTGACTCGTAATTTCAGCTCAGGTCATGATCTCAGGGTGGGGGGATCGAGCCCCGCGTTAGGCTCCATGCTGGGCGTGGAGCCTGATTAAGATTCTCTCTCTCCCTGTCCCTCTGCCTGTCCACCACCCACCCGTGCACTCTCTCTTTCTCTCTCTCATAAGAAACAAACCAACAAAAAAATTAATTAATTAAATCTTTAAAAAAGTAATTCTGTGTCTGCTGGCATTTCACCAACGCACACGCGTCATCTCCTTGAGTGAACTTGGCCACGACCTTCCTCTTCTGGGCCTTGGATTCTTCCTCTGTGGGTTTCTCTCATATTAGAAGCAAAATGTTTTTTGAAAGTATAAAGGAAATTTATAAATTATGAAGAAAACATAAAGCAAGTCAGGTTACATCTGCAGCTTAGTAAATATATCAACCTCATAGAAGTATGTTTTAATCGGGCTGCAGAGGCAATGATCTGTCTATTCCTCCATTTGTTTTATTGGTTTCAGGTCTTTATACCTAAGCTTATATTCGCAATGCATGGGAATAGCTGGTCAGTGACAAATTCCAGCGGCTACTTCCCAGGACAATGAAAACTGTCATTTGTTGATGGAAGCCGAAAAAGAGATTAAGCAGGGATTTTCAGGGTCATTTTATTCTTTTTCCGTTGAGGTTGCATCTCATTCTAATGCACCGCTCGTGCAGCTTTCAACGTCGCAATGGATTACACGGAGCAATGTCAGATGGCCGCGTGTGTCAGGACTCCTACACGGAGCGTTCTGGAACCGTCTGTGGAAACCACGTCTGGACTAGCGCGTCTTCACAGGGCATGCCTGTTTTATGCATATGATGACTTCCTCTTTTGAGATGACTCTGAGTGTTTCCATGACAGAGTCGTAAAAATAGCAGGGATCTGAGGGCAGAGCTGAACGGGCAAACGGCCAGCGCCCCGCTGACGGTGATGTTTTGTCAAGTCCAGATGGTGTGCTGATTTTCTCTCTGGCCAGGAGCACAGTGCCCGGCAGTCCCTGGAGCTGCCCACCTGCTTCCTAACCTCGGACGCAGAGGATCCTGACGCTGAGTTTGATGGGGCGGACAGAGCCCAGCGTGAAAGCCAGAGAAGGCGGCCTTCAGCTCCAGACGGACTTTCCGAGCTCCTGCTGCGTGCAGGCAACTCACTGTTCACATCGAAACGTGCACACCTGGTGCCCAGCAGCCAGGAGCTCAGTCTAAACGGGAAGAAGCAAGAGCCAAGACGTGTTAAGAGGCAGAGATGAGGGGCCGAGGCGATGCCAGAGGGTCCACGGGCACTGATCAAGGGTGGCTGCAGAGTGCTGGCTTTCTGGCAAACCAGCTTTGACCAGAGTCTCTATGCTGCTTCTTGACCGTGGTTTCTTTACCTTTAATTTACAGTGGCCTGAATTAAAGATAATTTAACTGGCACCGTGCCTTCCACTTCCTCCATTTCAACAGTCCTCATTAGCTTCTTCACCCAGAGGAAGCTCCCCCACATCCCTGCAGCTGAGAAGCACAGTTCACGCCTCCCACCAGCCAGCGAGGACTTTGGTCTTAGAAGGCTCTGCACCATGTCCTGACCTCAACCACCCAACTGCATCTGCTCAGAAAGAAGAAAGTGTTCCTACCCAGAGGATAGGGGCATCCCATTTGCTTTCCTACTAGAAAAACAATGAACACTCAAATCAGTTATGCAATTTATTAAAATGTGCATTAAACATAACTGATAAAACAAATTAAGTTTCCTTAAAAATTTTTGGCTGGCTCATTTTTAATGCTAATGTGAAGCTACAATATGATAGATCCTTCCATTAATAGCCGAGTGAGCCTACTATTTGAATGATCAAGATCTTCCCTTCTTTTAGAACTAGTAGAACAGAAAAGAGGCATGCCATCCATTTGTTAAGGAAGGCTAATGGCTCCAGCAGCAAGACGACATACTACGGGAATGTCTTTGTCTGATGGGTGGGTCCCTCCCATCCGTAGTCTGACCAGAAGCAAAAAACAGACAAGTAGACAAACAAACAAAAACAAAAGAAAATATGCAGTATCTTGAGTGGTTATTTCTGTAATTTCTCCTACCATACAACACTATGCAACAAGATTCATTTTCTCTGTGCGTATTTTCGCCGATCTTATCTCAGCGTATGAAGCGTATGGGGGGATGTCTATGCATATCTCAATCTGAGAGAACGGATAGCCTGGTGGTGTTCCCTTCTGGTCACCAATCATTCCACTCATGCCAGAGCGTGGCTGTCCTACACACCACCTGTTGAGTTTCCATGACGATTTCGATCTGAAGAGGGTGAATGATGGCCAAACCGTTTATCGGGGAGTTGTGTTAGAACCATTGACAGTAAGGAATTTACATCTGAAATCATTGTGTTTGCAGATTTTAACTAACTAGCTTAGCTTCCAGAAACATGGGAATATAGGACATTCGAGAACCCTCAGTCAGAGTCACTGTCCCTGTGTGTGATTTAAGTTGTATGGAAAGAACTGGAGAGGTAATGATGGGGTGGGGTGCTGTGTCTTGTCTGGGGACAGGAGCAGCACTGAGGGGGAGCTGGTGGGGAAACTCTGAAGCCCAGAGAGGAGGAAGGAGACACAGCTGGCTAGATCGAGTGGGAACTTAGGACAATTTTGAATCCCACCCACAGGTGTCGAAAAGAAACACAGTTAGTTGGTCTGTGATAAATTAGGAACTTAAAGCAAACAAACAAACAGAGAGAGATGGAAAAGAAAGAGAATGTGTTAGGAAGGAAGAGACTCCTCCTGGCTCCACATTTCCCTGTGTGATATAAGTCACTGGGCCGGGGAGAGGGGGAAGGGCTTAGGGCAGCTGAGTTTCAGCTACTGTGTCCAGCCAGCAGAGAGACCGACTCCTTTTTAGAGGGCGCTCACTGGTTCTAAGGAAAGAATTAGGATTCAACAGTAGGATGGACAGTCTGCTGATAAAATTCACTCACCAATCAACCAAGGTGGCTGGGGAAACAGTGGTACCTCAGAATTGAAATCTGTCTTTGGTCATTCAATTTTAAAACTGACAGGTCAGGTCAAAGATCACAAGGCATTATTACTCCGGGTATTTTAAAATTTTACCTCTGCAGTTCCGACATTAATCTCTCTTGGATTTGTTGCTGTTCAGGAGTTTAAATGTCACAGAAGTAACAAGAGGACTCCTGTGCAGAACGGAAGAATCAGCTGATGAGTCCTCTGCGTAAACACGGCAGCCTGGACCCCGGGGCCAGCTTCTTGTCTTCTCCGTCTGCTCAGAGAAAGAAAGACAGGTGGAGACCAAGAACAGCACGCAACCCTGGGGAGTATCGGGAGGTAGAAGTTGGAGGCGAGGAGAGTGGTTTCTGTCTTAGCTGAGAGGGGTCCTGAACCTTTGCTTGCAAAGGAGAGTCTGCAAGAAAACCAAGCAGGGTCTCAGAGTCACGATATCAAGCCCTGCATCGGGCTCCACACTCAGCGAGGAGTCTGCTTGAGATTCTCTCTCTCCCTTGATCCCTCTCCTCACTCTCTCACTCCTTCTCTCTCTAAAAAATAAAGAAGTAAATCTTTAAAAAAAGAAAAAAAAAGAAAAAGAAAGAAAGCCAACTGTAGCCCGGGGCCCAAGGGGCTGAGCAGTGGGGGCGCCGGGGCCAGAAGGACCACGGTCGATCACCAGACCGTACGCAGAGTGGAGACGCTGGGAGAAACAAAACAGCGCAAAATGATTTTTTTTAAACTAGAATTAATCTCAAAGTGATAAGAACAGATTGAACTCATGAAGCAAGAACATGTGGCTCTAAAAGGAAACATTCAAAGAATAAAAATTATTTTTTAACAACCTGGAAGTCTAAAAATTCTAATTGAATGGTTACAAGCTGCAGTTAAAGAAATTCACCAGAAGTAAACTTACCCAAAGTCAGGCTGCAAGAAACAGAAATGGAAAACATGAAAAAGGTAACAGAGTGGACGATCTTTCTAAAGAGTCCAAGTAAACAATGTGCCGCAAAGTTAAGTAACACAAAAGAGAAAAAACAGGGAGACAAAAGTCATAGAAAAATTTTCATAACAGAAGCATCTGAGTTTCTACATGTTTCTAGATTTTCTGCTGACAAATGCAGAATAAAGAGTTTAAAAATGACCCAAAGCCCCCGCTGTAAATATTTTGGAATACTGTCAGTAATGACGAGGTCATAAACTCTTCCTTCCAGAGAAAAGGAGAAAAGATGATCACATGGGTGATTATTGGAGAATCTGAATGGCACAGGACTTCTCAACAGCAGGTCCAAAGACAGAGTTCGATGAACCTTCTGTCACCCATTGCTCGGCTCGGCGTGGGTAACGTGGACAAAGTCTTCATGCTACACCCTGAATATTTACCCACCACCAACCGGAGGGGGTGCAGTGTGATGATGGAGTCTCAGGACTAAGGTAGAAGGGGCCTTGGGGAAACAACTGGTTTGGGATATTTTTGGAGGACTGGAGCAGAGAGAGACAGAGACAGAGAGAAACAGACAGAGAGACAAAGAGGCCAGAGTGAGAGGCAGACAGACACGCAGGCCTTGTGAGTCCAGCAAGGCCTGCCCCTGCCCTCCCTGACACATCGACTCACCCTCCCCCACAGAGTCAACAGCCCTGGAGTCCTGGGATCTACCCGGAGCCCCGTCTCATCCCTCCAGGGCTGGCTTGAGGGGAGCGGTCGAGGGAGGGAAGGACGAAGGGTCAGGCCCCCAGAGCCTGCGAGGAGGAGAAGGTGAGAACTTCCCAAGTGGAGAGAGTCCTGCCTGCATTACAGAACTAAGCCTTCGACTGTGAGTTTTGTTTGGTGAGAAGGAGGCAGGGGGATTGCTTTCAGTGGCTGCACAAAACATCCTGGCCTGTGGTTGCCCAGACGCGGCGAGGATCAGACGGGAGCCGCAGTGCGGGGAGGTGGGGGTCTGCCAGAAGGGGGTCCCCTCGCCCGCCCCACGGCCACACTGTGGGAGCTCTGCAGGTGGAAGGGCTGCGTGGTCCGGGGCCGAGGGGCGAATCATGAATGAGAGCAAAGCAGGTAACAACAGCTGAACACAACGCGAGGAAAACAGCAGTTCTAGAAAGAAACTGGAATGTTAAATTTGGTGGAATTTACATCCCCCGTGCATAGTGACTCCCTTGCCTCCAGGCAGGTTTCAGAGTTCCAACCTGTGTAGACAGTGAGCCTGCTGTCCCCAGGCTGTGTGCCCAGCGGCCACGGTCTGACCCACACCTCCCCCTCAGTGGCCACATGGACTCCGCCTGGCTCCACTCTGTGCTACGAACACAGCAGGGTCCCCCCATGGGCTGGATGTGGTGTGATTCTGGGGGGGGCAGAGCGGGGGACTTTGGCTTTGAGGTTCCATGAGTGATTGTGGGCTATTCCTTTCTCAGAGGAAAGTGTGTTAGTCAGGCCATCTTACTTCTCGTATTGTGGTGCTCTGATGTCTGGAGCCTCGTGGTCCTGGAGGGACCGCCCTTCTCAGGACTGGGTAATCCCTGGAGATGGGAAAGACTTCTTTTATAGGCAAACCAACCAATGGGGAGCCTACACCCACACCCCTCCTCTGTGGCGCCCCTGCCCTAAACACTGCGGCGGACCACTAGAGATGGCCCCGTACCCGACCTGGGATTACTCACACTAGCTGACCCTTAGCCTGCCCGCCCTGCCTGCCCGCCCTGCCTGCCTGCTGCTTCCCGCAGAAGCCGCAGTGAGGTCTCCAGCCTCCGCGTCCCCGCCTCTCCCGCTGACTTGCACCGGTGCCTCCCATGTGGACTCTTGGGCGTGGGAGGCCCTCCGCTCGGACACCGTGAGGAGTGACCCATCAAGGCCAGTCGTCTCCTGATCTGTTAGCTGGACTATATTGATTTATAATAATTCGACCTACATCGGGGAATGAAACATGAGAGACTATGGAGTATGAGAAACGAACTGAGGGGCTCAGAGGGGAGGGGGGTGGGGGAATGGGATAGGCTGGTGATGGGTAGTAAGGAGGGCACGTATTGCATGGTGCACTGGGTGTTATACACAACTAATGAATCATCGAGCCTTACATCGGAAACCGGGGATGTACTGTATGGTGACTAACATAATATAATAAAAAATCATTAAAAAAAATAATAATTCGACCTACATCGACAGCAGTAAACCCGGCCCGGCCCTTCGGGGATGCTGAGAACGGACCCTTCCAGCCAGCAGGCGGATCCCAGCCCCGCCAGGAACCTGAGAGGGTCCGCAATGGCAGCACGGCCCACACGTGCCGGGCATCAGAAGGCCGTGGTGCACTTTGCTGGTGTCGCACTCACACGGTTCCCCTCCGTGCTCGTCACACCACTGCCATGTCTGTTGTCTTATCTCCATCACACGGAAGGAAGTCAGGGACGCGCTAAAGCCACACCATTAGGAAGGGCCAGATGCTGAGCTTTCACTGACTCCAAATGTGGTCACATGACCGTGTGACTTACGCGGGGGCCCTGGGGCCTCTGGAAGCCATGGGCCTAGAGAACCCATTTCACAGAACTCATCACGAGTCCACATTCCCACCAGAGGTCTGCACTTGCACAAGGACGTCGGGATAGAAGGAACATCAGAGTAAAAGGGGAAGAGATAAGTATAGGTCAGCAGAGAAGACTACACCTTGCACAGGGGGAGTTTTGAGCTCTGTGCATCAGGCAGGGGTCACCCTGGGAGTGGAACCAGTGGGCTATGCACGTATGCATGTGCAAGTACTTGATGAAGCACAGGGAACTTAGTACAGAAGGGACTTAGGAGGAACTGGCCTGTAAGTCTCAGCAGGAGGGCAGGGGCACTGGGCGTGTGGACCCCTCGGACCCCAGCCAACCTTGTCCACAGGCAGTGGCCCAGAAGGAAGTCCAGAGGGGAATGGGATTGCACACCTAGCTGCCAGTCTGAGTTTCTAGATCCGAGGACCAGGAAACTCTCCTTTGCACACCTTCCTACTGATTAAGTCAGGCCCACCAAGGACACTCTCACTTTGCATGAATTCGCTGTCAGGTGATGAGGGATTTTAATCACATTGCAATGTCCTTCATGGCAGCGCCTAGGTTACTGTTGGTGGAATGACTTTAAGATGTGTGTAGGCTTCAAAACGCTACCTTTCTAGTTATCACTTGGAGTAACCGCTCCCAGGCCCTTCCCAGAACCACACCAGCAAGGTAATTCTATATTTCGGCTGGGCCAGGATGACAGGACATGCCAGAAACCCATCACACTCCATCCTTGGCACTGCATTTCCCAAAGCGCACACAAGAGCTCATGATACCCTTGCACGCCCCGGGAAGTCGGCAGCTTACGCTGGAGCGGAGCAGAGGACCCTGTGCTGGTGAGGAATGGTTGCCCAGGTCCCAGCTGGGCTGACCACTGGTCTCTGCTTTCTCCATATGGGATTCCCTTCTGGGCTGGACATGGTAATTATCTGGTTTATACTCTCAGGCCAGTGCTTCTGAAGCAAGATCAGAGCCTTCATATAGAGACAATAAAGATTACTAGGGTTTACAGAGGATGAAATTTTCGATACTCACATGGAAGTTCAAATGACTTTCATCTAACTCCTTAAGGGAGCAGGGAAGAAGAAAAATGTTTTCACCCGTTTTTATCCAAGACTAGCCACCTTGCTTGTTTGTTTCAAAGAAAAAAAATTTCTTCCATGTGGACAAGCTTTTGTTTCCAATAAACATTGTGTGTGGGAGTAAGGACTTTGCAGAGAGAGACATGCTTTTCAGATGTGATCCCAAGCGTATTCTCTGCCCGAGGTTCATTTTTAGTCTTTATCTGCAGTAGCAATTTTGCGCCGGGTGTAACGTCTCATGAGCGCTGAATCATGCAGCCCACTCGTAAACAGACTGTCAGCCACCTGTCAGAACTTTACTATACTTTTATTTTGTATTAGCTACCGGGTTACCTTTTAAAATTCCGGATGCGTATTTTTCAGAATTCCATAGATTGTGAGAGCCTGCGGCAATGCTAGGGGGACATCTCTGGGGGCTGTATTTTAACGTGGGATTCTGGGTATGGCTTCCTTGTCAGAGGCCCCTGGAAGAGAGATCTTGTCCTCTGTGGAGGTGTGAGCTGGCAGTTTCCCCAGCTGCTCCGTGAGTCCAGGGCTGAACACATGTCCCTAGGGAAGAAACGTCAGTGGCCTGGCCAGCATCTCCCAGCTATCTGCCCTGGGGATGTGCCCCCTCCAGACTCTGGGTATTGATCTTGGGAAGGATTCTTTTTTTTTTTTTCTTTCTTTCATTTTTAATTTAAATTCAATTAATTAACATATAGTATATTATTGGTTTCAGAGGTAGAGGTCAGAGATTCATCAGTCTTATAGACCACCCCGGGCTCATTCCATCCCGCGGCCAAGTTAATGTCCATCACCCAGTTACCCCATCCCCTTATGCCCCCTCCTCCAGCAACCCTGTTTGTTTCCTATGATTAAGAAGATTTCATTTTTTTTATGGCTATAAAGAACTTATCAAACTCAGCACCCAAAGAGCAACTAACTCAGTGAAGGAAGGACTGTGACATGAGCCGCACAGCCCGGGCACTGGGAAGGGAGGCGTCCCTGGAGCCACTTCCCGCATGTCCCCCGGGCTGCAGGCAGTGCCTTCTGGAGCTGATCGCCCTGACCTTGTCGTGCGTGATTCACAGCAGCCCCTGCACTTGCAGGAGAAAACGCTACGTACGGAAAATGTCCACACCAGGCTGTCACCTCAGCATCTTGAGAAGTGGCTCCCGAGAGCCGTCTCCCTGCTGCGTACCTGTGATGCGGTGCTCAGCGGGGCGACCTCACGGCCGGCTGTCGCAGCTGTTGTGGGTCACGAGCAGGTGGTGGAGAGAGCGATGAGGGGGGCAGACAAACACAGAGCGGGAAGGCCAGGCTGGGAGGTAGGAAGCAGCCCTGGTTCTCCAGGGCCCCTGGGCTCCGAGAAACCCTGATGTCCTCTAGGTGTCCCCGTGGGAAGTGAGGGCCCCCAGGCAGCGCTGTCACTGGACGCAGAGACTAGATCAGCAGAAATATGAATCTGCTTCCAGCTGCTTGGCTTATAATTTATTTGTGAGATGTGCAGAGTGCCCACTGACCGTCAGGCACAGCGAGGAACTGAGGACAAATCAGGGAAGGGCCTCTGTGTTCCCTGCGCCGTAGCCCTTCCCGAGGTGTGTGGGAAGCCGATTTTCAAGCAAAAAGATAAATTAATCACCACTTGCAAAAGGAGCTGCTCCATAAAGCTGATGGTGTAGGCGGGGTTCTGGGGGCTGGCCTCCCTGAGGACACCACTGCCCACGGTGTGCAAGGCCGCTGGCTGGCCAGAAGCTGGGAGGTAGTGCCCCTGCAGAAGGACAGGCGGACATCACCTCCCCCAGGGGAAGCCTTCAGAACAGGCCTTGCTGGGAACTGACAGAGGCGGCAGGGCTGCGTGACTTGGGGCGGGGGGTGGGCGGGAGCCAGCCAGGGGCACAGCCCCGGGGGTGCAGGCCCTCTGGGGACATGGAGTCACACGCTAGTCAGCACAAGGTTATAGGTGGGGGGTGGGGGAAGTCACAAGCAAGGGCTCTGCTCAGCTGGACACATTTGCAGAAACCTTCATGCTGCGGCACCAAAATCCAGAGTCAGTGAGGCTAGAGCAAAGAAAGAACCCAGAGACCTTGTAGGACGGGTCACAGCCACCGGGAGATTCGTGACCGTGGCCAGGACCAAACTGGGGAGGGAGCACTGGCCCCAGCAGTGCTCGGTGATGTGGGGCGAGGGCTGTAGCAGAGCTAGAGGGGGGCTCCGGGCTTGGGCAATTGTCTGTGCTCTCGGAGCCGCTTCATCTCTTGCAGGAACCCCTAGGACTTTCCAGACTTGTTTTGCCTGCTTCCACTTCCACCCCTTCAGTTCCCATGGAGGCCAGAGATAGCCAGTTACAACCACACCGTCCCAGCGGGCATCTGCTCAGACCCTCTGGTGCATAGAACGTGCCGGGTGCACCTGCAGCCCAGCCTCCTGGTTCCCCTGCAGGGGTCCTGGCCTCACATCCCCCACACGCCACACCTGTCCACACGGCTGCCGCACCCTGGCTTCTCCGGCTCCACAGGCCACCCGCAGGGCAGTGTGGACCGCAGCTGTGGCGGCTGAGGACAAGGGGAGGCAACGGGAGGTCTGGGAGAAGGGCCACATGCTGGATGTCATCATGACTGATGCTCCAGTGACAAGACACACAGGGAGTGTCCAGGAGGACAGCAGGAGAGCCACACGTTTGGGCAGAAGGTGGTAGAGGGGGGGCCTTAGCCTGAAAGCAGTGTTGTTTGAAGGTGGGGGAGGGCAGTGGGGGAAAGTAAGCCTCATCCCCATTTCCTGTCCCAGAAGCAGGAAAGGAGGGGGGTCAGCCTCCACTGAGAAGCCTGCAGGGGAGAGTGGGGACCCATGAAGGCAGGAGGGGAGCCCTGGCAGGAAGAGTTGAGAGCACAGGGGAAACGTGTTAATGATAGGAGTTCAGAGGTCCCACTACAACCATCCGGGAGAAACTAGAGAACAAGTGTGTTGTTGGGTCCGATTGTCCCGTTCCATCCCACCCGAGGCAAGGACAGAAGCTGCCGAGCCCCTATCAGAGCCAGCCCCTCACTGAGAGCAAGGACAGTGTCCAGGGGGGTCCTCCCTGTGCAGGTGAACGCTGCGTCTGAGGGTCGTGGGCTCCACAGAAAATGCTCTAGCAGGATAGCAAAATGCCAAATAATCAACCCTTTGCCACTCCCCAAGTTTGAGCAGATGATTCTCTGTCGTACGTTTAAGAATAAATGTTGAGGTCCCCCCTAAAGTTGAAAACATGTCTGTCACCTTCCACGGACTGCTGTCCTTCTTTCCCTTGGAGACTATGGAGCAGGATGGAAGGGGGCATCCGTGCTCGTCTGGAGGAACCATGACGTGAGACACGGGGTAGTTCCGAGCAGCAAGCCTACACCTGGGTGGGGCGGGGGTCTTGCCGATGGAGAGGATGCTCAGCCCACTGAGGGCCTTCCAGAAGGGGTCCTACCGGAGGCCTGGTTTTGAAGGGCTTGACAGTGGTTGAGGAAAGCAAGTGCCTCAGCTAGAACTTAAGGTCGTCCTTTCTTCCTGACACCCTTGGGGGTGCAGTGTCTCTGGAGCCGACCAGCAGCTGCTGCTGCTCAGAAGAAGGTGAGGAAGATCCAGACGGGAGGAAGGTAAGAGAAGCTTCCTGGTGAGCAACACAGCGGGGCTCCAGCCTGGGAGGGCAAGCACTGGAGGAGGGGGCAGCAAGTCGTGAGCAGTGCAAGAGAACAGGCATCTCAAAGCAACGTGGCTGTCAGCGTCTCTGTGTTTCTGCTGCTCCTGCGGGGGCTCGGTGCCCCCTCCTGCGTAACCTGAAGTCAGGCTCTGCCCTTACGCTTGCTGACTCTTTCTTAACACCCTCTGCAAAAGCCATCTGCTAAATTTGGTAAGGCCCTGGGGGAAAAAAACAACAACCTAATTAAAAAATTTTCCTCCTATCCCTTGAAAAACTATAGAAAAGTAATGTCACACACATGCTCAATTTCTGATTTTTCCAATTGCTGATACAAGGGCTTATCTGTTACCATGGCAACTAAGAGCTTTATACATTTTTTCCTAACCTCTGATATTTTCTAGAACATATCTGCATTTGGGTGCTTTTTAAAATAATTTCGACCTAACATTAGTAACGCAATTCTGTTGGATTGCCTGTGTGCTTATTGTGTGTGTGTGTGTGTGTGTGTGTGTGTGTGTGTGTGTGTGTGTGTTGGGAAGGCATAATGGAGTCCTTTGGGTCTTGGTGTGGGATGTTTGTAACAAATCTTTCTATTGAACGTGTACATCCAGGGTGCCCTTCACTCTGCTCCATCTCGAGGTGAACCACTGCCTGGCTTCTCGTCATCCTCCCCTCCAAGTGGAGAAATAATCACGAAAGCGGTTTTTCCTCCGGGCACTTGTGAGACCCAACTGGGTTTCTCAAACTAGCTGGCTTAATTAAAACTTACAGAAACAGTAAAAGAAGGGCTTTAAGAGAAATGTATAGTCTTATAAATTTATATTAAGAGGTAGTAAAGCTAAAGATAATGAGAAAAATGTCTAAATTAAGTAATTAGTCATGAAAAACAAAATTAATTCCAGGAAAACAAAAAGGAGATGCTGGGCGTGGAAATGAAAAGATCTAACAGGAAGGCAACAAAGGAAAATTTGCTTCTTTGAAAATATGCACAAAATGTGGGTAATTTGACCCGGTGTCCCCAGGACAGTGCCTTTCCCTCTGTTGTCTTCTGTCACCTTCCATTTACCTTACATCTCAGATTATTTACCAGTAATGAAACATAATTATTAACAGTTGAATTCTGTTAACCCACGATGAATTTGGTAAACCTCTACTTTGCATTTCTAGCCTCTTCTATGGTCTTGATTACCAGAGTGCAATTGAGCAGAATTCTTATTTTAAGATGTTTTTAAATCTGAACAATGACCTGTGATAACTTGCTTCTCCATTTACAGTCTTTCCCAGACAGGATGTGACCAGTGCCTCCTTCAGACGGACAGCGTGCAGGGTCCCCTGACAAACCAGTGCGCCTGGACATGGGCCGTAAGGGGCGGCTAACCCTTTCTGCTGGTGGAAGACATACTTTACCATATGCTCCTGTTACCCATTTGGTAGGCCAGCTAGGAGCAGCTTGGCCATCAAGCTCCCTGCTGTGGGGCCAAGGACTGAACATGCAAGGTTACAGTCTAGGTACAGGTAAAGCACGTACAAGACACAGAAGTAGACCAATTCTTCCAAAGAACGTACATGGTGTAGACACTCTTGTTACAGCTTTTTCCTTATTGATCACGTGCTGTAACTCAAACAGTGGTAGATTTGAGTGTGTAGTGTAGTGTAGGAAGGGCAGTGTAGACACCTTAATTTTGCAATCGAGTGTTTTGTTTTGCAGTTATTTTATAGCAATGAGCTAAAAGAAAAATTGAAAGCTCCTGTGTAATTGAAAATGACACACAGTAATTGTATTTCTCAAGAAGATCGATGATGAGTAGTTACCTCGCACAAGGTCTTGGCATTGACCATCCACCACGGGGACCGTAGCGGCCCCATGGAAACGAGCAGCGGCGACATGGAAATCAGAAGGCTAAGAGTTATTACAAGAAGACTGTGCTTGAAAGAGACTGTTGAACGCATTTTCCGAAAGTGAGTTATGAGGCCTGCTGTGAGGGAAGACTCGGTTTAGATCGAATCACTATTTTCACTTTGAATTTCAAGTTTTCTTGGCATGTGTAGGAGGTGAGGCAAGAGCGAGCGATGTTTGGCTTCAGTTCATGGAAGAAAATGGTTGATAATTAAGTGATGCCAGATATCTATCTGTGCACTGAATGCTTCGAGCAGAAAATTATTTAATTCTAATGCTGATGTCATCTTTTCATCTAATCAAGGCAGGGATTTGGAAGTTGACTGTGTTGGAAGTGAAGCATTTGATATTATGTGAGAGTTCCAGGACTTGAGTTGCAGAGGTTAGCCGTGAGGATAAAAGTGTTTGTATTTGTGATAATAATAAGGAAAAACTTGGTGGTGACATGTTTCGTGGTAAAAATAATGTTTCTCAAGTTAAAAAACCTGTGAGCCAAAGTATACTAGAATTTGATTGCAGGACACGCCTGAGTTATAATTTTAGAATAAAAATATAGTTCACAAAATTGACAAGCATTTTACACACACACAGAGCTGAATAAATGAACTACAAAATTTTGCAAAGGATGGAGAGCCTCGGTGGCGCAGTCAGTGAAGGGTCCAACTTGTGCTTTCGGCTCAGATCATGATCTCAGGGCCCTGGGATCAAGCCCCTTGTGGGCTCTGCGCTCAGAGCAGGGTCCACTCGAGATTCTTTCTCCCTCTCCCTCTGCCCCTCATGCACTCTCTCTCTCAAGTAAATAAATGAATATTTTTAAAAATTTGCAGAGGATTTATTTAAACTTTTAAATAGCACAATGAAGTATATTTCATTCCTCTTCCTCCATCTCAGATCACATCTTAGATGCTGGGACGTCTGAAAGTAACAACTGTGGCAAGTATCCCATGTGATCAACAATGATGTTGAAATTTTCTGAGTCACTAAATTCAGCTGTGCAGTTTATGCTAAATAAATGAGAAGTCTTAGAAACATGAGAATATCTAAGAAAATACTGAGTGAAAGGGATGCCAATCTTGCAGCATCTAAATTTGGCAAAACAGTCCCAAAATTATAGACTGATGATTTGACAGGCTTCGTCTGGTTAAAACATAATGACTACATGTATTCTGAGTGAAGGCAAAAAGGTGGTATCTGTGAAAATACTTTGGCAAAAATACTTATGATTCCTATACAAAAAAAAAAAAAATTAAAATTGAAAACAGCTTCCATCAAGCTCTGCGCTTTTCAAGTACTTCAGGTCTAGAGGGGTATTTTCACAACGAAAAATATCATGGTGTTCAGAGAAGGTTCAAATTTATTAATCTTCAAATGCAACTTGGAAGAAGACTGGGAATTTTTTTTTTTTTAAGTAGGTTCCAGGCCCACCATGGAGCCCAACGCGGGGCTCAAACTCACGACCCTGAGAACAAAACCTGAGCTGAGATCAAGAGTCAGACGCTCAGCTGACTGAGCCACCCAGGAGCCCCAAGACTGGGAATTTTTTAATTAAAAATAATAAGGTCATATATTTAAAGATAAGTTATTCTAAAAATTGTATTAGAAGAATTTACAATTAAGAAACTGGAATATGTGAATATCTAGAAAGAATAATTATTTCTGCAATTTGAATGTTGGAGATTACTTTCTAAAAAGTATTTTTGTCTCTATATTTGCTTTAGCAATTGTATATATTTTTTGAGAAAAAATTATTTTTGAAGAGTTTTCAACCAATTATCCCACTAAAAAACAAGATAATTACTTTTAAATGTTTTTCTCATTGTATCTATCATGTCAGTGATTTATTATACATTTTTCATCTCTCTCTAATTGACTTTTGAGTATAAATAAAGCATTCCAAACTTCTGTGATGATTGATAGTCACAGATACTCTGGGGGATTAATGCAATATCATGCTGGGCACCAAGTTCCTTGGGGAAAGAAATCTATCGAGAAGTCGTTGAGTATTATTAATGGATAGATTTTGCAGCCGGACCTAGCACACTGTTAGTGTATCGCTAAATTATAAAAGTAAAATGAATACATCATATCCATGTGTGCAAAGATGTTTGACTTGCACGCGCGGTTTTTGGATCAGAGAACTGCAACAAACCTGGTCATGGTTCACCCAACTGTATACATTCGGGCTGGCTGGGCGCCCTCCCAGGGACTGCACTCCAGAACCGATAAAAGGAGGAACTCTGGTTGAGAAGTGATAATCTTCTCTCCACATCTCAAGTTTTGTAAACCTCGTCGTGAGCAAGAACATTCCAAAACAAGCTAACGGGAGTTCTAACTTTGGTGGTTACATTCGTGTTGTTCTAAACCCAGCACGTCGAATTCTAACGCACCGCGTCCTCGGGCAAAGAGTCGTGGGCATCAATAAAAAATAAAACCTCTTCGACATGTTAAAAAAAAAAGAGAAAAACAGAAAGTTAAGAAAGTCAAGGCAACACTGGCACCCTGGACAGTTACAAAAAGAGGGTTTAAGTAGTAAGACAAATGTGGGGAAATCGTGTCAAATAAGGGAACGGACAAGAAAATGAGGGTGGGGGAGCAGGTATACAGTCTGCCTTCAAACCTTTCAAATGTCGTAACTAAGCTAATTAAGCTTTTTTTTTTTTAAAGATTTTATTTATTTATTTGACAGAGATAGAGACAGCCAGCGAGAGAGGGAACACAGCAGGGGGAGTGGGAGAGGAAGAAGCAGGCTCCCAGCAGAGGAGCCTGATGTGGGGCTCGATCCCAGAACGCCGGGATCACGCCCTGAGCCGAAGGCAGACGCTTAACCGCTGTGCCACCCAGGCGCCCCTAAGCTAATTAAGCTTTATGCCATCACACAGGAAGAATTGGAACCAACGGATAGAATCAGATAAATATTAAATATCAAAATTAAAAAATTCAATATTAGACCAGTTGCAAAGAAGAGTTAGTTTCCTATAAAGCAATTTAAGAAAAGTTGCATAATTATCAGATTTTGTGAAGAAATATTCATCAATTGGCATAGAAGTAGAATGAGATGGCCTTGACGTTGCTTCCAACGCTGACAGTCAGTTTTCTACGTTCTGAGAATAGAACGTCATAAAAATAGAAAAATAGCACTTCATCCTCTTCACTTCTGCGTGCACAACTTAAGAGACACATCTTTTACGTAATTCCACAAATGGCTTATCTATATTATACAACAGTGAGGACGTCTGTTTGGATGACAGCACCAAGGTGTGGCCGAGTGACCGACAGCGAGATTAGTATGAAGGTGAACCGTAGACTTGAACTTAATCAGCCACCTTAACAGAGGCTGGGAGTAGAGATGGGAGCTCGCCAGTGGAAATACTACCAGATGCAAGAGAAGGAAACAGAAAATAGGTCAAAGTTAAGAAAGACTGTCTGACTTATTAGACCTTACAGGGCTGGAACATAGAACTGTTTTGCTGTGAACTCACGCAATTCTACACAAGGGAAGAAGGACTCCTGAAGTTCATTCAAAGATCATAAGGGCGCCACTCCCACAATCGGCCCACGGGGCATGGTGGCCTCCACCTCAATTTCAAAGGGCAGAATCAATGCCCAGTGCAGCCATGAGGGTGGGCCCCATAGCATAGCCCTGGGGGTGCACCTCGACCCCAACAGAGAGACACCACATGGGCGGTGCTCCACTGAGATATGGGGATGGCGTTGTCACCCCAGTGAGTCCAGAAGGTGGGACTTCCACCCCAAGATGTCTGAAAGGTTTGACTGCCACTCCAGTGGGCCTGAAGGGCACAGTATGGAGCCAAACAGGATCGGTATTGAGCCTTGAGATGTCATAAAGTTTGGGGCACCTGGGTGGCTCAGTGGGTTAAGCATCTACCTTCAGCTCAGGTCATGATCCCAGGGTCCTGGGTTCGAGCCCTGTGTCTGGCTTCCTGCTTAGCAGGAAGTCTGCTTCTCCCTCCCCCCCCCCGCCCCTCCCCCTGCTCATGCTCTCTTTCTCTAATAAATAAAATCTTAAGAAAAAAATCTCATAAAGTTTGCTGTGCTAGGTTTTGGACTTGCTTATGACCCTTCCTCCTTTCCTATTTCTCCCTTTCGGAATGGGAATATCTATCCTATATTTATTCTACTATTTAAAAAACAAAACATAAAATGTTTGATCTCACGAGTTCATAACTGGAGGGGAAGAGTGCGTCAGGATGAGTAGTATCTTGACTCTCACCCACACTTGATTTAGATGGTATTTAGATGAGACTTTGGACTTCAGAGCCGGTGCTGGAATGAGCGAAGACTTTTGGAGTTGTTTGGATGAATTTATTTTGCACGTGAAAAGGACATACATTTGGGGGAACCCGGGGCAGAATGTTTTGGACTGAATGTTTATGTTCCCCCCAAATCCCCATGCTAAACCCTACTCCCCCATAAGATGGTATTAGGAGGTGGTGGCCTTGAGATGTAATATGGACTAGATGAGGTCATGAGCCTGGAGCTCGTACCAATGCGATCAGTGCCCTTATCTGAGTCACAAGCGGGATCGCGTCCTCGCTCCGCTCTCCAGCATGGGAGAACACAATGGAACATATGCGTTGTGCAGTCTGGAGGACGGCCCTCACCAGATGTCACCATGCTGGCACCCTCCTCTCAAACTTCCAGCTTCCGTGACTGTGAGAAATAAAGTTTCATTGTTTGTCAGCCACTTGGTCTATGGTATTTTTTTTACTGCAGCCAAAAAAGACGAAGACCTTTATGCACCAACATTAGAATAGCAAGGACGTGAGTATTTGTCTGTATGTTTGTTTTTCCCAGAGAACTTTATGTTTTATATGCTTTCATGTTGCTTACAAGCATCCTCTCCTTTCAACGTGAATGACTCCCTCCAGCATTTCTTGTAAGGCAAGTTTAGTAGAGATGAACTCACTCAGCTTTTATTTGGGGAAGTGTTTATTTCTCCTTTCGGTTTGAAGAACGGTTTTACCAAATATAGTATTTGGGGTTGGGAATTTTTTTCTTTTTTTTTTTGGTCAACACGGAAGTATAGCATCCTAGTCCCTTCTGGCTAATAAAGTCTCTGCTGAAAAATTTACTCATGATCTCACTGTATTTGATGAAGTGCTTTTCTTTTTTCTTTTTTTTAAGATGTATTTATTTATTTGGTGGGGGTGGGGGAGGCAGAGGGAGAGAAAGAATCTCAAGCAGACCCCCCACTGAGCGTGGAGCCTGACATGGGGCTCAATCTCATAACCCTGCGATCACCACCTGAGCTGAAATCAGGAGTTAGACGCCTAACCAGCTGAGCCAGCCAGGCGCCCCTTGAACTGCTTTTCCCTCGCTATGAAGATTTTTCTCTTTGACAGTTTCATTATAAAGTGTCTTGGTGTGGATCTCTGAGCTCTCCTAGTTGGGTACCTCATCCTTCTTAAATGTGTACATCCATTTCACTCCATAAATTTCAGAAACTTATGGCCACTATTTCTTCAGGTAGGTTCTCTGCCCCTTTTTTCTCTCTTCTCCCTCCGGGATTTCCATACAGTACTATTGATCTTTTTACTGATGTCCCAGAAATCTAGTAGGCTTTCTGCGCCTTTATTATTATTATTATTATTATTATTATTATTATTATTATTATTTTCTGTTTCTCAGATTTTATTATTTCAGATAACCTTTGTTTCTTTATTTGGGCCATTTTTGGGTTTGTTTCTTTGTTTCTTTGTGTGCTTGTGATCTGCTGAGATTTGGGCATTTAAAAAAAATGGCCATCTCTCCCTATCCTTACAGACTAGCTCCATACAGTGGGGGACCTCCATCAATCAGCATGGCTAGAAATTCTGGGGCCTTCTGTAACCTTTTGGGGGGACTTGTTCTATCTTGGTTAAGGCATATAAATCCCAGTTGAAGAGGTTGGCCCTGTTCTCAAAATCCCATAATCTCTTGCGCCACCTGGTGTCTATCTCTGGTACTGCAGGAGCTCTGGTGCTTTGACAAGCTGTGGGGCTCTTTGTCCTCAGAGGTCTCCCACCTGGAATCTGAATTCTACCTCTGTTCCCTTTGGCACTGCAAGTCAAGTGAGATGGAAACCAGTTCCTGCGTCAGGACCCAAATATACCTAACACTGATGCATATTCTACTCTTCTCTCTTTCCCTCCCCAGGGAGGAGCTAGGAGTTGGGAGTTTTCTCCAAATTCATCAAGTTGGGTAAACACAATAAACTTTCTTACCTCTTTGCCTTGTGCTTGCCTGGGGTGTTGCAGCCTCTTATCAGGTGTCTGAAGCTCTCACAAAGGAAATTTAGTCCATGCATGTTTTTTAAGTAGGTGTCTGCATGGGGGAATGAGCGCCTGGGGCTTCGCATTCCACCAGCTTGCTGATGTCAGACTACACTATTTTATCTAGGCAATGTCTTCATTAATTTATGTTCATTGTAATTATTTATTCTGGGGTATTTCTGCCATCTTACTTTATGAGTTTTTATAAGTTTATTTTTTTTCTTTTCCTACTTTGCACTGGATATATCCATTGCCCTGTATTTATGAAAACTATACATTCTAGTTTTATTTTCCAGATAGTTATCTCTAACTTACTCAGATGGACTTATTTTCTTTCCAGTAACTGCAAAGCTGATCAATATGTATAGTTGCACCTTAAAACAAGTGATTATTTCACTATGCCCATGTATCTCCTCTCTCTGGTCACCACCAGACCACTATATTGCTTTTTCAAAATTTTAGCTCTCGATTGCTATAGATGCAATTTTGAGTTTAGGATGACCTTGCCACTTTAAGATAATCACCCAAAAACTTGTTTGATGATAAATACCTATTGGTGTAAAAATCATATTCATTAATTTGAAAATGTGTGCTACTGCTTTTAATAACATGTTGCATAACAATGCATCTACACAAAAAGTAGAACAAAAGATCAGATTATAATTATGAATTAAATATTTTTCTTTCTAGAGTCTCTGGCTTCCTCTGTGCACCGTAGGATGAACTGAATCCACTTTAGAAAGCACAGCGAACTTCTTTAGTTTTTTTTTTTTTTTTAATGTATCCTTACTCTTAATCATATGGCTCCTATCTCGTATCTTTGAAAATGTATTTATCTTCTTCCTGGAATATTTCTCCCAAGGGCTTTTCTCTTTGTGTGCCATGTTACTGTTGGAAATTCTGATGTCAATCTGAATCTTTCTCTTTATTCTTTTTCTTCATCTCAGGAAGCTTCCTGAATTCTATTCATACTTCTTCTTTGAAATTTTTCTGTGTATGTATTGTTTTTTTATTCATCTTATTTTGTTCGCCTCAACAATGAGACGTCTTATAAAAAGGAGAAGCCACAGATGGAACAATATACTAATTTTCTGGTAGAAAAATGGGTAAAAACTATCAATACACAGCTCTCAGAAGACTAAAAGTAGATATCTAAAACAGTTGAAAATGATTCCTCTGTAATTAACAAAATGCAAATTAAAACTAGATAAACTTTCATAGTCGTCACATTGACAATAATCCTAAAGGGAAGACTTCAAGCTGTTGGCGAGGGTGTGGTGTAACGTTTGCTCTCATGCTCGTGTTCTGTGCAGATACGTTGATAAAATTGCACTGAAGATTATTTAGCAGTACGCTTCAAAATGGAAAAATAAATCCACATGACCTTTGAGTCGACAATTCTCCTTTTAGGAATCCAGCCTAAGGAAACACTAAATTACATTAATTACACTGAAATATATATATATATATATATATATATATATATATATATATACATATATTCTCAAACTAACTCAAATAGACCACAAGCCTACAACTACAATACTATAGAAAAAAGTACAGGAGTAAATCTCCACAAGCTTAGGTTGCACAAAGCTTTCTTAGATATGACACCAAAAGCACAAGGAAGAAAATACAAAAAAAATTGACTTCATCAGAATTATTAAAAATTTAGTTTTGTAAAGGTTACTCTAAAGAAAATGAAAAGACAACTGAGAAAATGAAAATATTTGAAAGTCGTTGTATCTGCTAAGGGTTTCTAGAATTTTTTTTGTGTCTGGCATTTATAAATAATTCTCACAACTTCATAATATAAGGACACATCACCTAAATAATAATGGATATAGAATCTGGATAGATGCTTCTCCAAAGAAAATATACAAATGATCGATAAGCCTGTAAAAAGATGTTGAACATCATTCTAGGTTGCCTGCGAAAAGAAAAGGAAGGAAAAGAAAAGAACCAGTATTGATGAGAATATGACAAAATTAGAATGCTCATGCGTTGGTGATGGGAATACAAAAGAGTGCACCACTTTAGAAAACAGTTCAGGATTTGTTCAATAAGTTAAACAGAGGGGGACCATAGGACTCAGCAAGTCTATTCCTCAGTTTATACCCACGAGGTTTGAAAACATAGGCGATCACAAACACTTGTATATGTATGTACATGGAACCGCTATTCACAGTAGTCAGAAAGTAGAAGTGGCCCGAATATCCGTCACTGGATGAATTGGTAAAATGTGGTATAAGCATATGTTGGAAGGTTGTCCAGCAGTAGAAAACAAGAGCTGCTAGCTGCTCTAACATGGATGAACCTCATGAACTTATTCTAAGTCAAAGAATGCAGAGTAAAGAAAGTGCTATACTATACTGTACGATTCCATTTATATAAAATGACTAGAGTAGGCAGATCTATAGAGATAGAAATTGGATTAATGGTTGCTTAGGTCTGAAGGGTTTGAAGAAATAAGGAATGACCAATAATAGGCTGTTAGGTTTATTTGGGGGGTGAGGAAATTGTTCTAGAATTGTTCTAGAATGCAGTGATATCGCAAAACTCTGCGAATATACTAAAAACCATTGAATGGAGCCGTTTAAATGTGCAAATTATATGTTACATGAATTATATATCAATACGCCTATATGATTACTTATATACAAAAATATTCATAGAGGCATTAAGAAGAAAATGGAAAAATACTGTAAAAATGTCTATGAGTAGCGCCTACCAGCATCCTTCTAAGGGCATACTATGTGGTCCTCCAAGAGAATATGGCGGAGATCTCTGCACACGTACAGATAAGGAGCAAACTCCAAAGCACAACTGTTAAATGAAAATTCAATTTTATATAAATGTGCACGTACCATACCCCAATGGTAAATTTGTATGGATTTTTTTTTTCATTATATTTGTGCAAGATTACTAAATAAATTAAAGACCTATCCAGGAGCTGACCTTGTTTTTGGAGAATACATGAAAGCTTTAGTTCATGTATCTGGCATTGCTGGCGTCTTTTAGAACAGGAATGTCTTTCTGTCTCCTTGAATAATGAACAACAGACAAATAGGTAAACAAATAGTTAAGCTGAAGCACTAAGTGCACGAGAATGAGGAGTTTAAAAAAAGATCTGTCTCTGTTCCGTGTCCTCTTAGCAGAGTAAATGTGAGCACCTGCTGTCCGGACAGTGGCTCCCAGAGAGGACTTCACCCACTTCAGTTGAAAACATGGCGTCTAGGAGGGCAGAGTTTTCACTTAAAGAAAAGGAAAAAAAAGGAGGGGAAGGTTCCAAGTCCTTTTTATCTCTTTCTCTTTACATTCTGTTCAATTATTTTCCTCTTCTCTTTCATTCTTTTTTTTTTTTTTGTTCTTCATTTCTTTCTACCATTTGAATGATAATTTATTTCTGTTTTGGTAATTCATTTCAATTTTTAACCACTTATACCTATTGGTAAAGATCATATACCAGCGTGTGTTGATCAGATTCCAAATTAGGATTGAGGAGGATTTATTCGTGAAGAGACTCTGTCTGATAATATACGAGACATTTGTATGTTGTCGTGGGGATGACGCAGCGGGTGCCATACCACCCTTAGCGGGACTGGGCCAGGAGCAGCTGAAATGATGCGAGAACAGGGATGTCTCATGGAGGATCTCAGCGCTCCCGAGGTTACCTCTCTTCTGAATATTGGTGAAGAAGACCCTGGCCACTGCCTGGCCTCCCTCTGATCTCCTGCCACAGCCTCCCACTAGAAACCCACTGGGAAGCCCACAGACATGGGAGCGTACTGGGGTATCCTCTTAGGGCAGACAGCCCACGAAGAACAGACTCAATTTGGGAAATGGAGTAAAGAGCTGGATAGAACATTTTGACCTTATTTGTTGTGTAATGTGCTAAACTGTCATGTGAACTTGACTTTTTTTTTTTTTACAATTCTGCTTTCTGACCTACTCTGATTGGCATTTTGCCATAAAATTTTTTTCTGATTTGTTGTTATTGAAATATCAAGAATAGCCTTAAAACGTGTTCAACACAGCTGCTAAACACCAGAGTTCGGTGTCCCCAAGGTCCCTGGTGACTACAATTTGCACAGCACTCTCTTGTCCAAAATTGCTTTTAAGAGAACTCTTGCAGGCTTAATGCAACGCTTATCTCCATAGCTTTAGAAATGAAGCCCTGCTCACAACTCAGTTTTAATTGCTCTCTGAAAAGCAATACTTGACAATCTATCTTCCCACAGCAAGAACCAAGTTCTTTTCTTTCTGTTTTTTGTTTTGTTTTGTTTTGTTTTTTTAATGGGAAAAATGGGGACAGCTGAATCTGGGGGACAGGGGGAGGAATACGTATTGGGTTTTGCTCCATGATCTTGAGTATTCTGGGAGACGTCATTAAAAGTCATTCAAAGTTCTCTATGGTAGCTACTTTTCATAACTTCCAATCTGACTTGAAGTCCTTTTCCAGCTTCCCCGAGGATGAAGATGCCCGCGCCCAGAGAATATAGAATGGACAGGGAAGAACGGCGGGGAACCTCCAAGTGTCCCTAATTTCATTGGCTCTGAAGAGGATAACCGATTATGTGAGAATGGAATACTCCGGTTAAAACTCCAGGTGGAAGATTGTCGTCTGGATTCAAAGTACCTGATTATGTACTGCTTACCAAACACCTGCTTTAAATAGCAGGCTGCAGTCCATATGCTAATGAGGGTGCCGCGCAGACAGGACCACTTCCACACTTGCAGAAAAACGATGAAAACCAACGTGCATTAGTGATGAGGGCTCTTGAGAACTCAGAGTCAGAGGGAATTTTCTTGATCCGATAAAGGAGATCTGAATCACAAGCAACATGTAAATAAGCGTCATCTGCAAAGATTGAGCGAGAACGTGTCCTCTGAGATCAGAGCAAGATGAGAGCCATGCTCTGTCCGCTTGTATTCAGTTCTACAGCAGAGACCCCAGTCAGCACAGTAAGACATGGGGACAAAGGAAAAGAAAAGTTGGAAGGGAAAAAATAGAACAGTTATTATTCTGTATGTAGATGACTCCACGTCTGTTACAATTAATAAATATTTTTGTCAAGATGACTGGTTATAACATCAATAGAACCAATTGTATTTCTACATGCTAGCACAAAAAGTAGGAAAAAATGGAAACAGACCGTTTATATGAACATCAAAAACTCCGAATGTGGGAGTGAGTCTCCACAAAGCTGTAACATGAACTCGACTGGTGCTTCTAACCCCGAGTCCGACAGCCTCCAGAAACGGACAACTCCACTCTTGCCCGCCAGCCCCTCTGCAGTGGGCTGCCCCACCTCCCCTCCACGCAAGAACAGGTTACCGAAGCCGCTGGCCCTTGGAATAGAGCCATGAGTCTGGTGAACCCGTCTTCTTCCCCACTGCAATGCCTGAAACACCAGAGCCAACTGACTTTCCCCAAGCAAGGACAGCAGCTCGCCCTTCTGGTAGTATCACCCTACATATGAATTGACATATGGCACGTGGGTCCTCACCAGCTGTGTGACCTTGACACATCATCATCCCACTGGGTCTCCATCCGGTCTGTGGACCCAGTGTGCCAGATCTTCCTGGATTTTTAAAAGAGGGCGCTAACTCCCATGGAAAGAGTTAGTGAGGTCACCCTGAGTCCTAGACTTAAAAGGACATGGTCTGCCAAGGTAAGAATCCCATGGACCCCCTACACTAACACCAGGGAAGCTGCTCAGAATTTGTAGGCAGCATTTATCACATCTGCGTGTTCTGCTCTCACCTGAAAGGCTGATGACGTTGAGTGTGGCCTCGAGCACAAGGCAGCTCCCCAGCTCAGCTGCAGGGCTGCTCAGCTCTGTCGTGTGGTCCCCGCAGAGCCTCAGAGAACTAGGTCCAGCCGAACGGGACTCTGTCCATGGCCAGGGCAAGGTCTGATGGGAAAATCACAGTCAAACCCCCCGAAGGCTTGAACAAAACCCATTCAGTTTTGAGTGTTTTCCTTTCGAAAACAGTTCCTAGCTTATTAATCTAAAGGAGACAGAACCCTTAGCTATGAGACTGGAGGTGACCAAAGGACGCAGGAGGCCCTGCATGCATGGCTTTCTGTGACTCAGTCCTGATGACATGAGCACATCAAGCGGCATTCCACCATCAGGTGGGGTGCTGGACACCTGTCTCAAGCTGGCCTTGAAGCGCTAGCAAGATACCCCGCCAGCTGCCCTTCATAGTCCACTCACATGTCCAGAGGACTTCCCCATGGCCACCTGGTAGGGAAGGGTCACCCCCAAGTCCCTCTTGCAGACGGCTGTGGTCGATATCCTGGGTGGGCAGAAGAGCACGCCAGCCCTCCATCTACCCTGTCAAAACCCAACAGCACCTTCTTAGAGAAGCCTTCTTCCTTTAATCTTCTATCCTCTTCCTATCATATCCTAGTGTTTCACTCTTCCTGTACAACTTACCAGCAGAGAAAATTGTCTTGCTTGTAAATTTCCTTTGTTTTGGTGGGTTCTTTTGTTTAGGGTATAAAACAACTAAGTGCAGGGAACTTATTTGTCCCGGGGCATAGAAAAGTACTTGGACTCTTGCATTCAACCAAAATATAATGCAAGCCAGACATGTAATTTTGAAGTTTCTACTGGACACATTACAGAAAACAACAACAACAACAAAAAACCGAGATGAAATTAATTTAATAATGCATTTTATTTAACTTAATATATGTAAATACTATCATTTAACATGTGATCAACATTACATTGCATTTCTCACCCACAGCACATATCCGTTTGGACTTGCCACGTGTGGTTGTAGCTGCTGGAACGTGCAGAGCGATACGTTGAATGGGATCGATAAATACTTGCTGAATAAAGGAACGCATGGAGCCTTCAGCACTGTAGCCCCAATCAGAAGTCTTTAAAGACAGATAACCGCCACCCTAGATACTACTCCTAAGTGATGTATAATAATAACGTTATATTTTATTTTTATTTCCTTTTTTCTTCTGTTATGTATTTTTGCTGGTTTCATCATGTTTCTGTTTCCGCCTCCTTTACATTTTGTATCTGACTCTGCTTTTCAGTTCTAAAAATGTTTATGTTTCCATTCTGAAAAGTCAATTCTTTACCAAACTGCAGAAGTTAAGCAATTATTAGGCCGCTCATTAGGATGACTTATTATTCGTTTTCCTCCCCACCGAAAAGTAGTATTTTGAACCCTGTTATCTTCTCTACTCTTTACTGAAGTCCCATTAAGCAGCAGCTGCAAGATGACTTCGGTGCCGACACACGGTTCCGGCATAAACAAGAGTGACTGAATCTGCCCGCTGGCCACACTGCAGAATGGTCTCGCTGGCTCTCTCGTTCCTCAGCAGTACTTCCTGATGCCCGGGCATCATCACTTTCCTTTGGGAGGCTGTCAATTTATCCACTGAGTCTTTAGCTAATAGTGATCTGTTAGCCCTAAAAACATTGAGGGAACATTTAGAAATAAAATAAAGCCACACAGAGCTGACTCTATTTAATCGAGTTTCATACCTTGGCGAGCCAGTGAAGGGACCTGTTCCGTGTGATGGAGGGTGAAGACAGTAAACACTTCCAATTCCTTTCCAGAGTATGTTCTGACAGTAGCTGCTTACTTTAGTGAATCATAAATCGTCCTCCGTTGTCACCAGTGGTCCTGAGAACACTAAGCATCAGTGGTCCTTGTAACAGGCCTGGGGAGTTTTGGCTATGTGACAGGAGTTTTCCAAAACAATGTGCATAGCCTGGGACTCCCTTGCTTGGCATATAATTTGTAGAATAAAGGAGCTTCACCTTCTGCCCCTCGACTGCATGCCCAGTTTCAGTTCTTGACTTTATCTTCCTCCAACCTTAATGAAAACCATAATGACTTATAATTGCCCCTTACTCCTCTGCCTCGTTGCACATAAGACTTCTGCTCTTCGCAGTACTTTTCCCTGCTTGACCGCCTGGGACAGTCTACGTGGCTCAAGCGTGACCCACGTGGGCTGGCTTCAGAATTTTTATCTGTACTAATGGCAGCTCTAACTTGGGGGAGGGTTGCTGAGCACCAGGAGAGGGGTGCTGGAGATGACAGGCAGCCTGTATCCCCCAGGAGCCTTCTCAGATTCCTCCAGACAGAAGTCACTCTGTCCTCGGTGCCCACCTAATTCTTTATTCCTGGACTATTCCGGTAAAAAATTGCATTGTCATTCTTATTTGTTTATGTTAATACCTCCCATTCTAGGAAGAGGATGCTATGGTCTCTGGAGTCAGTTCGTGCCGCTTCCGTAACCCTCAGCACTTTCCAGTACAGACTTCCGTTCTGTACTTCCTGAAGGAGTGGGGTCATCGGCAGACTCTCGCCATGGGTGTCACTTGGCACCCTCTGGACCGTTCAGGAGGACGCAGGAGATGCGTGTGCAAGAGGGGGAAAGCAAGTGCACCGTGAGGACCAGCAGATCCACCAGATAAGGATTCGCTGGTGGCACGAGGGGCGTGGCCCCAATCATAAATCTAGGGACAACTGCTGATGTTTTGGTGCTGTGATTAAAAGAGGGGAAAAAAGAAAAGCGGAACAAAATGGATCTTCCTTCCATCAGATTTAAATAACTTGAGAGCCACTCCGCACTGGGACGCTGCTAATGGAGTGGATTCTCACTCCAGTGGACTGAGCGAGTTTTGTTCCAGCTAATTGGCGGTGCACGTCCCGGGGGCTCGGGGTCCTCGCACCAGCCGGTCCTGCCTGCTCCTGGTTTAACGTGGGGCCTCCGACCAGGCAATGCAAGAGCCTTCATGGAACGAATCAATGGCGTGCACGGCTCACAGAGTTCCCTGCAGCTGCCAGGAGAGCCCAAGTGCCTTCATAACCAAGAGGACTTTCTAAATAAAAAGAAATGATTTAGTGACAGCACAGCCGCATCCCACTCCACGCAGCAGATGTCAAGAGAGCTGGGATCATTTTCCTCTCGTCTTCCAGCCCATTATTGTGCAGCAAAAGGGGTGCCTGGGATTTGCAAATTAGTCTTACTCCCTGGGTTGCAAAAACTACCTGAAAAAGGTAATGCAGTTGGCACAGCTGTCTCCTTAAAACTGAGTACTTTTCATGCATTTTTAGTGTCAGCGTTGACCAGTCTCTTCTCCCACAGTGACACAGGAAAATGGGCAGAGGTGTGGGTAGGGCACAGATTCCCCATAAATTACAGGGCATATCTCACTAATGGGGCAGGGGACTGTCCCTGTACAGTCCCAATGAGATGTTCTCCTTCCCTTTTCTTTTTTTAAAGATGTTATTTATTTATTTGACAGAGAGAGAGACAGCCAGCGAGAGAGGGAACACAAGCAGGAGGAGTGGGAGAGGAAGAAGCAGGCTCATAGCGGAGGAGCCTGATGTGGGGCTCGATCTCAGTACCTGGGGATCACGCCCTGCACCGATGGCAGACGCCTCATGACTGAACCTCCCAGGCGCGCCTCCCCTTCCCTTTGCACTCAGACTCCTCCTGTGTTGGAGGCATCCTCTGGGAACCCAACATGGAGCAAGAAGAGCAAGGGAGGATGCCCTTGGCAGGGGAAGGGCTGGGGGAGGGGCCGGCAGCCATCATGCTGGGTGATGTCTGTGCGAGGAACAGAAGGGAGGGCTGGGGGAGCAGAGCCTCAGGCTGCAGCACGTCTCAAAAAGTCTTGACCAGCTCAACAGTGAGCTTGAACAAAGAAGCCACGTTGCACAGAAACAGCCAGGCCCAAGGACACGAGCCACACTGAGTCTCTGACAGAGGCTGCCCGGGAGGTGTGTCCTCAGCTCAAATGTTGCAGCTGACGGCACCCCTAACAGATGAACACCAGGTAGTTTTCTGGCAGGAGATCCGCATGGCGTGTATCCGTGGTTGCTATGGAACCCTCCCATGGAACGGGCTGGGCACTTCCGCTCCCTTCCTGCTTCCTTTGTCGTCGTGGCATTTACCTATTTGTTTCTAAAATGTTATGCATTTGAGGGCGGGGTGACTGAGTTGGGTAAGTATCTGACTTCGACTCGGATCATGATTCCAGGGTCCTGGGATCGAGAGCTTCACGTCAGCCTCCATGACATGGGGCGTCTGCTTGAGATCCTCTCTTTCCCTCTCTCTCTGTCCCTACCCCCCACTTGTGCTCACTCTCTGTCTCTCAAATAAATAAATAAAATCTTTTAAAAAAAGACTGTGAGTTTGAATTGCCTGTTGTTGTTTCGTTTGTGCTCACAAACACAAGAATGTCAGCTACTTGAAGGAGGAATTATTTCTGGCTTCACTAAGCCCTGCACCAAGCCCTGGCCTCGTGTTCAGTAATTACTCGTGGAAGGAATGCAAAGAGAGCGATGGTGATCGCGTTGCTGCAAGGTGCCTGGGCTCATAGCTGCTACGCAAGGAAGGCATTTCATCCACTGAACAAAGAGGACAATAGGAGGTCGCGAGGGTCATGTCCCTTGCCCAAGGTCGCACGGTCTTTGAGCTCAGGTGAACATCCCCTCTGAAGACCCCACTCTTTGCACTGTTCTGGGCTGACACACCATCAGTGTCCATACCACCATGCAGCCACTCTGGGGGGAGGTTCTCGGTAAGATGGGTTGAGTGTATGTACCCCCGTATCACACCAAGGAGGCACCTGATTATTTTCTTTTAATTCTGCAGACTGACGCTCAATACGTCCAGAAGCCACGGAAGCGATTTGTTCCCTGAGTCCAGAACACCGTGTTGTGTTATTATTTACTTGCCGATGTCTGAGAACCACTCTCGGGGATGATAAAGCTGACCGGTTCCTGCCACCGTTGCTCAGCATCCCGCCGGCGGTCAAGCAAAGGGACAGAGAGGGCCATCGCTCCACCAGCAGCATCACGGTAAAAATCGAGAGACGAAGTCCAAAACCCATTGAAGTATTGTTGATAAATAGTATAAGCACTTTCCCATGGAATAACATCTTAAACTTATCGGCAGATGAGAATCCAGAGGTGCTAAAAGTGGGGATTAGACGTCACCTAGAGCCTGTCCTCCGCTCCATGCCTGGGGAAATGGACAGAACACCTAGGGGCGCGGGGAGGAGGGAGCAGTTACAGCAGAGCCTGTGGCATAAGCTGTGGGTTTGCACGCCGCAGCTGGCTCGGGATTCCGAAGCAGGACACGCGAGGAGGACAGTGTGCGAGACGTGCACGAGCACCTCCGGTGTGACTGTCCAGTGCGTGTGCACGTGCCACAGCCTCAGGCCGACGGAGGGAGCACTGCCGGCCCCCAGGCCTCCCGTGACCCCTGCTCGCTCCTCCCGAACGGGACTGCTCCTGCTCTCGTGGTATTTAGGTCCCCGTGCTCAAATTGACAGTCTGCTCACCAGTCGTGAACTGCCGGTAGTGCATGTACCTGTTCCCTTTTTCTACACTTCGCGATGCTAACGTGAACTGTGTATTCTTCTGCTCTCTTTGCTCACCCAGCATTTGTGTTCCTCTGTGTTGTGGTTCCTGGGTTTTTGTTGCGAAGTAGAACTTCATGGTATGAGCACTCCACAGTCTGTGATCTAATTCTTTTGTTGGTGGACCGGCGCTTGAGTTGTTTCGCGTTTCGGCCCGCTGTAGTAATACTGGTATTTTGGTTTCGATGACTCTTGATGCATATGCGAAATCACAGTGTAGGCACAGATTTAGGTCTTTACTGCCGAACACATTTTACTGTGAGTCAGACCAGCGTCTAATGGGAGCGGACGCCACGTGCTGGGCTGGTCATCAGAGACACAGAAATAAAGAGACCTTTACAATGCGTGAGGTGGTGCAAATACTTGGGAAGCGGGAAGAGATGCAAATGTGTGTGATTTGGCAGGAAGGAAGATGTGCGATGTTGAGTGGAAGGCTGCAGTTAAAAGACCTAAGAGAAAACCAGCTATTTCTCCTTGGTGCCTCTAAACCCAACCCTTGTGCCAGGCTGTTCCTCGTGCAGTAATTCCTACACTCTTACACTCGCTGAGACATGGTCAGATGAGCCTCGCTGAATCACACGGAGGCTGGTCTCTATAACTACTCAACCATGAATCACTCATTAAATTCATTTTACTATGAAGTTTCAGGACATGGTCACATGTTGAAGGAAAAAAAATGTTTGGAGAGGTCCTGGGACCAGTGTTTCAGAACCAGAGTCTCAAATCAATATTAAGTACATTGTTTATCTGTCCTTTGCTTGAAATACTATGGAAAGAGGCAACTGTCTAGGTGAGGACGGAGTCATGGGGGTGTGGGAGCTCCAGAAATTTGAAAAGTCTGGATGCTTTGAATCCAGAGGATTAAGCTGGAGGCACGAGGGAACCGTGGCCAGGGTTCTCACACGAGGTCGGCTGAGACCCGGAGCCGTGGCGCAGAGAATGAAGACGGTGCTCACCATTCAACACTCAAGTGGGACAGGGCTTTGGGGGAAGCAGTAGGGACAAGGAACACATTTATAAAGTGTCCTGGAAAACAGTGGCTGACAAAAAGCAAGTAGGAAAAGAGTTTTAAATTTGAGAAAATTTAAATTAACTAAGAAGTTACATTTTTGGGGTTTTTTTTGACATAGGGAGAGGCTCTGCATTCAGTAAGTGGCCTGTTGCCATTTGGAGAAGACAGATGATGGCGCAGACAGGGAGCCTTCGGGGGAAGCCAGGGGGGCTGCCGGTGCCACTCGCCGTGGGGGAGAAGCCACAGTCCAACCTGATCCTCGGGCTCGGCCCCCTCTCCCAGGGCAGACTGACTTAGGGGTGACTCTCCAAGGCAGATGTGAGAAGCAGAGAGAGCGCATTCCCTTCCCGTGAGGACTGCCCTTGTCAAAGGGACCAAATGGTCGTGGCCACAGATGCCGTGTGGAAAATTCAAACATCACAGGCAGACTTCCAAGGTTTCTCTCAGGGATGCTATATTACTCCGAGGCCCTGTACCCACTGTGGAGGCCGGTGGACCAGTTCATGGGGTTTCTTGTTCCAGCACTTTCATGGTCAGCCTGTGGGTCTAAGGCGGGTTTTTCCTGCCCACGACTCCTGGTTCTAGTGACAGTCTAGCGTGTCAGGAACCATGTCCAACTGTGCCGAGTGGCGTGAGCAGAGGCTGTCCAGATTCCTAAAGAAGTTTCAGGAAAATGACAGAATGACGGTGGACATAAGAACATGCAAGAATGAGGTCGTCCTGCCATCTTGTGCCGTCCGTGCCTGGACAGTAACTCATCTTCCCCCTCTTCTGAAATACTGGCCCCACGGAGCTCACAGAGGCCGGAGACAGGACAGTTAGCACACGTGTGGACCTGGTTCTGGGAGAAGGTTGGTGTTTTAGCGGCGCCCCTTGAGGCTGGTCTGTGAAGGGCCACGGCCCTTGTCCCCTGCACCTGCAGCTCACAGCCTTGCCCCTAGGTCCAGCCCCTTCTCGGTGGGGGAGCAAATCCGGTGAACCTGTGCCATGTTATCCCGACCTCCCCAGCTTGCCAATGCCAGGCTGCTTTGGGTCCCTGGGACAGATCGGGCTGCCTGCCACCGCCTCACCTCTGCCAGTTTCCCTTCCTGCTCCGAAAGCACCCTTCCTGCTGCTCCTGGTTGGTCCCCCCGCCTCTACTCACTTTCTGGTCTCAGTCATCTCAGCCTCCACAGCACATGTTAGAGAAACTCCCCACTCTCCCTGCACAAGAGACCCCTTTATCAACCCTGACCCCAGGAATCAGGTTTCTCTTAGTGGCACTCAGCACTTCTGAGACTGTTCACTTGTTTGTGGTCCTTCTAACCAGCCTGAACACCAGAGCCCTGAGGGCTTTGGTCACGAGACGTGGCCACCTCGGTATCCCCTCTGGAACCACGTCCGGCACAGAGGCATTAGCTAAGAAATATTTATCGGATATACTCGTATAGGTGTAGAAAAGAGATGTCTTCTTTGAGTGATGTTATAGTCATACCCTTGGCTTTTCCAAGGCGGGAACCTCCCCTTTTGGACCCCTGGCCAATCTGCTTTCTGCACCCCTGCCTCCTGCAGCCCCCAAGGAACCCAGCACTTTGCAGCATGACTTCATGCTCTCTCCATTCTTCAGCAGAGTTGCTCCCACGTTACTTCACATATATCCGCCCCCAGAGAAGTCCTAAAATATCAGAAGCCTTGTGTGTCACTTCCTTTTCAACTTAAAATGCATGTCATCTGTGACAGTGCGCTAAGTTCACACTTGGACAGGTGCCCCCGCATCGCTAGTGATCGGCCCAGAAGGGCTGGGAAGTCTCTCCTCTGCATTATATCCCTGCAGAGAAACGAGCAAAAGCAAACACAAAGCTCAAAACTTTTCTCTTTCTAGACGTTTTAGAGCTGTGCTTTGCTCTCTGGATTCAAGATAGCAACTGCTGTTTATTACTCCGTAGTTCAAGGCTCCATGTGCCTGCGTGTGATTCCTAGGACAAGCCAATGGTGTACGTATTACCTCGCTTTGGCAGTAAGGAAACTGCAGCTCGCAGAAATTCGGTGATTACCCCAATCAGGAGAGAGATGCAGAGGATTTGAAACCGAGCCCGTCCGACTCTCTGGAGACTAGCCCCGGGCTGCACAGCAATCCCGTGTACCTGCCTCACGTGCTCTGGGCTTTTTGTATAAAACACCTGGAAACAGGTATTCGCATGGACAGCATTTAGCAGATGCAAGTCTGTGAATCCCCTCCCCCACCCCAACATCCAACGCAAGAAGGAGATTATTGCTTCTGCTCTCTTAATCTATTGTTTTCCTGTGTTTAATTTCATTGACATCCAATCTAATCCTAAAAATTTATTTTCTTCTCTTAGTTTTAGGCCTAAATTGCTCTTTTTTTTTTTTTTTTTTTTTGCTAGTTTCTTAAGGTGACATCTTAGGTTATGGATCTCAGGTCTTTCTTCTTTCCTAATGCTTGTGCGCAAGGCTGTATGCTGTCCTTTGAATGGTGTCTTGGCGGCACCCGGCCATTTTGACAAATTCTGTGTTTATTTTCATCTAGTTCAAAATATGCTTGAATTTCTTCAGAGACTTCTTCAGCCCACATTTTATTTAAAAGTATGGTTCTAATTTCCAGATATTTGAAAGGTTTTCAGCTATTTTCCATTTTTAATTTCTAGTTGAATTCTCCTATGGTCTGAGGAAGTACTTTCTATGCGCTTAAATGTGTCCAGGTGGGTTTTATGGCCAAACGGGGTCCACACCTTGGAGCATGTTCCATGTGAACCTGAGAAGAACGTGGGTCCTACCGTGGTTGGCTGGAGCGTTTGGTCAACTGGATCAAATCAGTGACGACGCCATTCTGGTCACCTGCATCCTCACCAATGCTCTTCCAGCTTCACCCATCAACTATCCAGCTGTCGAGAGAGCCTACCTACATCCTCAACTCTGAGGGGATTTGTCTGTGTGTCCTTCAGTTCTGTCTGTTTTGCCTCATGCGTGTTGGTCTTCTCTCGTTAGACTCATAAAAAATCACAATTCATGTGTCTTTTTGGAGAATCAACTCTTGCTAATCTTCCTTGTGCTGAAGTTTGCCTCACCTGAACTCACATCACCACTTCAGCTTCTTTATTTTCCTCTGCCCCTCTAATTTTAAAACTGAGTCTATATAAAGCTGGTGTCTTGTGGAAGGCATAGAGCTGGTGTCTTGTTTTCTTGGCTTGTTTTGTGGTTTGCTTTTAATCCTTGCAGCCAATCCGTGTCTCTTGCTGGTGTATTTAGACCATTGACATCGAAAGTGATGCTTGACAATCTTGAAATAACGTCCCCTGCTTGTGTCAATGTTTTCTATCTGCTGCTCTTGCTCTTTGGTTCTCCCTCTTCCTGACTTTTCTGATTCTAACACAGATTTGATAGGCTTCCACCCCTGCCCTTAGTATACCAAGTGTACTTCTTTCATAAAAAATAAATGTTCATGGTTTTGCCTCAGAGTATATGAAACATGCATTTTTAAATAATTTAAATCCACCTTCAAAGAACACAGCACTGCTTCACGTGTGCGGGATGCCTTGTGACAGAGTGTGACCCACTCGCTCCTTCTTGTCCCTAGTGGTCCACGCCACTCATTTCACTCATCCGATGCCGTGATCAATCCCCTAATACATTGCTACTATTGGTACTTTAACCAAACTACTTCCTTTCAGATCAATTAATCACTAAGAGAAATGGAAGTTATACTTTGACCTTCATTCATTCATGCTCTGAGGCCTTCCTTTGGGCAGAGTTGAGTTTCTGAATGATATCATTTTCCTTCTCTCTGAAGAAAATCTTTCAACATTTCTTGAAAAAGGGGTATGTTAATTGAAATCCACAAATGTTTGTTTTTCTGCGGAAGTCTTTATTTCTCCCTCATTTCTGAAGGGCAATTTTGGAGGGCATAAAATTCTAGGTTGGTGATGTTTTAAGATCATCACTCTACTCTTGTATTTGCATGTGTAAAACCGTGTCATAAGAAGTATGTATAAGAAATCAAAACATTTCTCCATGCTTCTTAAAACAAAAATTTTTCTTTTCTTTTAAATTATTATTATATTGAGTGTGTCACTCACTTGAGATGCCTCTGGTCATGAACACGTATTTCTTGGCCATCTTAGGGAAACTCTCTTGCACATCCACAGGGACAGGACTCCCATCTGGGTTCAAGTCCTGTCCTCCAACCCTTCCAGGCTGCGTGCCCTTGGTCCTACACCACTTTCCCCTGACATGTAGAATGATAAAAATAATAGAATCTAACTCCTAAGGTTATTTGACAATTAAATGGGTTCTTACATGTAAGAAAGGCTACGTGTGTGACCGAATTCAGGCTCTATTGTTATTCTCTTTTTCTAAGCAACTTTGTCACGGTAACGGATTTGCGCCAAGGTCTCCCGATTTTCTTGAACCATCAGTGGGTGATTATATGAGGCTGCACAGTCATGGTTTTTTCTATTGAAACCTGATTCTTATAACTTAGAGAAATAACAGGAGACCAGTGTCGTCCCCTGGCGAAGGGATAAATCAAAGAAGAATGAAGGGGTCATCACTACTGTGAAAGGGGTATCGAGAGTCATTTTTGTTTCTGCACATTTACTACCAGGCGGTGTCAAGTCCCAGCAATTTAAAAAGGTGTCCAGATGAACCAGCATAGGCATCGTGACCATTGAAGCCTCTTCCGTGACGGAAATGACATCGGGTTGATAGGTGATTATACCATGCACTGGGTGTTCGGCCACATTAAAGAGAAAATCTAGGAGCTGCATCTGTAAGGTCTTAACATGCTTATTGCAGTTTGATGGTAACGGAACACTAAAACAATGAATGCTGTCTAAATAAATAATATGGATACACACTGGCTGATAGAAATTAAATGTAGGTAAAGCTTATAATACAAGACTATGGTTTGTCTACGGTGCCATCAAGTTAGGAATTCTGAGGTGTCTCACAGGACCATACGCTTCAAGATCTCACTGTACTTTTTCTGGGGGGAAGTCTGACTGCTAACATTCGATGTAGAAACAGATGCCTACCTCCCCCACCCCCTCCTCCTCACTATTTCACTCTGTTCTGCTTGTCAACATGATTCCTTCAAACAAAAGAAGCCATGGGAAACATACAGGGTATGATTTCATGCTTGACCTTGAGAAACCAATCTTTCTTATGATTAGAGAATGAAGATTTAATTGTGAATTGAGAATAATAATAATGCGTGGATCGGAGAACCCAACGTGTTTTGCTTAAATTGAAAGATAGCCAGATTTAAGATGCAAAATATTTCAAATCACAATGCGAAATTGAGTATTAAACATCCATTTTAAACAAGAGGAAAAATTTTGCTTCATACCCTCAGAAGTCACATGTGTGAGTGACAGTGACCTGAGTATCCCAAATAGCAACACAGACAGCAATGGGACATGGTCACCAGTTCCTCTGTGATACCCTTGGAGGAAGAAAGTCATGTGCAAGGAAGACATCTTGATTCCCAGGTTTGGATGAGACCATGGATGCTGGCAAATTCAGACCCCACAAAATCTGGAGCCACCCGTATGAGAAACAGATTTTCCAACAGCTACATGGAAGCCCTACGAACATCGTCAAGTAACATGCCCAGGCAACCGATCCTAGTGAGGCGGTTCGGCACTCAGCTGAAGACAATCGAAGCTTCCATATCTCAGCTGCCTGCCCAGCTGCAAGAGTGAGTAGTCCTCCTGCTCTTGTTACACCTTAAGGTTGAATCTGTGGCCAAAGCTGTCTACGTGCTGCTCTGATGAGTTTCCTTACGTAAAACCAGACCCAGAGTGAAGCCCTAGGCAGGCTGCCAGGACAGAGGAGACCAACCAACTGTAATACGCAAGGTCTAGAAATGAAGGTACTGTGGTCCCAAGAGTCCTGTGCATGCAGTCTGTGTCAGCAGTCCCTAGTCAAAGCACCTTTATTCTTTTGGGCACATTTTAGATTTAGGCGTAATTACTTCCGAGAGCAAAGGTACTGGTGAGGACACGATCTATGATTCACAGCCCTGCTTCAGACCCCACCGCTCTGCATTTCATGACTTCTCTAGTGGAAGCTGATAATGGACCACCATTTAAAATGAAGTAAAACTCACGTAGTTTCCTACAGAAACAGGAAGCTGCTGAAGACTCTGCCAAAGTGCTATATAAATATAAAAAGAAATTATCGAAAAGTAGAACATTAGCCAGCCCCCCCCCAAAAAAAACATATATCCTTAACTGAGTTCCTCTAGAGTATTTTTCAGGATTGGCTCTAACGTCTCTGAAACGTTTAATAAATATGGAGGTTGTCTGCCAAGCCAACTGATTGCTGCTGATTGCCTTATATTTACAGAAGAGCAAGATTTCTAAGTGGTGGAAAATGAACCTTTAATTTTTATTCATATGTCATCAAACTCAGTGAGGGGTTCTAAAATCCTTTCAAGTCTCCTGCCAGTAGGAATTACTTTTTATGCTAGAAATATCTTCTTAATAGAAGTTACAGGCTACAGAGAAAGTAAAGACATGAACATAAATCAAAGAAGGCTGTTAGGGGGAAAATGCTTCATCAAAAGCCTGAACATGACTTTGAAAGATGAAAGAAATGGAAAATATATAGACCACAGCCAGAAAAGAAAGATAAATAAGAAAATCAAGAAAGAAGTATAGCCTCTTCAGAAGCCCATTGAAAGAGCCAGTGTGTGGGTGTGGGTCTGAGTGCATTCATGCGTGTGTGAAGTTTGTCATGTTTCCCCAGCAAGAGTAGAGAGAATGCTGGAAATTCCTTGCTTTGAATTTTGAGTGTATCCAATTTACTGATGACAGATGACATGTGGTCACAATGTACAAAGCCTTGGAAGCTCGGAAGGTGAATGTCATCTGAGCGTGTCAGGTGGGACAGCAACGCGGGGGCTCTCCAAGGAGACCACAGAGAGGTCCAGGACATCATAGGAGGACATGCTCAGTACAATGGAGGTTGGGTTATACTAGGAAGGAGGAAGGAACAACGTGAACAGGAAGGATCCCCTGGTCACAACTTTAATCGTACCTTCTAACCCTCCCCATGACTCACTCCATGAGATGCCGTTCTCATGCTGCCTGAGGTCCATTTCCATCACAGGCAACAGCGGTCCATAAAGCATGTGCATTTGGGACTTGTAGTGGGAACAGATGCTGTAGATACGAAGACCAGGTTGACTCTGCTACTAACTGAAATTCTCATGCGGGAAGAAAGGAGAAATACACAGTAAAGTCTGGTGGCAAATGACTGCACTCCCAGGATTTGGAATACTTTGATGTTACAAATCCTTTTTGTTTTGTTTTGTTTTGTTTTGTTTTGTTTTGTTTTGTTTCTTAGTATACTACACTGGGCGATTCCATCTTCTCCAGTGCTGTGATAATGGGAACAACCCAACAGCTGCCTTTCCACGTTTGTGGCAGGACCAGCCCGCCGCTTCTCTATCTTCCCGTAAGAACAGCCGTGATGGCCAGGGTGTATGTGGCTTTCCAAACAGAGAATCCTCAAACTCCAAGTGTCCTTCGTTTGCCCCGGGCAGTACTTCTCCACTCCACTCATGGAGCCATGCCAACTGCTTCGGTGAAATATTTTAAATGTGCTTCCTTCAGGTTTCCGGTACAAAGAGGAATGTGGCATGAAGACGTTCCTCAGCTCTGTAAGCTCCTCTTCAGCCTCAGACTTAAGTACAAGACAAACTTTCCTCACTTTTCAACTGCCGTGCATGGAAAAGATAGTCACCACGGAGAGTAAACAGTTTAACAGGATTTTCCGCCAGATAATATTCCACCATTATCCCTGCTTGAAGTTGCCCTCTCCCCATGAATAAATCCTGTTTCTGGGCCAGATTTTCATCTGTGAAGAAAGCATGATTCATACCCCTTCTGGCTAAGAAACCAGATTCTTGTTCTTTGCTCTAATAACTTCTCTTTTTTTCTATGCTCAAAAGTGGGCTTACATGGAAGGGACTGTATTCTAAATAAATAATATTAGTTCTATTGGAACTAGTTGGAATGCTGGAAATGCATTTTTCTGTTGTTTAAACTCCCATTGTGATAGTCAATGTGGGTCCAACTTTATCAGATATCAGAGATCCCCTTACATTTTATTTACTGCTTTGAGTTAGCACATTGGTTCCATTTTTTGACTACACTCTTTGCACTGGTACACAGAGACCTGAAATTGAAATTAGTATGTTTGGTCCACATTCCTGTGATTTTTCTATAGATGGTTACTGGCATCACCAAAAAAATAAATAAAATAAAATAAAAAAGTTGATGGCTTTGAGCAAGAAAGTCTCTTTCTTGGTTAACTTTTTCCTAATGTCCCTGTAATGTCCCCCAGATGAGAGCATCAATCTCGGGACGACATGTTCTTCCCGGTTTTGGTGATGCATGGTACTCCCTCCAAGAACCCATCGTTCTGCTATGACAAAGCGTAAATCAGAAAAGAGAATTTTATGCTACACAATCTTGGTGGATGGGCAATCACTTCCTACATCCTCCGTTCGATAATCCAAAAACAAGACTTCATATTTTAAAAGTGATTTTAAAAACAGGCAACTGTCCAATTTCTAATGAGATTTTTAAATCTCTAGAAATATGCTTCCTATTTTTAGTACTGTGCGTATTCCCAGAAAAATCCTCGCAAACATGTAGTGATTATTTTGCTCCCGTCGAGTGATGAGAATTTGGAGTCTTTTGCTGAACACTTTCAGGGAACATGATAGAGCTGTAGTTATCAAGAAATGATTATAGAGCCAGGGGTGAAGAAATACATTAAGGCCGATAGAGTAAAGGGGTACAATTTCAAGAGCCAAGGATTAGGCCTCCGATTACGTTTTAGAAACTTGAGACACTATTACAGTGTAAGTGCAAGGGTTCCTACGGCAACACATAGCGTGTCGTAATAAATTTGCTAAGATGTCATTTGCAAAAGAGGCCCAGAAAATGAGATAAATACAATCAAAATATTGTCTGGGAGTTCAAGACAAATAAAACTTGGAAAATGAGGTGTTCAAATAGAAACGTGAATATGAACTTCTGTCCTTTTAAAAATATGTCACTTTTGGGGCGCCTGGGTGGCACAGCGGTTGGGCATCTGCCTTCGGCTCAGGGCGTGATCCCAGCGTTATGGGATCGAGCCCCACATCAGGCTCCTCCGCTATGAGCCTGCTTCTTCCTCTCCCACTCCCCCTGCTTGTGTTCCCTCTCTAGCTGGCTGTCTCTATCCTGTCGAATAAATAAATAAAATCTTTAAAAAAAAATATGTCACTTCTAACTTTGCCTCTATAATGACGGAGAAAGGATACGAACCATTACCTGGGCTCAAAAAAGTCATCTGATGTTTGTTTCCGCTAAAAGAAAACTATAGCTTTCTAGAAAGGACTTTTGGCATTTCAACAGACAGAAAACGTCAAGTGGAGACTAGACATCTTTTTGTTGCCAGGACTAAGAGCGGCCCGAAAGACATCCAGCGTCATGCCGGAAGGAGCAAAGGAGCTTCTCACTACTCCTCCAAGTTCAAACCATTTAAACAATACAAGGGAAATAATCATGCCATGAAAATCACAAGCTTATAATGAGACTCTAAAAGATCCACAGTTATCGGACAACCTACAGAGCAGGTATACAGAATTTCTAATTTACGGAAATACCGCATATGGATCAGCTCAAGCCATGTGTGCGCTGCATTAAGTTTTCGGTCGATGCCCAGACCCGTCCATGCAAAGCAAGCACCAAGGGTCTAGTTGAGCTCTGCTCAGCATGTGTGTGTTAGTTACAACAGGCTCTGCTGCTGTAAGAGAGAGCCCCCCAGCTTTCCGTGGGTTAAAATGAACTACAAAAGTTGTATTTCTTTCTTGCATATCAGTGAAAGTGGGTTCCAGGGAGACAAGGCGGCTCTGTCCTCCTGGTCACGCAAGGAGCCAGGCTGACGCTGTTTTGCTGCTCAGTACGCTGCACGGTGGGACATTCCCTCCCAGCCAGAGATGGAGCTGGACGTGAACATGTCAGTTCTGCTCACATCCAGGGTGGGCAGGTGCTCAGGGGGCCACACGTAGCTGCAAGAGAATGAAGGATCGTGGGCTGCTGTGTCGCGAGAGCACAGGAAGTGGGTTTTGGAGACCAGCCAGCCGGCCCTGGCCGCAGTGCAGATGGCATCATCCTAGTCAGGAAACAAAGTAAAGAAGACGTTATGATAAGACGCTTGTAAGTGCTTTCAGAAAAAAAGGGAAAAAAACTGGAAGGCAGAGTGTGCTGTTGTAAGAAAACTGTGGAGTCTGAAACATCCGTTACAAGTAAGAGCTAATCCCACAAAAGCCAGTTAGGGCCAATAATCCCGGATATTTTTTTTCCCACAAGTCTCAGGCGCTGATCCTCAGTCCCCAGTTGACCGCCTAAATGTGTTCCCTCAGGGGTCTGGAGGCCCCTCTTTCCCAGGCTCAGGCGAGCGGAATTTGTGAGCGTGGGTACGGAAGCAGGAGCCGCTGTCCTGCCGCGGGTGACGCATTCTGCAGGTGCAGGGACAACTTGTCAGTCGCGGTGCTGCTTTTGTGCTGATTTGTCTCTGTGGTGTTCAAAGCAGTTCATTATATTTGCAAGTGTAATTTCTTGGCATCCTCAGAGCTGATTACGAAAGATTTTGTTTGTTAGATGTGTAAGTCGTGGTAGGAGATTGAAGGTCTTCAGACGATCCGATGTGTTAACGTTGTGGTTTTGCTTTTATGTCACAGCAAAGTGAAAGTTGTAGTAGTTTCTTTTAGCGGATTATAAAACGAACTGTTAGTTGAAGGTAAATGTTATTTTGAACATTAAAAAGTTCTTTACCCCGAATTTAACAAATTCAGTATTAGTTAAAACACTAGTAGCAAGAATTATAATTTTCCTTGGATCAGAGTTTTCCTCAGACATGAAAAATTCCGGTTGGAATAAAGTCCAAGACCACTCCCAAAGGTTCAACTACTCCCAAGTGTTCTCTCCGATGACCAAATCTACTATGGAAGCCGACCGTGAAAACGCACAACCGATAATGGGGAAGGTAGTATTGGTGAATATTCTGAACACAGAGGAAGTTCTAGAATTATCTGTGATGTGCCAGAGGGCAGGTTCATACAGGAAGAGATACAGTAGGCACACATTTTAAGTCAGGATGGAAGGAGGCAGAATCAGATGTGGTCAGTCCCACACATGCTTTGCCCCTCGGACCCCACCCCTATTAATGGAAATAGGAAACGCACCAGACCCTGAGACCTGGTTAAAGAAGGTCAGGGGAGAGCCAGGGTTTTTTCCTTCTCTTAATGCTTAGAGAGCTTGAACCGAGATCAGGGACCACTCATTTGCATAGTGTGTTTTGCATAAAGTCAGAAAATCCAAATCTCGCTCTGGGCCGTGCTCCTTCTGCTCTCCCTGAGCACAGAAGTGTGACTTCCAGGCACCCAGGCATCTTGTGGCTGAGAGCAGGTGGAGAGAGCCCCAGCTGGCGAGCAGGAGGGCTTGTCCACGTCACGACTCTCAAGGCCTTGGCTCTGACCTCAGAGGACGGTGGTGTCCTCATCTATGCCTGTAGGTCACGTTGCATTAATCCTCCCAAAGAACTGGCTCCTAAAGCACCCCCAACGCAGTGGGTCAGAACCCTGAGCCCCTCCTTGCTATTTAACTGCTGACAACATGGCACGCCAGCTCATACGTGCCTTAGGAAATATCAAGAATTAGGGAAACGCGCCAAAGAGATGGGCACAGAGAAAATGCACTTGGCTAATTTCTTCCCCACCATTTTTCTCCCAGTGTTTACCCCCATTCTGCTCCCGTGTCGGCGTCTTGTGGGGCCTTCACTCCTGTTTGGTTTCCCCAAATACTATCCACAAAACCGCCACGCAAATGTGTGCTGTTTGATGCTGGAAGAGACTCAGGGGACGGCGTCAGGTAAGGGGCCCTGGCGAGCAGCTCCTAACGCAGGGTGTCCCACTTTCCTCCAAAACATTGGTGAAGGCACAAAAGAAATTAAGATTTATAAGCCTGAAAAAGAAGCTGGGCAGGGAAGACTTTGCCAGGATCTGGCAAGCATTTCCATGAACTGAGATGTCAGTATTTCTCAGCCTGGACGTAAACTGGAGTCTCACGGAGAGATTTTAGGCAGGGGTCTCTTGGATGTGGTTGTCATTTGCAGCCGGGTGGGACGCACAGACCAAAGTGGGTGGCCATGCACTTAGGAATGCAAACAGCAGGAGCTTAAAGCAGCACATCACCAGCCCAAAGCGAGGCGTGGCGGCTCCTGTCCCTCGCAGGGCAGAAATGTGAGTTCCACCCTCCCAAACACCTGCTCCCTCAGGAAGCCAAACTGCTGTTTGCCCGAAGCTGCATTCCAGCCGTTTCCAACCAAGCGCTTTCTAGTCATGGAAACTGCGCCATGCAGAGCAGAGAGGAAGTGCGAAATTCACTGTGGGGAGTCGTGCCCTAGAAACTGCGGACAGCACCACAAAGCTCCCTAGGAATAGAACCAGGAGCAGCAGAGGCTTGAGAGCCGTACAAAGACTACTTGAGGCGATCTCGCCCTCTGGGCGTCAGGAGCAGCCCGGGGAGGTAGCAACATTCCTGTTTTCTTTTCCCTGAAAAGCATCTGTAAATGGACACCTGCCAGACACCAGAAAGTGGGCCGGAATGTACTCCGGGCCCACGGTATACAGTGGAGGTGAATAGACAGGAGGACAACATTGCAGGTGACAAAAGCCCTGTCTGAAATGACAGCATCTCTTTTGAAAAGTAAAGCAGGAGTTGAGGCACATGAAGACACGGTGCCGATGCAAACATGAGAATAACCAGCTGGAGAGATTGGAAGTCGCTTTTAGAAATATGACTAATGGAGTCAAGGAAGCAGTATCTAAAAAATTGGAGCCGCGCACCGTAAACTGGAACAGGCTAATACGACGTGGGACATAAGGGCGATAACCAACAACTCAGGCCAGCGGAACGTGCAAAAATCCAGTTAAAAATCTACACCGAGGCAATCACAGGCTGAGTTGAAACTGAGGACGTTGTCAGGGATTTAGGGAAATCAATCTAAGCTTTCCCCGAATAGAGGGTGTGCCCCCTTCAGATGCCACGCGGGAGGGAGGGCGATGCCAAAGGGTAAAACCTCTTTTCCTCCAAATAGTCTGATGTCCTGTGACCACGTTGAGAAGAAAGCCTCTTTCCACCTTTGAGGCACCCTCCGCGAGGGAAGCAGCAGAACACCGAGGCTTTGGCCACGTGTCTACACAGCTGGAAGCGGGTTCTTTCCAGGTTCCCCCGCGGCCTCTCCAAAATTCCCAGGCAGGGTCCCAGGAGCTTGATGGGAAACAAATCCTCCTGGAAACAAATTCCATGTTGCGAACAGCGTCTTGTCTCCTTGTAACAGAGCTGAGTGTGCGACTCTTCCCAAAGATGGTTTCCATCTGACAAACGGTCTGTCCTTCAAATAAATAATTGCAGGGCAGGCCGACCTGGCCGAGCCCTAATCTGCGGCAAACAGTTCTGAGGTGTCATTTCCTTAACAATCAGGAAATTAAATGATTTGCTTCAGCTGTGGTTGTTTAACTTTAAAAAAACAAAAACAAAAAGCTTTTATCCTAACTTCACTGGGCCTGTGAAATATATACCAAAGAGTAAGATTTTCATAATATTTAAAAAAATAAAATGGTGCTGCTGGGATTACGGAGTATGTGTATTCTCCCCTATTCCTCCCATTAAATGCAAATAAAAAGCCTTGAGATTATGTGTAAAATAAGCGCAAGCATACTGTGAGAGTTGAAGGCAGAGCAGTTAGGGAGGAAGGGACCCAAGGAAACAGGGGTGAATTTCTTGGGCTTTCCTTTTGCCTCTTCGTCTTACACCAGGTCATGTAAACCCAACAACCTGGAAATGTGGACAGGGACAGGGGAGGCGAGGCCCAGCAAAACCCTCTCCCTGCAGCCAGAGGAACGAGAAGAGGGCACCCTGACAAGAGAGAACACTCTGAGCCCACAATCACTCTACTCCTGTCAAAGACGCCAGAACACCAAAAAAAGGCACACACAGCTAGAAGGGAACAACAGAACCGTCCTTGTTTGCAATGACACATCATCGGCAGGAAAATCCTAGGGAATAAACCCCATGGACCGCAGGAAGTAAAGATCTCAGGATTCAAGGCAAACACAAAAATCACCTGATTTCTACGTACGAGCGGTGAACACACGGATGGTGAAGTCAGAAACAGAATACTGTTTACCATCACTGAACAGTAAACGTGGTCAGATATAAATCTAAAAAATATCTAAAACAACAAAATCTAGATAGAAAACAACACAATGCTGATTCAAGAAATCATTAAGATCTAAATAAATAGAAACTGGAAAGACACAACATAGTAAAGATGCCAGTTCTCCCCAGAATTGATATACGGGTTTCATGCAATGCTTATTAAATAAAATCTCAGCGAGTTTTTTTTTTCCCGCAGACACAGTATTATTCTAAAATTTATATGGAAACTAGAATAGCTAATAGTTCAATGAACTAGAATCACTAAAAGAATTTGGAAAAAGGAGAAGGAAGTGGGATAAATCGGTCTACACAACTTCTACATGTGTAACGTAGCTGCAGTGATTAAGATTGGGCGGTATGGATGAACAGACAGTGATAGACACAGTTCAATAGAACGTAATAGAGAAACTATAAACATTCTCACACAAATACGCCTGAGTGATTTTTGGAAAAAGGGCAAAAACAATTTGAAGGAAAGATAACCTTTCAATAAACAGTGCTGCAGTAATTAAACAGTGTATAGTCAAGAAAAAAAAAAAGAAGAAAAGAAAGTCCACCTTATTCTCACATTTTACACACACCCCAAAAAAACCACTTGAAAATCGATCATGAGGGGCGCCTGGGGAGCTCAGTTGTTAAGCGTCTGCCTTCGGCTCAGGGCGTGATCCCGGTGTTGTGGGATCGAGCCCCACATCAGGCTCCTCCGCTGGGAGCCTTCTTCTTCCTCTCCCACTCCCCCTGCTTGTGTTCCCTCTCTCGCTGTCTGTCTCTCTCTCTGTCAAACAAAGAAATAAAAATAAAATCTTAAAAAAAATAGATCGCGAATTGAAATGTAAAATATAAAGGTATAAAACTTTTAGAAAAAGATAGAAGAAAATCTGCAGGACCTAGAGCTGGTCAAAGACTGCCTTAGAACCAACACCAAAGTAAAAGTTGATGTCAGATGTCCCCCAGATTTACAACTTTTTCACTGTGAAATATCCTGTTAAGATGGAAAAACGAGCTACGGACAGGAAGAAATTATTTGTAACCTACATAACTGACAACATATTAATATCCAGGAAATATAAAGAACTCTCAAAACTCAGTATTAAAGAAGGACGTCATCAATGTGACGCACTAGGGAGCCCTAGGGCTGTGTTCCCCTGTACAGGCACAGACTGCACAACAATGTATGGACCCCATTGCCTTTGTGAAATCCCCGGAGTTCACAGCAGAGGCTGCGGCACCGAGGTGAGTGCAAAGCTAAGAGGAGCCTCGATGAACCAGGTAAGAAAATGCATTGCATTGTGTCCATCCAGCCTCTCCTGCTCCCCAGTATAGTGCAGCTTCGTTGAGGAAACAAACGAACAAAAAACAAGTCCTGGTATGGTGACTAACATAATAAAATAAAAAATCATTATTAAAAAAAAAAAAAAACAAGTCCTGGTTTCTGCTTCAGGAGGGACATAGGAGAGCGGAATGTGTATGCAACATCCTGGATTGGGGAGGGGGTTCCTGAGGGCCTGGGTCTGTCTTACCCAACTTGGAGTGCTTTGGGGAGCCAGCATGGTTTGGATGCCAGGCTGGGGGCCACTGGCAACAAATACCAAGTGCTGGAGCTGGTTACAGCACCAAGGAGGCTGCCGTCCAGCAGACAGACACAGGGGGAGCAAGAGCTAGGAGATCCTGAGAAGAAGCATGGGTAAACTCTTTAACTGGGAAGTCACACCATAAACCCGGAGAAAACACATCTCCAAAAAGTCTTGAGATCCCTCAGAAACTACCCAGGCCAACTAGTGAAGGTTTTCCCATGTATGAAGCTAGGCTATAAAGAGGGAAGAGATGGCTGTCTTACCAAAGCCCAAATCTCAACGAAAATTGGAAGGCATAGAAGAAGTATTTGATTTGTTCCAATCGAAGGAACAAGATACATTTCTAGAAACCAACTCTAAAGGAACAGAGATTTATAAGTTACCTGACGAAGAATTCAAAATAACAATGTAAGTATTCTCAACGAGGTGAAAGAGATTACAGGCAACTGGAGGAAGTTGGGAAAATGATACATGAACAAAATGAGAATACCACCAGGGAGATAAAAGCTATAAAAAATACCCAACTAAGCAGATAATCTAGAACTGAAGAATATGAGAATTGAAAAATATGCTAGAGAGGGGCGCCTGGGTGGCACAGCGGTTAAGCGTCTGCCTTCGGCTCAGGGCGTGATCCCGGTGATCTGGATCGAGCCCCACATCAGGCTCTTCTGCTATGAGCCTGCTTCTTCCTCTCCCACTCCCCCTGCTTGTGTTCCCTCTCTCGCTGGCTGTCTCTCTCTGTGTCGAATAAATAAATAAATAAAAAAATCTAAAAAAAAAAAAAGAAAGAAAAGAAAAATATGCTAGAGAGATTCTGGATCAGGAAGAAGCATAAGGGAGAGTCAGCAATCTTAAACACAGGTCATTTGAAATTATTGAGTCAGGGAAGCCAAATGGAAAAAAAAAAAAAAAAAAGAATGAAGAACAGGAAGACAGCCTAAATGGTACATCATTAATAAGACCAGTATGTGTGTTACAGGAGCCACAGGACAAGAGACAAGGAAAGGGCAGAAGCCTATTTTAAGAAATAATGGCCAAAAACTTTCCAAGTTTGAGGAGCGAAACAGACACACAAATGTCAGAATCACAATGAAATCCAATGAGGATGAACCCAGACGTCCACACTGAGATGCATTGTAATCGAACGGTCAGAAGTCGCCGACACAGGGAAAATCTTTTCAAGCAAGAGAAAAGTGATTCGTCACACAGGACTGAGCTCCTAGAAAATTATCAGCGGATTTTGCAGCAGAGATGTTGCAGACCAGAAAGAGTGGGATGATATATTCAAATGCTAAAGAAAAGAAAAACTGTCAAAAATGAATACAGTTTCTGGCAAAATTATCCTTCAGAATTGAAGGAGAAATTAAGAGATTTCCAGATAAATAAGCATTGAAGTGGTTCTCAATGAGACCTGCCAACAAGAAATGCTAAAAGTGCTCTTCTGGTCAAAAGGAAAGGATGCTAGGCAGCTTTAAAAATAGAAAATTGGGGCGCCTGGGTGGCACAGTCGTTACGCGTCTGCCTTCGGCTCAGGGCGTGATCCCGGCGTTATGGGATCGAGCCCCACATCAGGCTCCTCCGCTATGAGCCTGCTTCTCCCTCTCCCACTCCCCCTGCTTGTGTTCCCTCTCTCGCTGGCTGTCTCTATCCTGTTGAATAAATAAATAAAATCTTTAAAAAAATAAAAATAGAAATAGAAAAATTTCTGGTAAAGGTAGTTTATAGACAAATATAGAAGCATTGTTATGTTGATACACGGATCACTCTTAGGTCTGGTATAGAATTTAAAAGACAAAGGCACAAAGAGTAACTGTAAACCTGTGTTAGTAGATACACGTTATAAACCCACGTAATTTGTGATTCAACCTGAAGTGGAAAGATGCAGATATGTAAAGGAGTTGAATTTTTGTACGAGGTTGAAATTGTCCTCAGTTTAAAATAAAGTGTTAGGACTCTAAGATGTTTGATGTAATCCCCAATATAACCACCAAGGAAATATCCATAGAAAATACACAAAGGAAATGAGAAGGGAATCCAAGCATGACACCATAAAAATCTAGCAAAATATAAAGGAAGCTAGGAAGAGAGGAAAACAGGGACAAAAATAGTGAGGAGACACAGAAAACCACAAAATGGCAATAGAAAGCCCTTGCCTATCAGAATTACTTTGAATGTAAATGGATTAAATGCTCTAGTGGGAAGACAGACCTATGTCCTTTTTAATCCATTCATCAGTTTAGGTAAATGGGTTAAAGAAGAAGATCCCAGTACACGTGGGCGCAGCAGCCTCACTTTAGATCTGAGGACACAGAGGGGCTGAAAGGGAAAGAAGGAACAAAGACACTCTTTGCAAACAGTAACCAATCAAGAACAGGGATGGCCAGCTTTGCATCAGACCAAACAGACTTCGAGTCAAAAATGATGGCAAGACGCAAGGAAGGACGTTGTAATGATGAAAGAGTCAGAGCACCAGAAAGACGTCACAATTACAAATGCAGGTGCACCTACTGTCAGAGTCCCTAATATCTGGGAAAAGCACACATATTAACCAAGTAAAAGAAATTCTTATAGGTTTTGTTAATATTTAGTTCACATAACATATACTTTGCCATTGGAAGTGCTCAACTCAATGATTTTTAATATATTCAGAGTTGCACTCTAGCACCACTATCGATCTTAGAACATTCTCATCGAACCAAAATAAACCTGGTAATCAATCAGCTGTCACTCATTATTTTCCCCAAGCCCTTTAGACCCAAGCAAACATTGGTCCACTTTCTATCTCTATAGGTTTTCTTATTCTGGACATTTTGTATAAACGGTATGATACACTACGTGGCTTTTTTTTTTTGGTCTGGATTCTTTCACTTACCATTTCAAGGTGCATCCTTCACAACGTTCCATTTTTTAAAAAAATATTTTTGATGAAGTTCGATTTATTTTTTCTTTCATTGTGTGTGTTTTTGGTGTCATATCTGGGAAGCTTTGCCTAAACAAAGGTCACAAAGATTTACTCCTGCACTTTTCCTGAGTTTCGTAGTTTTAGATCGGTAATCCATCTGATTTTTGGGTGAATATGCATATACATTGTTAGTGTACTTTTATTTTTGTAAGATGGATATAAAAGGATAATCACTAAATCAAAGGCCGAATGGATTATTTTCACTTTATACTGCCAAGAAATACTACAATATAATTTCATCAATTTATCCTCACAAAAAATAAGCATACAAGAAAAGGTTTACCACATCCTAGCCAATGGCAGAACTTTTCACTTTAAAGATTCTTACCATTATGATGGAGAAGGTTTATCTATTTTAATTTGCATATTGGTAATTACAGATGAGTCAAAATATATTTTCAAAAGCTTCAGATGTTTGCTGTTAGTCTTCTGAAAATTGTCTTTAATATTCTTACTTTTCTATCAGAAAATTATTATTTTGTCCTTTCAGTGGCTTATCTTTTCTTTTTGTAAAACTTCTTTTAAAAAATAAAAACCACAATGATTTACAAGAATAATACATAACACAGGAAATTTTAAAAGTACAACTATGGAAAGAATTCAGAAAGCTTCCTGAGATAAGGAAAAAGAAAAAAAGAAAAAATTCAGGTTGACATCAGAATTCTTAAGCTACCAGCTAAATGTAGACATAGAATAAAACATCTTCGGTCATGCAGACTCAAAGGTGTGGGAAACTGCATTTGAAAGTGTTGAAAACACCCTTGAAGGGAAATATTTCAGGAAAAAGATGAATACATTCTCGAAGAAATGAGATAAGAGTCACATAATTAAGAAAATGATACATAAATAATCTGGGGAAGTTTACCGGGCTTTGCAAAGTGGTCTCTATGCATCCTAGGGTGGCAGGAAAGAAACCACTGAATTTGGAAGAAAAACATTTAATTCATAGTAATAATCTGATTTTTATTTCTACTATTTTGCAAATGGTTTATTTCTATATATTGTGTTTATAAAAAGCATTAACATATATTTTATAAATTTATGAATGTGATTTTTTAATTGACAGGTATTTATAATCAAACAAGTTTGTAGGTGACTGTTCTAAAATGGCAAAGTCACCTCAAAATGAAAAAGACACCCAAAAGTAAAATGTTGAAAAATAGCAAAATCGTAGTCTGGCGAGGAGTGGTAGGGGAGAAAAGAGAGAGGGATGAGCGTAACAAAGGAATTCTTTCATTCGGAGTGAAACTTTAGATATTTATAAGCTTTTGAAGTTGTTGGGAAAAAAAACACTGCATCTTGTGGAAGTTAGAGACATTTATCAGAATAAAAATAGAATACATAGCTTTCCTAAATGTGGAAAATGAAATGTACACAGTACAAGTAAAAAAAAAAAAACTTATTAGAATTCATAAGAGAGAAAAATCAAGTCTTATTATGAGCAGTCATAAATATAAAGTAACACAAACATTAATAAAGTAAAACAGTGTGGGTTGACATCCCCAAGATGGCAGAGTAGAAGCCCCCAGCCCTTATTCCTCTGTAAAGATAGCAACTTAAAGACAATATACGGACGAACTGTCCTTTGTGAGAGCTTCCAGCACCAGACAGGTGGCTGAGCACCCCAGGCGAGCACAAAACAAAGAAGCAGGTGAGAAAGTCCATTCGTTGCCTGCCCTGGTCTCTCCTACTTCCCAGAATCATGGAGCACAACTGGGAGGAGACCTAAACGCCCGGCTTTCTCTCAGGATGAAAATAGAATAGAGTGTGCATGAGTGTTAGGGATATTTGGGCCCTGGCACAGGACCTGGTTTCCATCGCACTTGACTTGCAGTGCCAAAGGGAACAGAGGTAGAATTCGGATGCCAGGTGGGGCACAGCTTGTCAAAGCACCAAAGACACTGCAGTATCAGATACAGACACCAGGTGGAGCAAGAGATGACGGGATCTTGAGAATAGGTCAAACCTCTTACCTGGGATTTATATGCATAACCAAGATACGACAAGTCCCCCCAAAAGGTTACAGAGGGCCCCAGAATCTCTAGCCATGCTGATTGATGGAGGTCTTCCCCTGTATGGAGCTAGTCTGTAAGGATAGGGAGAGATGGCTGTTTTTTTTCAAATGCCCAGATCTCAACAGAGGATCACGAGCACACAAAGAAACAAAAAAAAATGTCCAAATAAAGGAACACAATAAATCCCCAGAAACAGATTTTAAAGAGACGGAGATATAGCAATTACCTGATGAGGAATTCAAACTATCTGCCTTAAAGATGATCAACGAGCTAAGACAGAACACAGACTACTAAATGAAATCAGGCATATGATTCATGAATAAAATGACGGTACCAACAGAGAGACAAAAACTATTAAAAAGAACCAAATAGAAATTCAGGAGCTGAGAATACAGTAACCGAATTACAGAACTCACCAGAGGGATTCATGAGCAAACTTCATCAGAAGGAAGAGTCGGGGCACCTGGCTGGCTCCGTTGGTTAAGCGTCTGCTCAGGTCCTGGGATTGAGCCCCGCGTTGGGCTCTCTGTTCAGTAGGAGTCTGTTTCTCCCTCTGCTGCTGCTCGTGCTCTCTCTCTCTCTCACTCTCTCAAACAAATAAAATCTTAAAAAAAAAAAAAAAGAAGGAAGGAAGGATCAAAAGAACTTGAAGACAGGTCATTTGAAATAATAAAATCTAAAGAATAAAAAAAAATGAAGAAAGGCAGGGGTTTTATGGGACATTCACAAAAGGGCCAAAGTGTATTATGGGAGTCCCAAAAGGAGAAGAGAGAGGGGAAAAAATGAAGAAAGCCTGTTTGAAGAAATAATGGCCAACTATTTCTGAAATTCAAGGAATGAAATGCACAGACAAATTCAAGAAATTCAACAAACTTCAACTAAAATAAACTCAGGCCAGCATTACCCTACACCAAAGCCAGAAAAAGATACTAAAAGAAAAGAAAATTACAGACCAGTCTCACTGAGAGATTATGATGCACAAATCCTCTACAAAATATTAGAAAACTGAATTCAACAACCAATAAAAGGGATGACAGACTAGGACCAACGGGGTCTATTCCTGCAATGCAAAGATAGTTCAAAATATAAAAACCAATGAATGTCATATTGTAGCATCAACAGAATGGAAGTTAAAAAATCATAAGATCATCTCAACCGATGTAGGGGAAAGAACTGGAAAAAATCTCAACATCCTTTCATCATAAAAACATGCAAGAACTAGGAATAGAAACCACACATTAAAAAAAAAAAACCATATATGAAAACCTCACAGCTGCCATCTTACCCAATGGTGAAAGCCTGAGAGCTTCTCCTCTAAGATCAGGAATGAGTCAAGGATGCTCCTTCTCACCACTTCTATTCAACATAGTATTAGAAGTCCTAGCCATAGCAATTAGTCAAGAAAAAGAAGTAACCCTAACCCTAAGCCTAACCCTAAACAAAATGTGCAGAGCGCAGGCAGTCGGCTAAACAATGATACATAGCACATGGCTCCGCGTGCCTGAAATCCCAGTGAATGCACAGTGAGGTGGGGTGAGAGAAGCAGGTGAGTGGTGGCTGGGGGTGGGGGCTGGGTGGTGGTCACAGGATGCAGGGATTACGAAGAAGCATCAGGGAACTTTGGGGGTGATGGATGTCTTTGTTATCGTGACTGTGATAAGGTTTTCACAGGTGCATGCATACTCAAAGCTCATCAAGTTAAACTCTTCAAATATGCACACCTTATCGTATGCCGACTGTCCGCCAACACGGCTGTTAAATAAAGCATTAGAAAATGTAACTTGTGAAGTCCTCATGATGAAAACCCCCTTTCCCAGTCCTGACCCCCAGGGGTAAACTGGAATTAGGAAGTGAAACTTCCTGTTCCATGAACACGAGGTACAGTGAACGGAGCAGATTTTTACTACGCCCGAAACAAGAGAATAGGGTAAAAATACCCAAAGTGGCAAAATCCGTCCTAAAGTGGCATTGGGGTTTACCGCAAGGGCTCTTTGCAAATTTACTTTGTAAAATGAACTTTTCCTAATTTGAATGATGCCTGTAACGTCTTCAAGAGAAATCAGTGACTTTTGAGTGTAAGAAATTAATAAAAACACTGATTATACCAAATATCTGAAATTGATGTAGTTAGACTATACTTGTTTTTTTTTGCAGGTTTAAAGCATTACCGAATTATTCACAGATGTTAAATGTGTGTGTGTGTATTTCAGGTTTTTTTTCTTAAGTAAAAGTGGCTGATAATCAGCAGGAGAAGTTTAAATTCTAAGCTCCTAACAAAAAACACAGATCTCTTAAAAAAAAAAAAAAAGAGGGAATCTTTTTACCAGACCTCCACTGCCTGATTACTCCATCCTTACAGCACACTCCCAAAATTCTTGGGGCGGGGGGGGGGGGGGGGGCATAACGTATCAACTGGAATGCTTTATGGCTCATTCTTTTCATAAATAGAGAATATTCCTCTATCCCCCCCCAAAAAAGCAAAGAACAAAAAAGCTGGCAATATTGCATTGAATTTGATATGTTGTCTGCACTTGACGTGCTCCTCAGAGGTAGGGTTCACAGTTATAAAGTGGTAGGAAATAGGAGAGAAATCCAGGGGACAGGTGTGACCATGAACCAACTACGAGGAATTAGATCAATGTCTCCAATGGAAAGAGGGGCCATGAATATGGGGGAGAATGAGAGCTCTCGCGGGCGTACCAAGTGCACGGGGCAATCGGGCATCGGTAGGCAGCCAGGAATGGCTCCAGCCTCGGGCACCTGGAAGAGGAAGTTTGATTGGGGATGAACTGCCATCAGGGAAGGGTAAGGGGGAGGAGCAAGGAGAGCCAACTGCCTGTGCTAAATGGAACACTGGCGATCCCCCCTGGGTCAGCACCACGGGACACTGCAGAGATCTGTGCGAGCAACACGACACGCAATGCGTGTGTGGGTGCCGTGGGAAAACGGTTACACCTTGAACATGGGCGCAGTGCCTTCTGCCCAGACCAAACACCACGTACACGAAAGAGCAGACATTTGAACAAGAAGGAAGGTGACGAGGGACAGCACCAGGCAGAGAGGAAGCAGGTGCAGGGGGAATGGGAAGTGGGCGTCTGACCCCTCAGACCCGGGCGGCACAGCGCCTGGGGTCCGTGATAATTTCAGGGGCCCGTGAATATGTTTCAGTTTTAATTTCTTTGAAAATATGAGGAAAAGGAAGATTATGATAAATATATAATAAACTTAACCAGAGAATATCTGTCTTTATACTGACATGGTCATGATTTTCAAATGTTTTCTATCTTTGTTTCTCACAAAGGCGGCAGTGCCCCTGGCTCAGGGAAGACGTAATGCAGCCCTGCACAAAGGAAGCTACCAGCAAGGCTTCCCATCTTAATGAATAATAAGCCAGAGGGCTGTGCAGTGTCAGGGGTGACCCTTGGGCTTGTCCCGTGGATGGCAGTGTGGACGGCGATGTGAGTTTCCTGGACCAGAAAGCAGGCGTGGGGTGAGGACTTGGGGACAGGTGTTTGCTATGAAGTCCCCAGAAGCCACCCAGCGGAGAGGAGACAGTAAGAATGGGCAGGACCTGCTCCCGGGTGGCCTGCAGGGTCTTTCTGACCGGACCCACCTGCTAAAAACACATGGCTGTCACCTTGACAGCAAGACACAGTTATTAAAAGGACAATAAGAGGACTTTCATTGACTCCATCTTGCCTTTCCTTCCGCATCTCCAGGGGGATACTTTTAGAGGGAATTTTAGTTAGATTAGTAAAATGATAACAGAGTCCAAACACTCATTGGGGGATGGGGAGGTGGACCCCAATGCGCCCGGAGGGAACAGCATCAGGATACACAGCAGAGGGAACGCTGATCAAGCCGCACTGCTGGTCTACCTTCAGCAGATTGCCACAGAGGTCATAAAACAGTAGTATCCGCAAATAACATGCTGATAAACGGCTTTAAGTCTTGCAAGCCTGTTAATGCTAAAACAGGGTGCTTGTGGCATGTTCAAACGCTCCCAGTGTTCTCCCGATGGGATTGCATCTGCTAGCCTTGCTTCCACGCAAGTGACAGAAGTGCCCTCTCTGCACTTCAGGGTAAATGGGCTCATTCTGCTCTGAGGGTCTTTGTGTGAGCAGGCCTGGAAGTGGGGCTTGAAGAATCAGGAGGGTGAGCAGATCACCACTCAGCAACGGGGGGTGAGTGTGGAAGGCAGGGGCCCCACACCAGAGCACATTGGCTTTTGCAGAAAAAGTGAGTGATCTAGAAGAAAAGGAAAGCTAGTATGGTGGAAGGAAAGCCACTGCACTCCAGTGGTTCAGAGGACCGCTGCCGGCTGTCCCCCCTCCCAGCAGGTGGGAGAGGAGGAAGGGAGGCTAGAGGAAGCACAGCCCTCATCTGTCTGCATCCCTGGCCCAGGGCACAGGTGGCTCTGTGAGCCGAGTACGTTGAAGAGCACGTGACATGCATTTCTTGAACAGAAGGTGTCGAGAGCTAAAGGGGGGACATGCCTGGTCTCCACGTTCACACATCTGTCTCCTACGTTGTGCTGCCTGGTCTTTTCTTTCCGGCAATGTGCACCATTTATAGACAGATTTTCAGTCTTAGAAATTTTTTACAACTTTTTCTTTACCACTTAATTTTTTTTTTTTTTGCCACTTTCCATTCTTGAAAGGGGGAGTTCTCGCTGTATCACTAGGGCGAAGAGGTCTTTTGAAACACCTCACAGAACCATCTGATCTTGTCTCCACTCTCGTGTAGGGAGCTGGGCACAGACCCCCGGCTCAGGACGGAGCACCTGCCAGCCGGCCGGCCGAGGGCTGCAGGGCGACACCCCCCCTCGCCTCAGTGGTGGTGGACTGGTGTCCATGTTAGGAATACAGTTGGGGTTTTACACCCAATGTTCTCGGGTGTATGAAAATCACATGAATCTTAAGTTCTTCTGCATTATTCCTGGACAACAGATTTTATTTTAACTGAAAATCTATCGATTCCATGCGCTTGTGTGATTTTGGGGAGACAACTTCCCTGTGAGGCCATGTCCCCTTCTGCTCAGGTGCTCGAGTCGGGGAAGGGTCTTGAGCAAAAGGGAGTCAAGGGAGGGAGCATTTGAGTTAACACTTCACAACTGTCTCCTGTTTCTTGTGTACACAAGTATTTCCTAATTAAAATGCCTTTTTTTTTTTGCTTTACAAACTATTCTGCAGAGTTTATCATGAAAAGCTTTCTATCCATTCTCATTCTGCTTTATTCACCAGCAGCATAAGCACGCAACTTTTGCTCCCGTTGATAGAAAATTGAAATGAAGGAATTAGCAATTAAATGGGTTTCCTTGGAATGCTGACTTCTCCTTTCTATAACGGGCCATTTGAAGAACAGTAGAAGATGAACCAAAATTATAGGACAATGTGTATAACGTCTAGCAGTTTTGATCCAGAAAGAGGAGGGCCGCACTCCAGCTACACCCCTCCCTCAGCGTCTGCCCCTCCCTACCGGGGAGAGACCCCTGCGAGCTCAGGGGTGTCACACAAAGGACCGTCCCTTCATTTCCGTAAAGATTCAAAACTCCTGTCTCCAATTCCAGTAACAGCACAGCACGCCCAGTGACTCTTTCCTTCTTTGATTTCCAGCAGTGCTCATTGCCAGTTAGCCACGGATTGTACAAGGCATCCGTTTATGAATTGCACATTCAAATTACTTGGCGCGTGGCAAGAAGCGGTAGATTTGTAGGCACGCCAGTTGCAATGAAAGAAAAGGAACAGTAAACAAAGGGGAATGTTTAGTTAGACATAAAGGCGTTTTAATAAAAGGAGCAAGGCGGGTGCCCTCAAATATGAGGAAGCAGGAGAAGTTGGCAGTGGCATTTCTAGAAGGAGGCGCACGCTGGGCCAAACAGGAAACCACGGCTCTTTCTTGTCCTGTATGGGCCGTTTAGGAGAAACTGGTGTGGGGGTGGATTCGCACCGCCCGTCCCAGCTTCTCAGAATGCGCTTTTTTATTGCTCTCCTAATTTAATTTTAATCTATTAGAAAGTGCTATACTTCATGGGGAGTCTCGGTTAAAGAACACAGTTCACCATCGCACACCGGCCCTTCGCCACACACGCCTGTGGCTGTCTCCTGCCTTCCGATCTAACAGGCAGGTGACACGGCATCCGTGTGGGCGCAAGAGAAAGGGAGGGGCTCCCAGAATGGTTCTGAGGGAGTTTCCCAGACCGACTGCAGGTGCACTGAGCTCCCGGCACTCCACGTCTACACTGCCTGCGGCACGGCGTGCTGTTTGCCCGCCGCTTTGAGAAAAAGGCTGTGAGTACTGAAAAAGAAACAAACCACAGCTGATTCTACAGGGGAAAAAATAGATAAATATCCACAGAACTACTCCCCTCCCTGCACGTCCTGCCCTTGGAATCCGGCGACTCTTCATCTGTTCATTAGACAAAACCAACCACTGAGGAAGGAGAGATGTCTCAGGCCTCTCTCTGGACATCTGGTTCTCCCCTGGGGCTCGTGTTGGCTTTCCGGCTTCCGGAGAGCTCAGTTTCCACTAAGAGCGTCCCGGGAGACCACGGAGCCCAGCACTTCCTCTGCTGGAGACAATAGCTCGGTCATTATGCAATGAGCATTTCCCCAGAGGCTCAGCAAGCACTCCTCAACTCCAGTCTATTTCCGTATCTACTTTGCTCTCCTGAAGTTCCCGGGACACGGTCAGGACCACCCGAGTCCGAAGCAGGCCTGCATGGTGGAGGCAAGGAAGGAGGACTTGTTGCCTGAGACCCACAAGCCGCCGGTGCTGTCCGCGGCTGGGCCTGTGTGGGGTGGGGGTGGGGTGGGGGGCTCTGAGGGTGAATCCACGAGTCCTGGTTCTGGGTGTCCGCGGAAGCGTGTGAGGGCGGGCGGACGCAGAGGATCTGGGTAGACAGGCCGGCCAGCTCTCCGCATGACCAGGTCAGGAGTCAGAAAGCATTCAAGGGCTGTCACAGGACTCGGGAGGCAGGGGTCACATTTCAGGAGATTGAAGACAGAGGGAAAAGCACGGACACAGGGAAACTTGAAGGTGAGCCCCCAGCGAGGTTCAGCCCCTTCTCTCCGGATGCCCCGCTCGCCTGTGGCTTGTAGGTGGCTTCTTGGCGGGGCCTGAGCGCTCCTGCCTGGGGCGAGAGGAAAGCATCGCTCACCACAAAAAACGGACCTGGTCCTGGGCAGAGGCCCCCCAGCAGGACAGCAGCCCTTCCGAATGGAAGGGGCCTCCAGGGAAGAGTGTCTCAGGACCTGTGTCAGCTTTGGCTGGCGTCAGAATCCCCTGAGAAACTCATTCCCAAGCAGATTCCCCGGATTCTAACCCAGACCTGCCCCAGGCCGACCCTCCACGGGCCTGCAGGAGGGGTGCGTTCCAGCCGCACTTCAGTTTGCCAGCCTGCCCCCTGCACATGGATGCCGCTCTTAGCTCGACTTCCGGCTCACTCTGGACCTTGCGCAGCAGGTGTTCAGCAGCCCAACAGGGATGACTGTTCCCCGTCTGGCTATCGGGTAAAATAAGAGACAATTCCTTTTTGTTTTTTGTTTTGTTTTGTTTTGTTTTTTTAAAGATTTTATTTATTTATTCAACAGAGATAGAGACAGCCAGCGAGAGAGGGAACACAAGCAGGGGGAGTGGGAGAGGAAGAAGCAGGCTCATAGCGGAGGAGCCTGATGTGGGGCTCGATCCCATAACGCCAGGATCACGCCCTGAGCTGAAGGCAGACACTTAACCGCTGTGCCACCCAGGTGCCCCGACAATTCCTTTTTGAACTTGAAAGTTGAACCCAACGGTTACCAAGGTGAGCGCTCCTCCGCCGCCCGCCGTGGTCCACACCCGTGTTCTCGTGTGAAGTACTTGCGGGGGACTGTGTTGAGCAAAATGCGCTTCTCCAGACTTGCTAAGTGCACGGAGAACACACATCACGTATTGCAAGATACAGGACATGTGTGTCCACGTAAGATCGGTTCGGATGAGGCCATACAAGGAAAGCTCCCTTCTGACAAAGGTCGTCCGGGAGGCACCAGGAGGCAGCAGGATGGGCTCGGCCGTTCTGTCACCTGTGTAGGGCTGGCAGGTGGGAGTGACCCGTGAGGCCCACGTGACCAGACGGGATGAGAACGGGAGAGACAGGGCAAGGTCTGGAGCCAGATTATTTTTTTACACCTAAAAAAACGGCAAGTTTATTTTTCTTAATAACATTTATTTAGCAGAAGACGAGCACATCATATACTTTTATGATCCAAAGATATTTTACATTAAATAGTAGCTTCGATTACTAAGGCAAAATACAATAAATCAAAAAACACAAGCACAGAAGAGACGTCAGATCCTTCCTGCTTGTACGGATATTCAGAGAAGTTGCTCGTGGTTTAGGCTGCACATGGGAGCAGCCAGCTTCCTGGCAGTTTCCCTACATGGGTCCCCCCTGTACCCAGCCCCGGCTCCAACCGGACATGCTCAATGCACATGACATGCAACTGGGCTGGGGAACGAGCAGGCGGCCGTGGCGGCCGTGGCTTGGCCCGTGATGTGTTTTGCAGTTAGACTGAGAATGATATCCCCTCTGGGGGACTTACCATCACTTACTCAACAAACCCTTTATTGATCCATAGGCTTATTCCCATGACAAGGATACACACTCTTGCACACTTGTGCTGAGTGCGTCACACGATTATAAATGGACATGGGGAGCCCGACTACGTCCATTTGAAAGTACGCATGCTGTCAACTTGTCCTGTGTGATGGGGACATCATTTTCCCTCCGCCGTCGACGGCATGTTTCACTTAGCCGCCATCAGCCCATCAGTGAGCAGACTTTCCAGTCTTGGCCAAATGTGTGAATGAAAGTTGATGTCTCCTATGGACTCTGAGAAACAAACTGAGGGCCACAGAGGGGAGGGGGGTGGGGGAATGGGATAGACCGGTGACGGGTAGTAAGGAGGGCACGTATTGCATGGTGCACTGGGTGTTATACACAACTAATGAATCATCGAGCCTTACATCGGAAACCGGGGATGTACTGTATGGTGACTAACATAATATAATAAAAAATCATTATAAAAAAAAAAAGTTGATGTCTCATAACTGATTTAATTTGTATTTCATGAACTAGGAGTACGGTCAAGTACCCTCTCTTGTGCAGACTGACCATTTTTAGGTCTGGTTTTAAATATCTGCTCACCCACTTTAGGTACTCTTCTATTGACTTGTGGTGGACAGTTTTTTAAGCAGTTTTTGTATGTCATGGAAATGACACCATCATCATTTGCCTTTGAGCTTGGGTCCTCTTCCAGCTGCACCCTGGTCCAGACAATGCCTCCTTAGCACAGGAAATGATTTGGCTGGAACCGTCGATGGCACTCTGAGAGCATTCTCTATAATGTAATTCGATTTCCGTCTCCTGAGCAAGACCATTTCCTACTCTGTGATAAGTACCTTCCATTAACTAATGACCAGGAGCCCAATCTCAGCAGCTCAGATGATCTTCAGGTAGGAGGGGGATTGCAAGCATGCTTCTCATCAGTGAGTTTGGCTAAAATAAAATATTTTGCTCGGTAACTTCTAAAGCCTATTGCTTTCTTAGCAATCATATTCAACGTATGAAAATGTTGACATATTAGAAAAAAGGAAATGCACCAGAAGGAGTAGTTTGTAAAAAAAACAAAAACAGAAGAAAAAAAACAAGTGTTAGGTGCCGAGCATTATCTGGGAGTCGAGAGGATTAACAGAAAACACATGGACTGAGGTTTCCAGGACAGAACACGGGGTACACTCACATAAGGGTGCGTGAGAGCATTTGTGGCAGAAAGAGAGTTGCACGCCATCCTCGGTCACCAAGTCCTGGAACTGTCTTCGGAGCTACTACTGGATTCGACGTTGGGCATTCAGAATGAGCCATTCAGACTCAATCCTATGGGGGGGCTTGGATGTGGAGAAACTGACATCTCCAAATGCAATCATGGCCACCCCGAGGCTTCCTGATGGAGGTGAGCCTTAGTGCTCAAGGGGAAAGCCTCATACCGACCACCCAGAGAGAGGAGTTCTAATGAAGTCTTAGCTTTCAGAAAGAACAGCATTCACTTTGAGTCTCTGGTCAGCAAGGACAGGAGACAGGAAAATAAATGAGGAGGAGGTTATGGACCTAATGAAGTGAGTTGACATCAGTAGCATATTCCGGTTGCCCCCCACCACCGGCCATCCATCCATAAAGCCCCCCTACACCCACAGCCCTGGGCGATGCACTTTGATGACAGTACTACTCCAAGTACACACACAGCACTGCTTTTAGCCTGACCCTGGGATTTTAGACAAAGGCAAAATAGCAGCATGATTAAAACATAGCTAGTCTAGGGACCCAGATATATTTTAATTATGTTATTCTTAGATCATCAAACTTTAGCCTGAACTTCTTTTTCTCTGCATGACAAAGGCAAAAATTGAACTAAGAAGAAGTATTTAGTCCAGATTTCTTGACCTAACGTCATACACTCACACACTGGATTACGGTTTCCGTCTAGAAGATGCGAATTTACAAGAGATTGGGCCTCGGAAGCAGCCTGGCACGCCCAGCTCTGTGCGGCATGCGTGAGCGGAGAGCCTGCGTGAAGCGCCAGCTGGCCGGGTATCCCCCGAAAGGCTCACCTAGACATTCCAGATGGCTGAGAAACCACACAGGTGTTGGTTAATTGGAAAGGTTCGTTCGTGGCTAATTGCCTGCAAGACTTTCATAGGGAAACGCTTTCGAAGGGGAAGGGAAGCATCTAACGCCTGGTCGTAAGAGGGAAACCTTAAAAACAGAGAGATTTTTATAAAACTATCCATACTGGATCCAGATAACAAAAAGTTGACCACTTCCGCAAAACGGTTTTCTTTGCTATTTGCTTCCCCGTTCCCTAATGGATGCTACAATTCCCTTAGAAACTTGTCCTACGCAGACCTTGAGAGGCTCGTGTCTATTACGATGTGGAATATGGGACGAGGACAAGTCAGGACACACTTGTCACAGCTCAGACACAAATCCTGCAGATGAAAACGTCCGGCCTGCCCCACTACCACCGTGCCCTGAATTTCGGCGGTTGACAAACCAATTAATACCCATGGAATTAACAATTGATCTTCCAGTGGCTCCCTCTTAAATAAAAACTGCTATGTAAGAGTCACCAGGCTTACAGAGAACCTCTGACAGAGCAAAACCTATGGGAACAAAGACAAACAGGAAAAGAAAACATTATAGAACTGACAAGAAGGGAGAGATGGCAAGGGGGCAAAAGAAAGCTTCAAAGGCACCGTAACTAACACTTTGAAGGAAGACAGAAGAAGACGTCATATTCTTGAAGAAAGGAAGATAAGGACACAGGTCAGGAGCCAGGATCCGACATCAGAGAGAGGAGAGGAGAAACCTCAGGACCAAAGGGAAGGGAGGCCCAGAACCCCACCTGTTCACTGGGCCCGGGAACAGCCAGCAAAGCCAGAGGCGGGGCAGAGGCTCTCCAAGACATGTCTCCAAGGGAAAAACAGCCCGAGTGCTCCGTGTCCCTGAACTGTCCCTCTTGGCCAGAGGGTTTGCCAGTGATAGAATCATCAGGACCGAGACCCCCAGTGTTTCCAGTAGCTACTACCATGGGATAAACCCCAAAACTTCGTGGCTGAGCAACACTGACTGCTGTCACCCGAGGTCCCGTGGGCTGACCGGGCTCAGCAGGACTCACCCAGAGGCCTCCTGCTCGGTTACCGTCAGGCATTGGCAGAGACTGGAGTCACTTGAAGCCTCAGTGGACGGACACACAGGGAGCCATTTCTCTTGCACAGCTGTGCCTGGCTGCTAGGGGAACAGCCCGAGAAGGGCCAGGCATCACGTCCTGTCCACACAGCTGCCCACAAGCTGACTGACGCTTCCTCGCACCCACCAGCAGCTTTCCCCAGAGCAGGTGTTGGAGGGATCAGGTTAAAGCTGCAATACTCCTTACAACCCAGCCTCAGAAGGCTCAGAGTGTCACCTCTACCACACTCGTGGTCAGCCTAGCCCCGATGCAAGAGGGGAGGACCAGGCAAAGTCATGGAAGCTGAGAGGTTTAGTTCATCGGGCGCCATCTTTGTAAGTGAGCTCCCACATAAACCCAAGAAGTAACGCAAGAAGAACGTCGTGTTGGGTGAGAAGGTGCATGCAAACATAACTGCATGGCGGAGAACAGCGTCCTAATAACCAAGGAAACGCTAGACATTGATTTAACTTTATAGCAGGTATGCCAGGCTGAGAGAACAAGGCTGGGCTGTGTTGTGGGTCAGGTGGGGTGCAGAACACAGGTCTGGAGGAGGTGGTGAGGGGAGACAGCTCGGGCCCGCGCAGGTGGACACGACCCCTTCACTGGCTTTAAGCTGGGCTCCGGATTTCTTGACCCACGTCCCCAGGTCCCACACCTCATTAAGAACAGACGTGGCAGTCTGAATGCCCAGGCTCTTGGGGAGACACATCCTAGGCACACGTCTGATTTTCTACCCGGGATGCATGCAAGCCGCGGGGTCACGGTAGGATAGGGCGGTGCCTCACAAAAGAGAGAAAAAAAAGAAGAAGCGAAGCCTTGCTTTTATTACTGTTCTTGGGGTCTTCACTAAAAATACTGAAATTCCTCAGTAAACTGGCAAACATGAATACAGCCCAGCCCAGTGTGAGAATTTGGACATTTTCAACTTTCTAGACTCACAGGGATTCCTGCTAAGCCCCTGAATGTTGCATTTGAACTTCAAGGATGTGTTTGGTCCATGCTGAACAACTTTCCTTACAGGATATTTGCCTCAAAACCAGTCATGGCTCAGAGAGAAATCGTGGCAAGAAAGAAAAATATCGCGTGGTTTTTGTTTGCCTGTATTTTAACTCTAGGACGCCATCTGCTGACCATACATTTCTATTTTTTTAATTTCTTTTTTTAATAATAATTTTTTATTATGTTATGTTAGTCACCATACAGTACATCCTTAGTTTTTGATGCAATGTTCCATGATTCACTGTTTGCGTATAACACCCAGTGCACCATGCAATACGTGCCCTCCTTACTACCCATCACTGGTCTATCCCATTCCCCCACCCCCCTCCCCTCTGAGGCCCTCAGTTTGTTTCTCATAGTCCATAGTCTCTCATGTTTCATTCCCCCTTCTGATTACCCCCCCTTTCTTTATCCCTTTCTTCCCCTACCGATCTTCCTAGTTCTTATGTTCCATAGATGAGAGAAATCATATGATAATTGTCTTTCTCTGCTTGACTTATTTCACTTAGCATTATCTCCTCCAGTGCCGTCCATGTTGCTGCAAATGTTGGGTAATCATTCTTTCTGATGGCTGAGTAATATTCCATTGTATATATGGACCACATCTTCTTAATCCAGTCATCTGTTGAAGGGCATCTCAGCTTCTTCCACGATTTAGCTATTGTGGACAATGCTGCTATGAACATCGGGGTGCATATGGCCCTTCTCTTCACTACATCTGTATCTTTGGGGTAAACACCCAATAGTGCAATTGCGATCACAGGGTAGCTCAATTTTTAACTTTTTAAGGGATCTCCACACTGTTTTCCAGAGTGGCTGTACCAACTTGCATTCCCACCAAAGGCAAGAGAAACGAAAGAAAAAATGAACTTGTGGGACTTCATCAAGATAAAAAACTTCTGCACAGCCAAGGAAACAGTGAAAAAACTAAGAGGCAGCCCACGGAATGGGAGAATATATTTGCAAATGACACTACAGATAAAAGACTGGTATCCAAAATCTACAAAGAACTTCTCAAACTCAATACACAAGAAACAAATAATCAAATCAAAAAATGGGCAGAAGATATGAACAGACACTTTTCCAATGAAGACATACAAATGGCTAACAGATACATGAAAAAATGTTCAAAATCATTAGCCATCAGGGAAATTCAAATCAAAACCATATTGAGATACCACCTTACGCCAGTTAGAATGGCAAAAATTGACAAGGCAAGAAACAACAAATGTTGGAGAGGATGTGGAGAAAGGGGATCCCTCTTACATTTCTATTTTTTAACCATTCCTTTTGATTATATTGGGTGAATTCATAACCAAGAAAAATTAATTGGATTATGCATATCAGCTTCCATCCCAAGATTTGGCTGAGCTGATTTACCATTACACCGTTGGAAGTAAAATCATGAGAATAATAGCTTTTTAACATGAAAAGAACGTCATCTCAATTTGGCAAGGGGACAATGCAACGTGCCTGCTCGGACACAGGTGTGACAGCACCTAGCTAACAAGGTAAGCACAGAAATACACCCATGGGAGGACCAGAGATGTGGGCAAAGACCCACGTGCGTGGCTGTTCACACTGGCTTATTTGTAACGCTCTTTCCTATACTTGCAGAGAGGTAAACACATACACACGACATACAACCGTTATGGTTTTAAATTAAAATTAAAAATTCAAGAGTGGGGGCGCCTAGGTGGCGCAGTCGTTAAGCGTCTGCCTTCAGCTCAGGGTGTGATCCCGGCATTATGGGATCGAGCCCCACATCAGGCTCCTCCGCTATGAGCCTGCTTCTTCCTCTCCCACTCCCCCTGCTGTGTTCCCTCTCTCGCTGGCTGTCTCTGTCCAATAAATAAATAAAATCTTTAAAAAAAAAATTCAAGAGTGATGTGGGAACCGTGTAGGATACAATGGTAAGGAAACAAATCCAGAAACTAAACAGAATTTGCAGTATAATCCCAACCAAGTGCAAAACAGATTTATTTATACGTCAACATAAATGAAATAATTTAAAAGAAGCTGTGGATGTGGTAAAAAGATAGTTTAATTACAGTTTCTTGTTATGATGTTTTCGTGTTTCCAAAAATATATCTTTCCTTTCACTCCTGTAGTCAGATAACGTAGGTATTTAATGTAGCCCATGATTTTTATTGAAAACAAATGTTGCAGATGGAAAAATAAAATTGCATACTTTGCTGCCCCCTCGTGGATATAGGAGAAATTGCACCTAGAAGCTAACTTTTTCATAAAAGGTAAACTACTTCAAAGCAAAGCCAAGAAAGGGGGTGGTAGAGCAGAGGGGAGGAAAAGACAACAGGACTGAAATCATGCAGGCAGCAACCGGACTCATATACACCAAGCCTCAAATTGTCATTTTAAGTAGAATTGTACTGCTTAGTACTCAGGCATACTACACAATCTGTTGAAAAAGCTAACCTCTACGGGGCTTCCTTGATTTGACCCTGCATTCCCTCTACTTTCTCTTCCAGGACCACCTGCTCCCCACGCCCCAGCATCTGCAGCCCCCGCTCCTCACTGGCCGCCCTGGTCTGCCCCCACCTCAGCGACATTAGCTGATCCTGGAGGATCACAGCGGTCTTTTTGCTGAAGCATCTGACCTCCTCTGCCTCCTCCCTAAAGCCCGCATGGGTTTTCCTCTGGGTTCTCTGGGCCCCTTCCAAAGATCGAAGCCGCGCTCCAACACTACTCTTTCCAAGTCCGTCCACGGCCGAACAATCCTCAAACGTGTTATGTTATTGGAAATAAAGCCTGTATTTCCTTCAGTTCTGTCTGTTTTGGCTTTATGCGCCATGCGCTCCTGTGCGAGGTGCCTGGCTGTTTCTAAGTGTTAGGTCTCGGTGGACTGACCCCTTTATCGGTATAGGATGACCTTCTTTGTCTCTTTTTACTGTTTTTAGTTCAAAGCCTATTTTGTCTGACGTAAGTATAGCTATCCCTGTTTGCTTGCTTTGTTTATCTGTTTGGCTGGTTGTTTGGTTACCATTTGCTTAAAATATCTTTTCCCTCCCAGTCTACGTGTGTCTTTAGAGCTAAAGGGAGTCTCTCCTAGGCAGCACATTGCTGGATCTTGTTTTCTTAACCATTCAAGTAACACATTCCTTACCAAGGCGTAGGGGTCACATCAGGACGGAGCCCTTGCCTGGTGTTGCAGAGCGGCCCCTTCCCTCCCTACGCCCGCATCACTGCTCTCAGGCCTCCGCCGCTTGCCACGGGCCATGCCCTTTACCTGGAATACCTTTCCACCTTATCCACCTGGAAAAATCCTAGGCACAGCCGCCTTCTCCTCTCTGAAAACCAGGCATCTAGAGAAATGCAGATTTTTTTTTTTATCACGATGAAACCTTCAGATATGATCTTTCCAGTGACCAGTACTTGGGCAAATGCTTATGCACAGCTGTATGCAGATAAAGATCTCGATCTAGGTGTAAACATCCATCCCAGTCTAGAGATAAGATACAGAAGCCAGGGGAAAGGATTGGAAGCTTGACCACCCAGAGGCTGCTTCCCTAGGCATTTTCAGAAAGCTCTTTCTCATTAGTGGTGCACACAATCTCAGAAATTTGGCAGCACCTGTTCCTTGAATTTCTCGGACAATTCACAAATACGACTACCTAGGTCTGAAATGTTATTGTTCTTGTGGAAAAGTTTTAAATGACTGATTCTGTGTATTTCCTAGATACAGGACTTGTCAGAGCCTTTGCGTCTTGTGCTCCTTTGGGCGGTTTAGATGGGCACGCTCATCGCCCCCTGGTGGTCATGCGAATCAGTTCAACCCCTGGGAAGACCACCGGAATTACCGCGTCAGTGGGAAGACGGACACAGGGTAGACACAGCAATCTCACTCCCCGTAACACGCCCTGACGTGGATTGGTGCCTGCCGTGCGTCAGACAGTCTGCAGGGGGTTCAGAAATCTTAGCTCCCTAATACTTCCTAAGAACCCTGTAGGTATTATTTTCCCCTTTATGAACAACGAAGTAGCCGGTGTAAAGTCACACTGTTAGTAGAAATCCACTTGGCGTCCAAGTCCAAGCATAGCACACACTGCTCTCCCTCGTGTGTGTGTCGTTACCCGAAACAGTCACCGTCCCAACACACGACACATAACAGGGCTGTGGTCCCCCACCCGGTCGTGTGTCCCGAGGCTCCTGCGGCTGCACGTGGAGGGCTGTGTCTTGCTTGTCACCATGTAGGTGCGGAGCAGACCAGCAGCGCTAAGGAGGGGACGGCTTGCGAGCAGCCCGCAGCCGTGGACAGGGAGTCAGAGAACTGCTCCCTCTTCCTTGCTGGAGGCGGATCCTGGGAGCATGCTCCCCATTGTCACCCAGAAGTCCCCGACAGGACCGAGCCCTGGCTTCCTTCTTCCTGACCTTCCTCACCCGACTTTCCACCCCCCTAGCGCGTCTAAGGGGGCGGCCTTCCAGAGAAACCACTTGCACTGGAGACCTCCTCTCCAAGTCTGTGCAGGAGCCGAACCCGAGGAAACACGCTTATAAGAAGAGTGGCCGAGGATCCTTAGATGACCACACGAACGATCTGAAGTCACTGCGCATTACGTAATGTTAGTGATGTCAGGACCACATGACTCATTATACGTGGAAGAAATAACAGTCATCCCTGAAGTTATTTCCCTTCCTTCTTAAAATGCTTCCTCTAGAAGTTTGTCAACATGCCTGCAATTTCTGCTATTGAAATTTATTATTTTGACCTTAAAGGAGTAGTTTTCAAAGTAGCAAGCAGTGGTTTGAAAGAAACACAGATTTGTTTTTCTGTTTTCTTTTTTAAGAAATTAAGCAGAGGGGCGCCTGGGTGGCACAGCGGTTAAGCGTCTGCCTTCGGCTCAGGGCATGATCCCAGCGTTCTGGGATCGAGCCCCACATCAGGCTCCTCCGCTATGAGCCTGCTTCTTCCTCTCCCACTCCCCCTGCTTGTGTTCCCTCTCTCGCTGTCTCTATCCTGTCAAATAAATAAATAAAATCTTTAAAAAAAAAAAAGAAATTAAGCAGAACCCCAATGCTTAATCTGGAAAAAAGCAGAGATTCTCTGTTGGAAAAGGAGGTGGCAGGATTCTGTGTGCCAGACACTACTCCCCTGGTATTTCTCTAGAAACCCCATAAGCTCCAGGGCATAAAGTCAGAACAGCTCTGAGTTCCCGAATTGAATTCCCAAGAAACTCATTTTTTTTTTTTTACTTAATATGGTATGTCTGGGAGAGGAAATACCTTGGCTTGTTAAATATAAAACTCCAAAGGACAGAGATAGAACTTTGGCCAGGGCGTTCTCCCTCTGCCCCAGGAGCCCTGCAGGGTCAGTGAACTGTAAACAGTTACAGATAAGACACAGAGGCCGGGAGGGCTAAGAAGCAAACCCGGGTGATAATGGAGGAGCTGAGATTTGGGTCTATTCTTTGCAGTTTCAAAGCTCGTGTGCTTTATACAATCCCCTTCCAGAAAGGCAGCCATCAGTGAAAACAGGAGGGGAAAGGCCACAGGAGTTACCTGTTTGTTAGATTGACTGAGCAGACATGGAGCAAAGACTGAGTTAGAACATTTGAGCCAACGACAGTTTCGACCCCGGGTGACGATGATCCCGGTAGCCACCCTCCCTCCGCTCCTGCTGAGGCTTTCCAACAAGGGCGTGGAAGGCGGCTCAGAAAGCGAGACGCTCCTAAGCTCCATGTCTCCTTTTCGACCTGTTCGTATCTGCTTGGCTTATGCGCACCTGCCCTGCACGCCGTCTGCTCCCATCATCTGTCCCTGGGCTTCCCCGCTCTTGCTGTGTAGTGCTCGAATGAAATGGTAAACAGCAACAGAGACAGCAGGGAGACGGGTGGGGACAGTAGCTGGGACAGTGCAAGGCGGGAGGCGTGTGGCTGGCTGTGAACAGGGGAGCGGAGAAGGGCGTGTGGAGGTGAAGCTGAGAACACCTACTGATGAGCAGAACGGAGGGGTGCGGGGAGGTGAGGCAAACCTAGGAACCAAGGGTGGCGTGGGCGTCAGGCTTCTGGCGGGTCCTGGAGCGGTCTGGTGGTGCAGACGGCAAGGCTGGGAGGAAGCGGTGGGGCAGGTGAGGACCAGAGCCCTGCCATTCGCAGACACGCCAGGCGGGTGTGTAAAGACAGCAGACTGGCAGTTGGCTAAGGCTGCGGAGCAAGGTGGAGAGAACTTGTCCTTGAGATGAGTGATGTTTAACCAGCAGAGGATGGGGAAGGAGACAGTTGCTCCAGCAGAGTCCCTTGCAAGAGGCTGAGGGTTTAAAGCACCCAAAGCACCAGTGGCCAGAGAGAACAGAGGGACCTGTGCGGAGCAGATCTCAGCCTCTGGAGAGCCCAGGCACTCATCCGCCACCACAGCCAGCAGGGGGAAGACCGGGAGCCAGGTTGAGGAGGGGGAGGAGCGGGGAGCAGCAGTGCCGTGCAGGGCGGCAGAGAGCAAATGCACCGGTGCCTGTGGTCAATGGCGCCGGCCACCCAAGCTCGCACCGAGAGAGGCAGGCAAGAGCGTAGCGGTGATCTGGTTCCCCTCACCAGTCCAGGGAGCTGGATGCAGATTTGGAACCGTGGGACAGCCAACAGGCCGCTAGGAGGAGAATGGAGAGAGGGGGTGCAAGGTGATTTTCAGGAGGGATTTAAAGACAGCATCAGGGACTCCTCTGAACAAGGAAAGGGTGGGTGCACGGGGGTGTGAGCATGCAATTAGGAGGGGGTCCTGGGGGCCGCAGGTCCAAGTGAGCTTTAGGACCTGTTGGTGGGGTGAGTAGCACAAGTGGGAGGGGAGGGCAGGCTCAGAGGCGTGAGAGGGGCCTGGAGTGCCCGCAGCCAGGAGTCAGGACATAAGCACTGCACCCCGGCTGCATGGCCATCCCCGCCGAGGCTGCTGGGGCTAGGAGGAAGGGCGCCCAGGGTTGTGCAGGGAGGGAGAGCCCTCCGTGCCTCTGCGGCTCCTGGCCCACCTCCTCCTCCAGCCTTCTTGCTGCCCGGACCTCACGCCTCTTTCCTTCTGGAGTCACATCAGAATATCCTCCCGAATGGAATCGATCAAACCTTCATCAGTCCCAGGGCTCCCCCGAGCGCTGGCCAGGCCCGCGCTGCCGGCTTCATCCTCAGGGCTGACCTCATGCCGTCCTCCCGCGGTTCCTGCGGGTGCCCGACATGGGCTGCAGGGCAGCAACGCTGGCCTCCCTGCTCTTCCCGAATGTGACCCCCTCCTCCTTGAGCTTCAGAAGCCTGAAGACGGCATCCGTTTCCCCGGCTCGGAGTTCTCCCTGTCCTTCCACGTCCAGGTCAAATACCGGCCCAGAGACAAGTGGCCTGTGTGTTGTGTGCTCCATGTTTGCAAGACACCCGAGTTAGCATGTGTGTGAGCCAAGGTCACATCGATTGTCATCCAGGGCACTTGTGCACGATAGACCCTTGTAACTTCAGGAAGAACTCGGCACTGGTCCTATCAGCTTGGAGGTGCAGGTTTGAAAGGCCTTGATATTTCCAGGGGATCCAGCCTGAGGAATGAGCAAATGCAGGCTCCCCAGGGCCTGGCTGGGCCGCCCGCTGCAGGACAAGGCCACACGGGACAAGGCCATCACAGGGGACGGACGTCTGTGAGGCAGATGTCTGGAATAGGTCGGTGAGAGAACAGCTAGATTGTGGGTGGTCAGGCAATTAGGAACAAAGAGGAACAGATTTCTAACCCAACAGAAATAGCTGATAACTGATGAATGATGTCAACTTTGATTTCCTGGGAAATATTGTCTTTTTTATGTGTTGTCTATTGTTTGCCCCAAAAACGCACACCTGAAGGCATGTTAAAAGGGATGTTTTTAGAGTATTCAGAACAATTTAACACTGAATGTGTTCTATTTTTGAATCCCTACATCTTTCTGCAAACGGAAAAAAGCTTTCACGTCAACCAGCAGGAGTCTTCCAGATTCAACGAGCAATGCAGCCACTTTTTACGCAAATTGTTTTTTATAGATCTCAGCTTCCTGATTCCTGGACGGCGAGAACTGTAGTCCATACCAGGACCAAAGCACCAGTCGCCGGCAGCAAAGACCCTCAGGCCCCACCCCGTCTTCAGCTGTGTGGCAGGACAGTGATTGGAGCTGTTTCTCAGTTTGTGGGGACAAGTCACACTGACCGGGGTGCATCATGTCCCTCTGCCCAGCTCTGTATGAGAGGCGCCATCCCCACACTGTATCTGAGGCTCTGGCCCGATTATGCTGCTTATCAAACCCAAACCCTTGGTATTGATAACCCAAGGAACCCCCTGAGCCCCTCCTCTCATCAGTGGGGTTTCTCCTTCAAGCAGAACAGAGCTGCTGGATGGCAGCATACAATCAAGCTTTAAACCTAGTCCCTCCATAGAAGTAAGAGGTAACACAGAAAAACAAAAAAGGCAAAAACCATAGATGCAAGCTTCATGGATCAGAAATGGGTCGGAAACACAGCCGGAAGCTTGGGGTGCACCTGGAAGCTGTGGCCATGGACCTCTAGGCTGCGAAAGTGGAGACAGGTGCTGTCTTACGCTCCCGCGAGGACATGGCTCTGAAAGCACTCTGTGTGCGGGGGAGGACACAAGCCGGGCCGGCTGCACAGACCCAGCTCTGAAGTCCCACGCGATCTTCCAGGGCCCGGCCCGCCACGGGGCCTCGAGAACTCGATGTTGGATGAAGCGATGATGTCACCACAGGGAAGGAACCCCAAACTGGGCCTGCGGAACGGTGACCACTGTGAAGCCGTGGGGATTGGGGGGGTGAGAGGGACAGCAAAACCGTGAAAATGGCCATGAAAGAGAAAAAACTAAAACTTGCTATTCAAGATGCATTTGCAAACTAGAATCCTGAGCCCACAGTAAAAACAAAGACTGACCAAGAGAACCCAGCACTTAAGTGTTCTCTCCTGATGGATGAAGTAGGACAGAATCCTGGAATGGCTATAATACAAATATGTTTATATCTCTGGAGCGAGAAGGGAAGGATGAGTCTGCACTAAAACATAAATAGTCACGAAGGAAAGCACTAGAAACACATGCACATAAAAAATAACCAGTTTGAAACAGCAGAAATAGCAAATACAGCCATTGGAATTTTAAAAAGCTCTTGAAGGGTAAGATAAACCTTATCTTTCTTTCTTTCTACCCTTTCTTCCTTTGAAAGAAAGAAAACAGAGTAAATCAGAAGAGAAAACTGGGTGACGCCTGCCTAGGACACGGTACAGAGAGAGAACAAAAGTGAAGATATTGCTTTCAGTTAAAAATTCCACTGCACCGTTTCCAGATTGTGAGAAGAACTGAATAATAGAATAAGCCAAAATTAGCCTAGTCATTTTGGGTGGAAACCGAAGAACGTCAAACGTGAAAAGAAATTTGTAAAAGCTATCAGAGAAGAAAGACCCACAAAGGGCTGATCATTTGGTGGCGGATTTCTCATTAGAAGCAGCAGATGCCAACAGACAATGAAATAATGACAGTCTTCAAATCACAACTTCCACCCTGGGATTCTGAATGTTGAGTAGGAGCGTAACCAGAAGGGAACCATTGAGTCGGAGAAAAGACAACACATCAAGAAAAGGCAGAGAAATAGGTGGCTGTCATACACACACTCGAGGAAGAAACTAATCTTGAAAAAGAGTGAGAAGACAAGGAGAAAGATGGCGGAACTGGGGAGGGGTCTGAATTCTCGTAAGGCCAACAGTGATGCCCCTGCCCCCGAACAGAGCAGTACCTGACAAAGCTTCCTCGCATACCCACTCCTCCACGTTGACATTGACCTGGTAATTGGACCCCCACCTAGAGTAACGCCATTATCGTAAGCAAATCCACATGCAGGTGAGCCAGCAATAATTAGGAGTTAGCTCCACTCTGGAGGACTACAGTGAAAAGTGGAGGGATTTCATAGCCTGCGCCCAGAATGGAAACAGAAAGAAATGACGTAATTTATATCACAAAAGGGTTAATTTGGTTTCCAGTGCTTACAAAAGGCCGACTTGCTTATGTCTCCATGACTGGAAGAAACTCTCAAGGCTCAAACCTTGGAAATCCTCTTCCCTCTCTGGGAGCTCTGTGCAGGATTTCTCTCCCAGGGACAGAGATCACCCAGAAATGCAGCACAAAGTGTCGACCCTATACCCAGCTAAAATATCACTCAGTAACGCAGAGGAAGCACAGACGTTTCCCAACATGCAAAGGCAAAGTGGTTTACCATTGAAAAACATTTCCTTCAAATGTGGTGGGAAGGCTCCAGAGAGATGGGTAGAATGCAAAACATACGAGAAACCAAAGAATTCGCAACGCTGCTTGTAAAATCTAATTAGCCCATTACAGTTAAAAACTAACATTTTGTTTGTTTTAATGAGAAGATAAAATTAAAATACTACACACTGACAAGGAACAGGAGATCCAGAGGGTAGCAAAAGCATTGAACGATCCTTGTTTTGTTCAGGGGCTCACAGTGTGGGAATTGGGTTGTTTGTGAGCTTAGTAAGAATAATTCTTACTCCATGGTGATTTTTTTTTAAAGGTGTTATAGTGAATAAATTTTCCAACTTTATTTTTCCATTATCATACGTTGGTAAATGGAGAAGTTGCTGGAAGAGTAGAAAGAGTACCAGGATCTGTGTTACTAATTTATTTGTACTTGATTTTTTAAAGGTAAAGGAAGCAAGGTTTGAGAGAGCAGAGGGCAGTTTGGGGGATTTGGGGAGCAAGAAAAGTAAGTTGTCTCAGAGAGAAAGGTTGCTGAAGGGTTGCTGGCAGTCTAGCCAGGCAGCCATGTCCACCTGATCCTGGAGAAGGTAAAGATAGAGAATGGCTGAATGTCATGGCTGTGTGTTTTCTATGCTTGGGTCCTGTGGCAGAATGAGCAGATTGTTTGACCAAAGCTGGGCGTTTCAAGGACAAGTATACCACAGGGAGAAAGGGGCAAGAACATTGAGAATATCTACAAGGGGGTGCTTACTGTGGGGGTCAGAAAGGAGGAAGCGGGTATACCATCAGGAAAATGGAGGCATGGTGGTGAATGCCTCAGAGGGCTCCATGGAGTAAGACATTTTGCAGTGGTCGAACTGGAGGAAGTGGCTTGGAACACTAACAGTTATGGTCAGAGAATAAGAGGCTCTCAGTTGAGATTTTGGAGGAAACGCTGTTGTTGATAACGATCAGGTCTAGAATTTAACGGTGGCAGCGGGTTGCTGAGGTGACGTGGTAGGAAAGAGTATTATCGGGGAGGAAAGGAGGGGACCAGGCGCACGAAGCTATCGTCTGCATGAGAGCTGAAGTCACCAAACCTGGTGACAGATGGATGGACAGAAGACAGAAAGCCAGACGCGCAACTCGAAGGAATAGTGGGGAACATGCTGGATAAGTACATGGGAAGAGCAGGCAGGGGCTGCTGTCTCAATCATGGGCTTCAAAATGGGGGGTTAGTGAGGAAGGAGGGGTGGTGGTCATGAAGTCATCAGGAAGAACAAGAAGATGCACCGTCTGCATCTAGGCCCGAGGTAAAGGCGAATGGGGAAAACGGCCACCACTGAAGACGGCAGACGGGAAGGCAGTGTCCTTAAGGAAGAAGCTGCTTTCAGTTGGACTAAAGTTACAGGCCCCACAGACAGGAGAGGTTGAGGATGGGACCCTGACCGTGGTGTCTCCGGGACAGGTGGGAGTCTGTGGAGTTGGCGAGGACTCCAACCTCCAGAAGGTCAGACTGGTGAGGCCTGAGGTCACCAGGCTTCAGGGCACCTGGAACGCATACCACTCACCTGTTAGGAGTAGTGGGCCAGCATTCTGATTCTTTTTAGAAGTCAAGCTGTGTAACGGCCAGAGAAGGGACTTGAATAAGTGAGAACTCAGGAGGAGCCCACGTGGGAGGAAGGCAGAGTGAGTGGTAGTGCTTCCAGACTGAGTCCTCGGCTCCTCTCGGAGGCCCTGAGGTCCCCAGAAGGCCAGCCCAGCTGGCCGGGTGGGCAGAGATGATCTGCTTGTGCTACAAGGCATGCCCTTTCCTGCTGCGTTTTCTGTGACGTCAATTCCTCAGAATCCAGTGCAGCATTAAAAGTTACGTCAAATGTTTGGTGTGGCTATCTTTATTTCCAATGGGAGGCATGGCTAGCCCTGTGGTCTGTCCCTAGTTTCCCTTAAAGTACGAATCATGCCCAGCACCAAAGTCTCCTTTACCCCAGTGGCTCTCACTCAAGCTCTGGCCCCTCACCTCCTCTCAGTCACCGCTGGGATATGACGGATGGACAGAATGAATGGCAGCCCCAGGAGAGTCCCGGCTGAGCCAATAGGCAGTCAGTATCTCAGGGCCAAAAAATGGCCAATTCGCAGAATGAAGAGGGGGTAGATTTGACCATGCTTCAAACATCCAAGCTGTAAGCAACTTGTTTCTAGAACGCTCTGGACCACTATTGTACCTCAGACCACATCTTGAACCACTGATTTGAGCTGCCCTGGCACAAGGAACCATGCATGCATACTCTGTCCCAGGAAACTGGTTAGTTAAAGAATATGACATATGTGGGTCATGACTTCAAGGAGCTTCCATAGTCAAGTGGGGGACTAGTTGTCCGATCTTTGCAGCTTGGCACAGAATGTAGGCTGGAGGCTTTGCAGCCATGTGGGGAAGCAGGGTGCTAATGTCCAGGGCTGGTTGGCTGCAGACAGGAAACCAATGTGAAGTGTCCATTGTAAAGGCCTCTTTCCCCATTTCTAGTTGGGTCAGATAACAAGGAACATCTCAAGTATTTTCTTATTTTCTCTGTACTCATGAAGATGATTTCGAACCCAAGATCCTTGCACCCTGCTTGCTGCAGAGTGCACACCCTGACCTCCCGAACACTGCAGTGCATCCGCCAGTCTCGCGGCAGAGCTCGGGATTCTCTCTACAGGAAGCAAAGTCACGCTCAGTGATTTCCAGCACATCCTTTTGTTCATTCCCCAGAGAAACTATAACTCAAGGAAGATGCTTAAGATTTGCTGAATTTGTTCTTCCTACAGTGACATCTTTATCCAAAGAGACGCAAATCACTTTCTCATTCTGAGCTCTTACTACCTTACATTTTCTTGTCGAGCTCTTTCACTGAATGGAGGGAGGCGTCACTTACTTGGTTGAAATGCTGGTAATTATCTTGGGTGGTGCAGATCCAGTGATGTGTTCCATTTTCTTTGATCTGTTAAGCCCTCTCTACCTATTTTGACGTGAGCTGCAGTTGGGGGGTATATGATACTTATGTACACAGAAATTTCTCTGTCTCTGTCTTTCCTAGCCCCTCTCTTCCTCTCTCTCACATGCACACATGATGCATGCATGGCTCAGAGCTCACAGAGGCGCGGGCATAGTCCTGATGACAGATGGTTACCCTGGAAACTCTGCGAGCCTCTGTCTGCACCAGGTGGCAAAGGGAACAACTGAGAGAGGGTCAGGGAAAAGGTGTTTACTATTTGTGTCCATTAGAGTCTAGGCCGGAAAGGATGACGTTCTCACACAGTCATTAAGGAAAGTTTCCTAAAGTGCTTTCGACAACACGGAAGAGCGGGTGCCCCGGGCACGGCAGCGCCAGCCTGACCAGGCAGCAAGGGCGACTAGCTGACGTCAGCAGGTGCCCAGCTATCCCGGTGGGGGCGGTTGTCTGGAGCGCCCTGCCTGGTCGGCTCCTGGCCTTCGAGAGCGGGGCACAGCCAGCCCGCCAGACTCACGTTAAGATAGACACAAGGCTGGTTGACTTGTTAGTTGGTCGTTTTACTCTCCTGCCAATAAATGCACTTGTTTTTAAGACATGCCACATCTCACTCTCGATCAAAATAGCCAAAGCCCCAGAGGACAGATGTGTCATAGCGGCACCCAGTCTCAGGGACACAATGAAGACATGAAGAGCCTTCTGGGGCGCCTGGGTGGCTCAGTTGGTGAAGCGTCTGCCTTCAGCTCAGGTCATGACCTCAGGGTCCTGGGATCGAGTCCCGCAGCGGGAGCCTCCTTCTACCTCTGTCTGCCTCTCGGCCCTGCTTGTGCTGTCTATTTCTCTGTCTCTCCGACAAATAAATAGATAAAATCTTTAAAAAAAAAAAAAGGAAAGAAAAGAAAGAAAAAGAAAAGAAAAGAGATGAAGAACGTTCATGGAGGGAATCTACCCACCTGAGACGTTTTGCTGTGGCCTCTGCCCGAGGACAGGGAGGAGATGGAAATCCAAGAGGGTCCTTCTGGCAAATGGGTCTGGAGGAGTAGTTCTCAAAGTAGGTTCCCCTGTGGTCAGTGACGTCCACAGATGGCACATAAGAAAAGGGAGCCATGGGCAGGCAGGTTTGAGAAATGCCGCTTTCCTCGAAGTTACAATAGGTCACTTTATCGGGAACTTTGTGCATCTCCGGGAGACTACTATGGTGCCCGCACAATTACCAAGTTCATTTCTCTCCGGATCCCTTTCCTTTAATTTTTTTTTCAATAAAGCATCTAGAAGGGAATAATATTACCTGAAACTTGCTTTGAAAACTAATAATCAGAATGTTTTCAGATCCCAGAGAAGTGTACCAAGAGCCCGCTCTGCAGAGACGCCCAAGATAAAGAAACCGGTGCTGTTTGTGGACCTGCAGATAATTTTACCAGAATCAACTTCTCAGAATCTCCAAGACACAAGCGTTTTGAAAGATGTTAACTCATGAAACAAGGCCAAAAATATGGGCAATGTGTGTAAGCTTTATAAATGAATGGATTAAAATATTGGCAACGAAACAGCTTCATTCTCAAACGAAGGCACGTCGGCCTCTGGGTTGTCAGGAAGCGTCTTTGTGTGCACAGGCAGCCGTGCGTGGCCCTGGCGGACGATTCCCGTTCCCACCAAGCTCTCCTCAGGCCTAGCTGGGACCCCCACACCGGCCCCCAGAGGAAGGATCCTCAGACTGGAGCGTCCTGGCTTCTGCTTCGGCAGCTGGAGCCCCACCACCACCCCCCCGGCCGAACCAGGCGGCCCCCCGCATGGGCCCTTAGCAGAAGCTAAGATCATGGAATGTTTTGAATCCTTCGCTAGAAACCCTGAAATGATGCTTGATTGCTTGCTCTGTGTGTTCCTGCAAAGCCACTTCGGAGGGTCCCGAGCACAGCTGGGGCGTGAGGCTGTTCACGGAGACCCTCACCCACCCCCGTAGCGGTGAAGGGGGCAGCTTGGGCCAGCGTCGCTGGACAGCCGAAGCCCCTCACCCGTCAAGGGCTGTAACAGCCACGTATCATTTAGCAAAAATGCATCTGTAAGAAATAAAGGGATGATATTAAGGAAATGTATCCCTTTGGTGGTTCCCACCTCTTGCCATCCAAGTGTATATCTTATCGCAATAAAAATAACCAGGGTCAGGGAAAGAGACAGGAGATGGCAAATATTTGCAGATCCTAAGACAGAGGTGAATCTCTGCAAAGCTCAAGAAATATTCAAGGGGTATTTGGTTTTAGAGATATGGTCATTTATCCAGGATTTCTAGGTCACTTATCATGTGCTGGTTTCCATAGGGTGCAAAGGAAAATGCTCAAAGTGCTGGCGCTCGCAGAGCTTCTGGTCTAGGAAGGGGGGGAATGCGTCTCTGACGTCAGGATGAATTAAGGAGAGGTGAGTGCATGAGAGCACAGACGAAGGAGAGAGGAGCTGGGCCCTGAGTGGCGGGTGAGGCCTCCTGACTCTGTGGGCGTGGAGAGGCGGCACATGGAGTCCCCAGCGTCCGTGAGGCTGAGGGAAGCGAAGGCCGTGCAGACGACACAGGGCAGGGGCTGGAAATGTCGAAGACAAGGGAAGGAAGGCGGCTGGGGAAGGGCCGAGTCGTGCTGCCACTGCCCACAGGAGCACCTGGGGTCAATCACGCAGGGAGGCTGGATACGAGGATACGAGGGAGAGCACACACTCCTGGGGATGAGCCCGGTGTTCACAGCGTCCCGGCCGCAGGGTGTGAGCTGAAGCCCAGGCTCCCATTGGAAGAGCGGAAGAGCCCTTGGCTGGGCTCAGGAGAATACCTGCAGAGTGAAGCACACAGTCCCGGCCGGGGGGTTAGTAGAGCGTTCCGAAGGTGAGGCCCGAGAGATTTGGGAGGGTGAAGGGGTTCAAGATACTTCTGCCACAAAGTGGGTGTGGGCAACAGTTTCCGAGCCCTGGGCGCGTGGTCTGGATGGGAGAGGGCACCTGGCGTGAGCACGAGTGTGGGAGAACAGAGAGAGGACGACTCTGAAATCCAGCTCCAGTGGCCAGGGCTGGGGTCGCCGAGCTGCACAGTGCGGAGCCGGGTCCAGGACAGGGAGGCTGAGTTGAGGTCTGGACTTAGGTGCCTGTGGCCAAACTGAACGGCCGTGGCTAGTCAGCTACCTGGATGATGAAATCCTCCGGATCGGATCTGGGCTGTAGATTATAGTTGGAAACCTCCCCAGGCCGTGCCAGCTTGTCCGAAGTCCCAGGAGCTGCGGGGCCCCTGGGGGTCTGACTCTTGGTTTCAGCTCAGGTTATGATCTCAGGGTCCTGGGATGGAGCCCCATGTCGGGCTCTGAGCTTAACTCAGAGTCTGCTTGCCGTTCCTTTCCCTAATCACACTTTATCTCTCTCTCTTTTTTTAAAAAAGATTTATTTATTTATTTATTAGACAGAGAGAGACAGCCAGCGAGAGAGGGAACACAAGCAGGGGGAGTGGGAGAGGAAGAAGCAGGCTCATAGCGGAGGAGCCTGATGTGGGGCTCGATCCCGTAACGCTGGGATCACGCCCTGAGCCGAAGGCAGACGCTTAACCTCTATGCCACCCAGGCGCCCCTCTATTTCTTTTTTTTTATTTTTTAAAGATTTTATTTATTTGACAGAGAGAGACAGCCAGAGAGAGAGGGAACACAAGCAGGGGGAGTGGGAGAGGAAGAAGCAGGCTCATAGCGGAGGAGCCTGATGTGGGGCTCGATCCCAGAACGCTGGGATCACGCCCTGAGCCGAAGGCAGACGCTTAACCGCTGTGAGAACGCTGGGATCACGCCCTGAGCCGAAGGCAGACGCTTAACCGCTGTGAGAACGCTGGGATCATGCCCTGAGCCGAAGGCAGACGCTTAACCGCTGTGCCAACCAGGCACCCCTATACTTTATCTCTCTTAAATAAATAATAAATAAATAAAATCTTCAAAGTTGCAGAAGCTGAAACGAGAACGGCAGCCAGGGCCTCCTGACGCCACAGCCACGCTCGGCGGTAATGCTCCGGCCCGGCTTGCGGGCTAAGTGCAGAGGGATGAGATCGGGTGCCGTGCCACGGGCACCCGTCTGTGTCATGGAAGCGTTTGTCCTGTTGACTGGGAACAAAGCTACCCCGGCTGCAGGAGAGAGGGACGGGGGCCTCAAGGCTGCTCCCTTCCCGTTTGTTTTCCAGGAGACCCGTGTTGTGTTGCTAAACGACAGCTCTGCTTTGACGGCTTTCGCTTCCTATAAATACAGATTCCCGCGGGAGTGTCCAGTGTTTCCTGATTCAGCTCCAGCAGGAGCAGGTGTGTTCCCTGGGTGAGTCATGCACGGGCGGCCGGCCGGGCCGGGGCTGCGGGGCCTCATGGGAGGACAGCCGGCGAGGGAGGAGGCCCAGCCTTCCAGAACCGCACTTACTTGGAATTTGGGGATTCTTGTTTTTCATTTCTGCTAAAAGCAGTAGCACTGCTCTGGCTTCCAAGGGAAATTCCTACACTGATGAATTTAATTTTTGTCCGTCCGTCTGTGGATGTACATTAAGGTCATTTGCACATCTTGGCTGTGGATTCAGAAAGAGACAGAGACAGAGAGAGATTCTTACAGTGGAATAGTGTTTGCCTTAAGGAAAGAAATCTTACGATGTGAAACAGCACGGATGGACCTGAGGACACTGTGCTACGTAGAACAAGGCAGACGCAGAAGGACAAACGCCGTGTGGTTCCCCTGCCATGACGGCCCTAGAGTCGTCCAGCGCAGGGAAGACGAGCGGAAGGTGGGAGCCAGGGCCAGGGGAAGGGGAGGGGTGCCGTTCGAGGGAGAAAGCTTCAGTTGTGCAGGATGAATGCGTCCGGGGACCTGCCGCCCGCCCTGTGCCTGTGGCCAGGGTGCTGTGCTCTGCCCTTGACAGTCTGCAGGGAGGGTGGACCTCTCGTTAGCTGCTTTGACCGTAATAACAGAAAACCAACAGGTGACTATCCGCTCGATCCCAAAAGCTTCCTCTCTCCTGCTGCATCCACAAGGCATTAGGACACGTGCTCGGAGGCACGGCTCACACCAGCCCTCCAGGTCCAACACCCATTTGGTCCAAAGCGCCCCAGAAGGAGTTCCGACATAAGGAGGCAACAGACAGGTGTGACCGCATTAAGGACACTTGGAATTGGGCGTCCTTTCTCAAATTTTTTTTTTGTTAATGAGAAGATGCTCATGTGGCAGGAATATGGGCTATGCATTCGGATTGGGGACACTTTTAAACTGGATTCCGCAGTTCACATGAGCTTTCGGTATCATGGCACTCTGAGTGAAGTGCTACTTTGATGACACCAGGGAGATCGCTCCTGACTGCTGCTGGAGGAACGCCGAGCCGAGCTAGAGGCGGCTGCACGGGCAGGAGTCACATCGGCGGGCAGTGCACACGGCTCGTACTCAGAGGCTGTCAGCCCTGCCTCTCTGCACGCTGTCCCCACCCGCCCTGCGGACCCCCACTTCCCACACCCTCTGCCCTGCTTTTCCGGGGGTCCCCTGCACATGGCAGGCGGGCTGCGGGGCCGACCCCTGTGCCCTCACCGGTGGCAGCTGCCCTGGCCAGGAAGGGCCCACCCGCTGATCGCACCCTTCCAGGAACCCTGCGAGGGAGCCACCACTGCTGACAGCAGCTTCTGGGGACGAAGAGGACAGGCGGTTTGCCCTGACCACGTGCTCCTGTTATAAACCGGAGAGCACACGTGTTTACCCCGATGAGCGGAGGATGTGGGAAAGCGTGATGACTCACCCTGTTTGTCCCCAGCTCTCCTTTCACTCGTCACCCTACAGAGAATTTCTGGGAATAAATGGACCTTCGTGAAGCTCCTAGAAAACGGGGCCGTTTAGATAAGAATATCGTTGTTATTCCTAAATCATGTGTACACATTATTTATAGGAATCAAACTGTTTATGAAAACTTACCAAATCAACAGCTGTGTGACTTCAGCTGGGAGCCTGTCCTGTCCTGTCGATGGACAGCCTTGTCTGACAGGCAACAGGCTGAAGGACTGGCTTCAGCTTTCTGCAGCGTGAGGGCGTGTGATTTGCCTGAGCAAAGACCCAAACGCCCTTGCTTCTCTGGGCTCACTCCGTATGCTCCTCCTGTCTGCATGGGAACCACGTGTCCCGGCGTACTGTTCTTCCCTCGACCTGGAAAGGCGTAGTGATCAGATCTGGGCCGGCCTGCAGCCTGCAGTAGAATACTGCGGCCCACCTGCAGACCCAGTGGGAAATACGAAATGTTGGAAGTCCTGAAAAATCGGGAAGCTCTAGGGACGCCATGTGGTGCAGTCAGGTAGGCCTCCAGCTCCTGGCTTTGGCTCGGATCCTGGTCTCAGGGTCGTGAGATCGAGGCCCTCCGGGGGCTCTGCGCCCAGCACGGTGTCTGCCTAGGACTCTTCTCCCTCTCCCTTCGCCCCTCTTCCCCTAAAATAAATAAATAAATCTTTTTCAAAAATCTGGAAATAGGGAGCCTGGGTGGCTCAGTCAGTGAAGCATCTGCCTTCGGCTCAGGTCATGATGTCAGTGTCCTGGGATCGAGCCCCACATCGGGCTCGCTGCTCAGCGGGGAACCTGTTTCTCCCTCTCCCTCTGCGTCTCTCCCCTCCCCCACACATGCTCACTTTCTCTCAAATAAATAAATAAATAAATAAAATCGTTGAAAACATTATAACAATTTTAAAAATTAAAAATTAAAAAATCTGGAAGCTTTTACCTCTGGATGACCTTGGGACTCCAAGCCGGTAGGAAGGGCAGGTTAAGGCAGGGTTGCCAAGTGCCTGGCTGAGTTTTGAAAACATTCCCCAACTTGCACACAGAGCCCCTTGGGCAAAGATTTGGAGACTTGCTCCTTCCAGGCAGTTCAGGAAATCTCTGTCCAAACATTTTTTCCTAACTAAACCAATCGAGCAGAGACATCAGTGACCAAATAGAGGGCACATACGCAGCTGAAAAATCCACCACCAAGTAACAGCACAACAGCAAACCCTGGGGGGGGATCTGATTTCCAGAGTCACCGCGTATTTACCTAGAACGTTCCGTTTTCAGCCACCACTACAACGAAACCAGAGGACAGAATAGGAAACAAGGAGATGGGGTTCACACGAGGGGAAACAAAGTCGTTGACAGAGATGGTCCATGAGGAAGCCCGGACACAGAGCCTACCTGCCAGAAAGTCCAAGTCATCTGTGGTCAATGTGTAGAAAGAACGCAAGGAAACTGTGTTTCAAGAACGAAGGCCAAGTGTGAGAACGCTGTCTCATGTAGCAGAGGACAGTGGTAAAGATAAATCATTTGAAAAGAGCCAAATGGAAATCCCGGAGTTGAACAGCACGAAACTGAAGGGAAAAGCTCCATGGGGAAGCTGAAGCACAGATTTCCAGAATCAGGATTTCTGCAGGCGGGGCGTGAGCCTGGCCTTTTGCCAAGTCCCCACATGAGTCTCAGGTGCTCCCCCGACAGCCCCAGTACCGCTTCTGTGTCCGCTGAGAGTCCTCAGATTCCCTGGGACCCTTAGCATTCAGCCAGGACTGTAGACGGGCAGCCCCGGGCATTTGGGTTTTCGGCCGAATTTCACAAGTCATTCTGATGTGCGTGGCGGGATGATCCCACGGCCCTGCGGGGCTTGGAGAGAGAGGGACGGAGCAGCCACGTCTGGGGAGAGCTGACGATTGTTGCAAGAAGACAGAGACCACGTGTAAGGGCTTTGCTTAGGATTGAGCTCTCGAGGGAAGCGATCTTTTTCAGCGCCGAACTGAGACACCTGGGAGAGAAGAGTCTGGAGGCGCACCGGCACCGGCACAGCGCGTCACTCAGTGGGAGAGGAGGAGAGGGTCTCAAACAGCGGAAAGTTGTTTTCTCTGAGTTCTGGAGGCTGGAAAGGCTGAGATCAAGGGGTGGGCAGGGCTGGTTTCCGGGGAAGCCCCGCTCCTTGGGTTGCAGACGACTGCCTTCCCACTCTGTCCGCATGTGGCCTCGTGTGTGTGGAGACAGAGATCTCTGGTGTGTCTTCTTATGTCACCAGTCCTATCAGATTAGGACCCCACTCTCAGGACCTCATTATACCCTACGTACCTCCTTAAAGGCTTTGTGTCCAAAGGCAGTCGCACTGGGGTTAAGGCTTCAATGTACAAATGGAGGAGGGCACAGTTCAGTCTATGAACGGAAGGGAAACAAAGATTTGACCCTTGAAAACAGATATGGAGCCTTCAAAATGGAGGTACGCCTTCAGGACTGCATCGTTGAAGGATCCCCGTGGTTCCCTCCCTGAGGTTCCCTCTGGTGCGATATGATAACAGTCTGCATGCCTATAATTAGTGTTATTAAAGGCAAAATGGCATGAAGGGGCCTATGTCTCACCATTACAATGAGGTCATCTAAGGGGCCAAGTTTCAATTTATCTTCTTTTTGAAAGAATTAGGTATCTCATTTGGAGAATTGTGAAATTTTAAAATAGCAGGGACAGAAGGGACGCAGAGGTCTTCTGATATAAGAGCGTTGCCAGGCCCACCTGCTGCTTGGTCGCTCGTCACAATTCTCCGGCTCCATCCGAAAATGGAACCGTGACCCCTTGTCCCACGTGCTTGTACCGAGGTGCAGTGAAGACTGATGAAGACGTACAGATTGTCCAAGCAAAGTATTACAAGCAAAAGGACAAGAAGTGCGCCTTTAATTAAATGAACTAATGAGCAAACAAAGGAACCGGTCAGAAATAAGGAAAATGCTGTTTTTGAACCTATCTGCTTTTTTCCCCATGTTTTTGAGTTGGTTGTATGAAAGGTGCAATTAGCTATCATCTTTAAAAGTTTACTGGAATCCTCAAAACAGAAAGATCTAATGGTACCCCGAGAAAGTCTCAAAGAACACGGTTCTCCAACCCCACACTTAGGCGTGGGTCTCCAGCCCTCGCAGCCTCACACACCGGCCCCATGTAAACACCTGTAAGCGTTATTCCCCGTTCCCTGCAGACTTTATTCGGGATGCGTATAGCAGTGCAGATATGCCTACGACGGTCTTCAAAGCAACAATGCTAGAAAAGAGAAGACCACAAATCGCCATCCCCAGGTTGTTGCGCGGATCCCTTCTCGGAGCCGGAGATTAGGGGGTGCTGCCGTCCAGGTGGTCTATGGCTTCAAGTTGTGGGTGAAATCATCCACAAAGCTGAAACGAGAACTCGGCTTCACGATTCCCCTCGGTGGAGAAAGAAATAGCTGCCTATCAGATTTGCCATCGCGCATAAGATGGAAGACCGGCAACCTCGTTGAGAATATTGCAGGGCACTGATATCCCATAGGGGTTCAAAACCCAGCGTAACTTGACAGTAGTCGTAGAGCTCCAGGCCCGAGTCAGTGGCAGAGACCACGGTTGGTGAGCGGCAGCCCCTGTGGCCAAATCCACCGTAGCCCGTTTGGACATGGAAGGCAGGTGAAGAGTGATTTTTGGATTTTTAAATGAAGGAAACATATTAGAGGAATACGACTATTTCATGACAGGTGAAAAATTTGTGAAATTCAAATTTCAGTGCCCTTCAGTGAAATTTTCTTGGAACTCTGTGTGCACGTATGTTCATTCACTGTGGACTCTGTGGATCGTCAGTGGCTTTTTCCGGGCTCCACGGGCACAGCTGAGTCACCGTAACAGAGGTATGTGGCTCACGAAAGCCAAAAGCAGGCACTACCTGGCCCTTTCCGGAGAACACTTTGCTGAGCCCGACGCAGACCACAGCCCTCCAGCTGGGGGGGCAGCAGAGGCACGCTGAGGGGTGCGGAGAACCGTGCTCAGGCTCTCGGACGGAGCTCTGCTCGCACTCGTTGGGGAAGGTCTCCAAACTGGTTCATCTGGAAGCCTGAGCCGGCGGTGCCAAGGGCTATCCGTGGGCACTCGCTCTGAATTCACAGCTCACGTTGTCGTCCTCCTGCCGAACCGCCGTGTGACTCTGGAGCCTTCCTCCGGCTGGGCTCCTCACAGGGGAACGCCTTCCCAGGAACCACACACGGGCATGCACACGCACCGCACACGGGACTCCCACGTGCACACACATGCACGTACACACCTGCACACACGCATCCCCGGTGATGTCAGAGCCCAAGGGAGGAAAGCAGATTCTACTCGATCGCGGTGGTAGACCACTTGTCTAAGGACCACACACCTCCTCTTCCTAATGGAAAGCTCCGTGGCCCTCGAACTGAAAAATAGCAGTTGCCCCTGGACACAGGGATCCTGTCTTGAGATCTCAAGGTGCTTTCCTTCTGTGATGGACTTCTGGGGACAGCCAAACCTGTAGGTGGCAGCAGAAACCCACAGATGACACGCTTCACGGTGCCTACGTGGATCTGTCTGTACGTGTGTATGTATGGGTGTGTGTGTGTGTGTGTGTGTGTGTGTGTGTGTGTGTGTGAGTGTGTGTGTGTGAGGCACGCCCACGTCAGGCACCCAGCGCCCCAGAGAGGCCATTTCCAGGAAGACAGCCTGGGGAGTCGTGCCCAACGCTCTGTCGCCTGCCGAAGAGGGCAGCCGGGGCGAGCCCCCTCCCGCCTGTCGGCCAGGACAGCACAGAGACACTGTGGAGACACCCAGCTCTGCCTCCACTCCTCACTGGCTCAAGTGTTCGCGCTCGGGGCTCTGCTGAGGGGCAGCTCCCCTCTTCCTGAGGCGCTTCCTCGGGGTCCGAGTTGTCTGCTTCTCCACCGGCTCCTCTGCTTCTGCCCTCGGCTCGGCCCCGGGGCCACAGGTCCTGCCTTTGGGGCTCTTTGTCTGGATTCCCACTGTTTGGGGAGGGGGCGCCGTGCACCTGCAGCCGGCCCTGCTCCCTGGGCTGTGAATGGCGGAAGCTTCCCTTCTTTCCAGGCCCCGTGTGACACCCTCAGCTCCCCACATCCCGAGGCGGCAGCCAGGTGTCCTCACTGCATTCGAACTGACAGGGGAAAGCTTTGGCCTGGGTCGTTTTGCCTGAGGCATGGAATAAGAAAGCTAAGGGAGGGGGATTTCTTTTCATTAAATTCTTTCAGATTAAAGTATTATTTGATTTGGAGACCAAAAAAAAAATCATAGAAAGGAAGGAAGCCTGCAGACGCACCGACACTGGGCCACAGGGTGGTGGAGAGGGCCCGGTGCTCCAAACCAGCCTTGCCACTGCTTCCGTGAGGCTCTGAGCCCCCTTCCCTTATCTGAGAAATGGGCCACGTTACCCCACCTACCCTCCAGCGCCGGGAGTTTGAACGGGGCCCTGTGAGGCCAGGCTCAGTGAATCAGAGCGCACACACCGTTCCAGGACGTGCCGACGACTAGGACAGACCAGGACAGTGTGTCTCCGTGGACCGGGCCACGAAGCCTCAGCTCGCCCCTCCGGCCCCCATCCTGTCTGATGTCGCTCCCCCTCCTGCGTGCTCCCTGCAGCTCCCCAGGCCCCCGGAGGGCAGCAGGTGCAAAGGCTGCGCAGGCCCCGCTGCTGGGCCTCGCTCACTGGAGTGAGGGGCGCGAGCCAGCAGCAGGCAGAGCCCGGAGTCAGCACCGGGCTCTGATGGGGGCACAGAAGAACGCGCCCTGGGAGGGCCTCTGCCGCCGTGCTGCGGCCTCTGTTTGTTTTGGAGCCTGGGAGGTGAGTGCTGGGCCGGCTCAGCTGCATCCTGGGCCGGGGCCACGGGACCCACGCGTCCCCCCTTCCCTCTGAGCAGACCTCCTGGAGGCACCGTGCCTCCCCCGTGAGAGGGGCCAGCTTCTTGGCCCGGGGACACGGCTTGCTCCACTCCCCGTGGACCCAGAGCCACTGTGGCTCTGAAATGTGCCACGCTGCTCCGCTGGACGTGACCTTGGTCCTTGGTTACTTGCGTTGGTCTGTCCTATCCCGTCTCATTTGTCGGGACTCAGGCTACAGGCAAGATCCCCCACTGTGGACACACGTACACTCACGGGAGAATTCCTACAGACACCACACACTGTTTCTAGTGGAAGGGGAGCGTGTTCCCTCAGAAGGCGGCTTCTGACTTCTCACGCTCCCCCAGGGCTGCCAAGTGTGCCGTGATGGGTCCAGCTCAGCACGTGGCGGGGGTGGTGGGGGGGGGGTCTCTCACAGACGGACATCTGTCTGTAGTCACGCAGCTTCTCCACACTGGTCAGGAGCCGGGGACACAGGTCTGCATCAGCTCTGGGCTCGGGGTCAGCACCAGATTTACTTCTCCACAAGCCGCCTGGCCACGCACTGCTCCGGGACTTCCCGTGTCCTGCCATCCTCAGCCATGAGATGACCCAGCACAGTGTTCTGTGCTGTCCCCTTCGGCAGAGGAGAGCGCTGGCCAGGCTGTGGTCCCGTGTGATTTCAGAGTAAGGGCTGGTGGAAGGATCACGGTTTTCAATCGCTCTGAGACGTCTCGTGTGCGCGCGTGGGCCCCGAGCTCAGAGGCCAGCATGTACACGGTGTGTGCTCTCTTTCTATCAGACAGAACTCCACAGTCGTGTTGCAATACTGCACAGAAACAGAAACCGTGTCCTTCCCTGTTGCTCAGTATTTTCTCTGGGGCGCTGGGCTGGTGCAGTCAGTTAAGCATCGACTCTTCGTTTTGGCTCAGGTTGTGATCTCAGGGTGGTGAGATTGAGCCCCACGTCGGGCTCCACGCTCAGCACTGAGCCTGCTTGAGACCCTCTCTCCATCTGCCCCTCCACCCACGCACTCTCTCTCTCAAATAAATAAATAAATCTTAAAAAAAAAAGAAAAGAAATAGCCCTTCAATATTTTTTCTGCCTATTCAAGTAGTAATGTGTTAACAGTAATAGTGTTCGTGTGACCTGACTCCAGCAAACCCATCAAAGCAAAGGTGGGAAAAGGCAGCTGACGTGCGCCCCAAACACCGCAGTCTCCACGCACTCCGGTCCCCCTGCAGGAATGTGCCCCGTGCCTCCTGAGTCTGGAATCCGGGGATCTGCAGGCATCCACATGCACTCGGAAGGCACTTGTGGATTTGGCTTGATTGGAAGATGCTTCTGTTCCACGTTCAGCCATCAGAGAGAAAGCTGACTTCGCGTGGGCCGTGGTCCTCACTATAACGAACAGTTGACATAGACGGAGGGAGGTGTAGTGCAAATTTTGCCAAGCGTTTATTAAGACCGGGAGAGCCTTTCCGCACAGAAATCTCTGTGAGGGTCCGCAGGTAGGGGGCGGAGCTGGGGAGAGGGACCTCGGCAGGCGCTCGGCGACACCTGTCAGACTCGCATTGTAAGCAGAGACAGAGCGGCAGCCAAGGAAAGACGCTCGCGGCTGCTGGCTTAGCGATTGGTAAATAATGAGCTCTGGAGGGAGGCCTCTGGTTTTCAGAGCATATGCTCTAACAGATGGAGTTGCATCGGCCCGTTTGGGGTGCACTCCGGGGACCTGCCAATCACTGGCATCCAGCTTCTGGGAGGGAGCGAGCCTTTGGAAAAGGACAGAGGTACTGGGTGGCAGCTTCCAACCCATTTCAGTGGGGGCCAACCTTAACCACGAGGGCCTTTGTACCGCCAGGAGCCCAGAGAGCCCCAGCGAGGCTTCAGTTCAGTCTGGAGATGTTCGGCATGGGGAACTCTACAACAGGACCTGTGGTTCTCAAAGTGGGGTCCCAGGACCAGCAGCAGGGGTGGCACCTGGGGCATGGTTAGAAAGGAGAATCCTGGCCCACCCCACACCTGCTGGGGAAACTCACAGTCCGTGTGGCAGCAAGCCCCCCAACGGGTCCCCAGGCAAGCTGAGGCTTGCGAACCACTGAACGAGCTCATCCCCTGTGTAAAGACCGGGATGACATTACTTGCTCCTTCCCAACCTTCTTTCTGAGGCCCAGCACATTACTGGACACACATGTGATCCACACAGATGCTTTTGGAGGGAACAGAGGAAGTGAAGAAGGGACACGGATATAATTCCAGCTTCCCTCCTTAAACTTGGTTTCAGGTTGAAAAGTAGAAACCCAAGGAAGAAAGAGCCTCTGTACGGGTTTATTTCACACGCTTCTCAAGAACAAGATGCGGTGGTGGGACCCGTGCCTGCTCCTGCCGGGCCCCCGGAGAAGCGAGTTTCATAGAGAGACGGAGAGCTGCTGTCAGCCCACCCTTGAATTTGGGAGTGTTCCGTTTGAAAGGACAAGATGAGCCCCGCAGAGCTATGCACCATGCCGGTTAGGAAGCAAAGAGAGCAAAGTGCAAAGCTGAGCAGCCAGGGAGAAGTTCTTGCAGAGCGTTTCCTCCCGCTCGCTCAGATGAGAGCTGCTTCCACCAGCCACGCGCCCGGCGACAGCGTCATGGAGGGACTGTGGCCGGGGGGACCGAGCGGCATTCCTGGGTCCAGCCTTTGGAAGGCAACTACGGCCCTTGGAAACCCTGCATCGAACTGGCTCCAGAAAGCTCCTACCACCCCAGCAGGGCAGGTGTCCAGTCTTGCCATCGACGCTAAAGGAGAGGAGCTAGAAAGGGCTTTTATGAAGCAAAGGATTTCTCCAAGTCACTTGGGCTTTGAGTTTCTCTGTCGGCAAAATGGAGCTATTAATATCTTCCTCAAATACATTTTGTGGCTGTTAAATGAGCCGTGCCCAGCACCCAGCATCTGGTACGTGATGGTGCCAGGGGTTTGGAAATGTGGGTTGCCACCCATTACGGGGAAAGAAAATCAATTCGTAGTAAGCCATGATTCGGGTTGCTGTTGCTTCTAAATGCTTTATTGGGGGTTCCAACTTAAGTCTTAACACTCACGGTTGCATTTTGTTCCTTATCACACATAATATGAGTAAGTTTTTCACGAAACCTTTGTTTTTGTATTTATTTGTACTTATCATACACATGAAGTGGTTTGCAACACGTCATCTACTTCTTGCTTAGAATCGTGGACAAAAAAATAAATAAAAGAAAGCAGTGCACTAGGTGATCAATAGATACTGGTCACTCTCATCTCTCCCTTCATCTGTCCCTCGGGAAAACAGAGTGGCCACCTGCATCCATCTGGGGATCTAAAAGGGTTCTGCACCCAGTGACAATTCGGGTAGCAGGGGTGTGGGGGCTTCCCGCACCGCCGAGCAACCCAGTTGTGACCCTCTCTCTCCCCGAGGGCAGTGTCGGATCCCCCAGGTTATGGGCTCCATCCCACAGGACCGCCCCACACCCTTCAGACCCTGGTCCTCAAGTCCAGGCTGTCACCTGAGCTCTTGGGCTTCAGATCGGAGGTTGCAAGAACCACCGGCCTCGGATTTGATTAATTTGCTAGTGGGGCTCCCAGAACTCAGGGAACGTTTTACTTACCACATCACTGGTTTATTAGAAAAGGACACAGTTCAGGAACAGCCAGGTGAAGAGACGCGCAGGGCCAGGTACGGGAAGGGCGGGGGGCTTCCCTGCCCTCTCTGGGAGCGCCGCTCTCCCGAATCTCCAGATGTTCTCCGACCCCGAAGGTCCCCAAACCCTGTCCTTTGGGAGGTTTATGGAGGCTTCACTGCCTCGGCGTGATTGATTAAACCACTGTCCTTTGGTGACTGATCCAACCTCCAGCCCCTCTCCTCTCCCCTCCCCTCCCCTCCCCTCCCCTCCCCTCCCCTCCCCTCCCCTCCCCTCCCCTCCTCTCCTCTCCTCTCCTCTCCTCTCCTCTCCTCTCCTCTCCTCTCCTCTCCTCTCCTCTTCCCTCCTGGAGGCCAGGGGTGTGACTGAGAGTTCCAACCCCCTGATCGATCCCAGGGGTGATTCACCAGGTGCCTACCTTAACTGTGGCCAGAATGGCCTCATTCACATCACAAAGACAACTTCATTGCTCTCCTCACTCTGTACGACACAGTGTTTGAGGAGTTCTGTGCCAGGAAATCCTGGGTTTTAGGAGCTCTGAGCCAGACGTAGGGACAAGGACCAAATATATCTTTCTTACGGTGAATGGCAATATGACAGTATCAATATTAACGGCTGCCACAGTTGAGGCAGAGGGACGGGGTACACAGATCACTATTTCAGCCTGCCCGGCGGCCACTCCAGTCCCAGGGGATCCTGGGCCAGCAGCTGTTGCCTGGGACCAGGACTCCACAGGCACCCAGCTGGCCCCACAAGAGCCAGTGGGACCAAGGGGGTTTTGGAGGGACAGATCGGGGTGCTGGGGGGCGGTAGTTAAAAAAGAAGCCCAAACTCAGAGAGCAGCAGGAGGTAGGACAGAGACAGTGTGTGGCACAGGAGCAATCCCCCCCAGAGCCACACGTACCCTGGTTGGAAGCGAAGGCAAATGCGAGTGACTGCCCCCTGCTGAGCAGAGCCACATGCCCCCCCCATGCAGCTGGGCAGCTGCGGGGACATGCACATGGGGGGACAGAGACCCAGCTGCTGCGACACAGGGGCCGTCATTCCCCTGAACAATGACCTGGACTCCCCCAGGGCCAGGCGCCACATAGATTTACCATGTGGTGCGCCCCTCTCTCGCCATGCGGGCAGAGCAGACGTCCAGCCTCGCCTCTCTGCTATCTCTGCTCCTGTCAGCTCACACGCACTCCCTCTCCTGCTGGAACCTGGGGCTCTGAGCAACAGGGCAAGATGCGCATTTCCTGCTCAAGCCCCACTAATCTATGGTCTATTCCTTCAGGCCTCTTTCCAGAAAACTGGAAGGTTCCAGCCTCAGATGCTGGGAGGGAGGCCTGCGTCCTGGAGGCTGCCGGCTCCCACGCTGGGTTCCTGCCGAGGGGCAGGACAGCGACGGGAGCGAGCAACTGGACAGGAGCCCCTGGGCTTAGGAGCGTGCCCTCTGACCTCAGGGGAAGCCATGGTTTAGGACTGGAAAGCGAGGTGGGAATCCTGCTAAGAAGCCCCCCCATCTCTGCGGGGTTGGGGAGACCTGCAGAGGCTTCGGGTCACCCCCTTATGGTTGCCGAGAACCCAGGAGAGACAGGATGTCTCTGCAGATGGGGAAAAACACTATTCCTTTCTCTCTCTGTCTTTTTTTGTTTCATTGTTTTTGGCCAGTGGGGCTTCTGCCCATCTAAGGACAAAGCTCTTACTCCACACGTTCTATTTTTTGGAGAGGCTTTCTGAGGAATATTGTTGGCGGGAGGGGAGGCACCCACCAAAATGTGATAGATTTACACTAAGCAATTGAAAAAGAAAATGATCCGAATGAGCTGGATTCACAGTTTCCAAAGTGCATTTCCACTTTCCTCAACCCCATCGGACTGTTACCTAAGCTGACAGCTGGCCGACGCAGGCTTTGGGGTGGAAGATAAAGCTGGAAGGAAACTTCGCTTTTAGGGCTGCAACCGGCCCGTTGATACTCTGTCTATTTCTGGAAACCCGTTGTGGAAATGCCTCCAGCTTTCATTCCAGCGCCATCTTTCCGGAAACTTACATTTTTGTGTGGGTGGGATCCAGTGCTCTTTACTATGAATTTGTCCATTCAGCCAACATGAGCGGAGTGCCTCTGACCACGGGCATCCCAGCCAGGCTCTCCGCCGAGCACGGCGTGTGATGAGGGGGCCTGCGGCGCGTGGCTTTGCAACCCCGGCTGCACATCTGAAAGGGAAAGCCACACGGCAACGTCAATATTTAGGCAACCCCCCTTCTGAGTATAGACCCAGAATAACGAAGCCGGGAATCTTCCAGTTGCCTGTGTGCCCATGTTCGTAGCAGAATTATTCACAGTAACTGAAAGGTAGAAACAGATGTCCACTGACAGGTGCATGGAGAAATGAAAGACGGCATATACATGCAATGGGATGTTATTGGGCCTTAAAAAGGCAAGAGATTCTGACACCTGCTACAACATGGGCAAACCTTTAAAACATTTTGCTGAGTGAAGTAATCCAGATACACACATCCCAAATCCTGTAGGATTCCACTGATACGAGGCCCCCGGAGGAATCAGAGTCCCTGAGAATGTAGGTGGTGAGCGCAGGGGCTGGGGCAGGGGACGAGGAGGTGTTCAATGGGGATACAGCTTCGGTTTGTCAAGACAAAAAAGTTCCGGTTGATGGAAGGTGCCGATGGTGGCATAACAATGTAACTGTATTTAATGCCATGGGACTCTACACTTAGCCGTGATTAAAGTGGTAAATTTCATGTTATACATAGTAGAGCACAGTTTTTAAAAATCCCTTGAGGGCCTATCTCGGACCAATGCGGTCAGTGTTCCAGGAAGCAGATCCCAGACACGGGGTCCACTGCAGAGCTGGACCCAAGCTGGTGAGTCCAGGGCGCTGCGACGGACGTCCCAGCTGGCCACGCAGCTTCAACGGAATGGCCAGGGCTCATCTTGAAGAAGCGGTGTCCTGAAGATACAGCAACTAGAGAAATTCTGATCACTTCTCCAGATTGCTTGCAGAAGTACCGAGGTTCTCTCTGGGTTCCGCTTCTATTCAAGAGACGTCTGAATTCACAGGGCTGTCTACGCTGGCGTACTGGTGCGCGCTTCACGTAATGAGTCCGTGTTGAGACCATCGCGGGCCAGGTGCTCTGCTAGGGGCGGGGCCACGACCTCCAATAAAACCTACCAAGTCTTCATGCTTGAGGCACACACAATTTAATAAATATGCAAAGTTTATTTCATATATGTGGGATTTGTTATGGAAAACACTGAGCACAGTCATGGGGGGTTAAGAGGGTGGCAGTGGGGTGGTTTAAGGGGCAGGTTACCATTTTTAAAAGGACCTCGCTCACTGGATATAGGAGAACTGTGTTCTACAGTTGTCGGTGGTAGTTTGGAGGAGTGGTTGGCCAGTCAGGAACTACTTTACCGTCTATAGGGTTAAAAAATCAGTACACGCATTGTAGATAATGAGACCCAGGTTTCTCGCCATAAAGAAAGAAGTTACAGATAAGCAAGGGGCTGGATGCTAGAATGAACCTTTTCTTTTGGATTGGGGTTGGAGATGTCAGCATGACCTCCTGCTTATTTTCACATGTGCACAAATGAGTAGACACAGAAATAAATGGGTATGTATATATGGGTTAATATGCACACACATTTTTTCTATTTCTGCCTCTAAGAGGGCCAACAGTAAGCACACCCAGCCCTGGAAAGTGCTCTCTGACTCCTTTCTCTGGTAGGAGGAACCAGGGCTCCTTGGAGAAATGGTTGATTCCAGGACTGGGACAGGGGAAGCATAAGATGAGCTTGGAGCATCTTGTGGCTAAAAAGGAAGGAGGTGATTTTCTTTAAAATTTGGGGGGTGGGGTGGGTCAGGGATGGAAGCAGGTCGACAGGAGCCAACCCTAAGGACGACTGGCAGTGGAAGCTGGAACAATTTCAGCCACAAAAACGAACGATGATTGTGTTGGATTCTGCCCCAAAGGATAACATGAACAGCGGCGAGTCCATCCTGACACGAAGAAATGATTGCACGCGGGAATGAAACGGGGCAGAGTAATTCCAGCCGAATCGCAGGACCGAGAGCACAGGAATCACTGTGGGAACACCCCCTGGTGAGAGCTGCAGGCAAGCTGGGAACTGTGAGGGAAGCAGGACACTGACAGAGCTTCAGAGCACCCACCCCCCAAAGCTCCTAGTCTCCGTGTTAGCGTTTCCACCCATCCACAAGTTCTTCTCCACCCTCCCCCCGGGAAGCCAAGCTGCATCGTCCTCCTCTGAGAAAGGAAAAGGTGGTGACTTTACCCCTGAGCCAGGTGATCAAGGTGAACATCACAGGTGACAAGTGACAATGACATCACACCATCACACACCCCGTTACAGGAGGAGATGACGCGCACACATCACCTCCGTGGCATCCTCCCCAAATTCGTCACTTCCACGTAATCATGAGAAAGCACCTGACATGCCCAGTTTGGTGGAAATCCTCCAAAATACTTGGCTAGTGTTATTCAAATGGGTCAAGGTCACGATGAATACTGAGGAACTGTCATGGAGTGGAGATTTAAAGAGATATGACACTTACTGCAACATGGGGTCTAGTGGGAGACGCAGTGAAGTCTATGAAGCCTGAGCTTTAGTGAATAGTGTGGTACTGTGGTCCCCGCATGTACCCGGGATAGGTGCGCTATGCTCTTGTGGAATCTCGACTTTAGGGGAAGCTAGGTGAAGGATCAGGAACTCCTGGGACCATCTTTGCAACTGCTCTGTAGATTTAAAATGATTTCAAAATAAAAAGTTAAATCAAGATTTTCAAAAAGAACCATTGGCCTTCTAGACCCTCAGAGGTCATGTTTAACAGTAGCAGGCAATTGCCTCAATGAGGCCCAGACCTTCCACGTAGGAAAGCACAGAGGTTTGATTCTGGGTGACTTTCAGTGATGTGAGGCCAGCCTGACCACTGCTTGGTGGCTCTTGGTGACAAAGGCTGACCACCATCCCACTGGGCGCTGGTGACAGTAATGGAGATGGAGGAACAGGGTTTCAGGTCTCCAGGCTGAATGGTGGCTAAATCATAGCTTCTTCCACTGGTGAGTTCCAATAGACCGGACACCATGCATAGATTATTCCTTTGCTGGAGAAGAATCAGCTCGGATGGAGACACCTGCTAGCTCAAGCTGGTCACAGTTCCTAACTGGCGGGTTCTAGACTCTTAACCCTGCTGCTGGGGACCAAGCAGTTGAGCTCTGTGTCTTCATTGGCATTTCACTCTGACCCAGTGTGCACGCATGGGCTGGAGCGATCTCTCACACGCACGCTGTCTGCTGGTAGAGACACTCTTTCCTGTCAAGGTGGGGAACGGAGGACTTCTGCTACTTCCCTCCATAAGGTGGGCATGAGCACTTTTAAGACAGATCATCAGTTTTATCTATAAAGATCTCACATAGACATGAATTTATAGAAGCCTGTGGAGGGAGGGGCAGCAGTCAGGTTGGGGAAGAAGCTTTTACGACCTTCAAAGAAACCCACTGATGATGCTAGGACTCAGCGAGATTTCCTCTTTCTTCCTCTAAAGACACTTTTAATGTATACAGGAGTGTGTGTGTGTGTGTGTGTGTGTGTGCCTGGAGTGTAGCCGTAGACCCTAACATCAGTGCCTGCAGTGGACAGTAACTGGGAGACCTGGTTCTCCCCCAGCTTTGCTACAAACTGCGTCTCTGGATAAACACCTGACCCTGTCTAGGTCCCATTTCCTAAACTATTAACCCCTGGGGTAGAACAATAGCAACTTCTAGAGTTTCCATCCTGTTGTCCCAGCGACAGGACTCGGCAAAGTGGGAAACAGAAGACCCCCGAGCGCACGGAGCCTAACCAGCATGCTAGCTGGCTAGCTCGACGCAAACAGGAGACAGAGGTGGGGTTACTGTAGTGGGTTCTCGATGCACAGGCTCTCAGTGAGCCCAAGATGAATGCTGACCAAACATTTATAAAACGTTTCCAGATGATGTCAACAGCCATCTCTTTCATCAGTGGGAGTTTGTGTGCATTTGGACCCTGTGGACCAGCTGACTGCTGTCTGACCATACCACAAGAGCAGTGCCGCGCCCTCTGGTTTCAAAGAATATGGGTCCAAATCTGAATGATCAGCTGAGGCCCCCTTTCTTTTCCAAGACAAGAGGCAGTCCTCTAATTACAGCAGACCACAAAGGAAAATCTGTGTAATTAATTCACTTGGAAATGAACTACGTCTCTCTTCCCAGGACACACAGTGGAAGGCTTTGCACTCTGGTAACCATCCCATCCCCGTCCTGATGACTAGGGGTCCAGAGGGATGCGCCCGACAGCCACGTCCTGCTGGGTCACGCTGCCACCCAACTCCACATGGGCTGGGATGACCTAATGGGCGAACAGATGTGAGGGATGGGGACCGGGCTGGGAAAGCAAGGCAGGGCCAGCCTGGCTGTTCGTTGAGCTGAGAGGTGCTGGATAAAAGACAGCAAAACCAAAGACACTTTCTTATGACCTGGTCTACCTTCGTCACCGTGTGAACTCTTGTTCTTATCAAGGGGCTCTGGGATGTTCTCTGACATCAAACAGGTTCAGACGGCAAAAGCGCATTTTGACAAATGCAAGGAGAAACAAACCGAAACCACTCTTGGATTTAATTGCTCATAAAACACAGAGGGATTGAAAAGATTAAAAGGGGAAAATGTCTGAGCAGAATAAACTTGGAACTAGTAAACACAACACATGCAGAATCTTTGAGATATTGGAAACAAAACTACGAGGTTCAGATCACCCAGCCCTTCTGTGAGGTCTCTTATCTCAGCCACAGGGAGCCAAAGGCAGCGTGCGCTGCCCGTCTGACCCCGGACAGCCCAGGCCTGGGCCCCGGGGGCGGGAGGGGGTGGGGGGGGAGGAAGGCCCTCCAGCAGTGCGCTGCATGGCTCACGAGAGCATTTCCAAACGCACCACCAACAGCTTTGCACAGCCTTGGACACCTGCAAATCATTTGTGTTGGCCGCATTCCTATTGGCTTATGGCCTTTCTACCCAGACAAGAGAGGATCCAATCAACTTCAGCCTGAAACAGAAATTATGTAAAAAAGTTAGGAGAATTTCTGGATTTGGAACTCACCCCTCAAATGAGCCTCTTTTGAAATATTGGCGGCCTTCTCAGGCATTGTCCGACGTATCTGACATTTGAATTTCTAATGTAAGCCTCTCAAATTGGGGCTTATTAGCCTTCATCAATATTTTAGCCATTCTGAAAGGGGGAGTGGAGGGCATTGCCCCAAAATCCTTCAAGACACGCTATTTTATCAATTCTTTACTCAGAGAAATTACACAAAGAAATCATCGCCTTTCTACAGTTCAACCCTGGTTAATGGCAAACACACAGATTCGTTCTGGACGATGCCTCAATGTGCGTCATGGAAAAGCCTGAACACATTGTCCTGAGGGACGTTAATATTCACCCTCAGAAAATCCCATAGCCCCCTTGGGCATCCCAAGTTAGCTAAAACCGAATGGCAGCCTACCTTTGCAAATGACTTTTTTTTTTTAAGATTTTATTTATTTATTAGAAAGAGAGAGAGCGCCTGCATGAGTAGGGGCGAGGAGCAGAGGGAGAGGGAGAAGCAGACTCCTCACTGAGCAGGGAGCCCAACACAGGGCTCAATCCCACGACCCTGGGATCATGACCTGAGCCGAAGGCAGACACTTCACCGACTGAGCCACCCAGGCACCCCACAAATGACTTATTTTATCAATGTTTTCCTGCAACAAGGAGAAACCTGGACACAAAACAACAACAGATGTATTCAATATAGTCGCTCAAACCGATTCTAAACGTGAGTTAAATACAACTTCGACTGCTCTCGAGGTTCACAGTGCACTCGCCTGTCACTTGCTTGGGAACTTGTACTGGCCTCTGTCAGCATCTGTCCGCAGGTGGTGGCTTGTTGAGACTCTAAATCACCAGCGGGGCAAGACGGTGTTCGAGGCCGTGGGAACCACCCGCAGAACAGCACACTCATATCGTTCTGCCACGTTTTCTTCCCAGCACATCTCACGTAGGTATCCTCCTGTGTGGGTTAAAGTCATTCTATTTTAAACTCAGGACCACCTGTCTTCTCCCCAAAGTAGCCTCACGAGAGGTGGGGGTTCTGGCTGGAATTGTGTTTGATCATAAAAAGCAACGCACAAAGAGGACGCTGAAACCCAGCATTTAGCTTTAGGGTGTCGACCGTTTTGTTCATGTCCCTTTACAAATGTCACCTCTCACCATGTGACTCCCTCTGCTTTTGAACAACTATTTCTTAGACTTGAAGAAGCAGTTCAGCATTTACCCTTTCCAGGAACATTTTTGTTTGTTTGTTATTATATTTTTTATTTCAAGTTTTTATTTAAGTTCTACTTAGTTAACATACATGGTAAAATGGTTTCAGGGGTAGAACTTAGTGATTCATCGCTGACATGCAACACCCAGGACTCGTCACAGCAAGTGCCCTCCTTAACGCCCATCACCCAGTTACCCCACACCCCTTCCAAGTTAGAGCTCCTCCGTGTGCTCCTTCAGCTGCTTTACCTTTACTTACCTCTGTCCCACTTCGTAACATCATTTTGTAGTTGGCGATTTACTTGTCTGTCTTGGCCGCCATTTTAGTGGAAGTCCAAAGACAGATCATGTGTTTCTGGGAAGTTCTTGCCTAAATGCCTCTGAGCAGCGGACCAGCCCCACGAAGGAAGCGGTCTTGTCTGCATACTCACTGAGCGCTCTCCTGACACGTGACAGACAGTCGCCAGATGTGTGCCAATGTATCGGTGACTTTCAATTAGTAGAATCAGTGTAATTACACAGATCTCTGGAAGGACAAGCTATGTCTCTACAGCAGACTTGGCAGCCTACAGCCCACTGCCCGCTTTTGCATTCCCACCAGCCAAGAATGGCCTTTACATTTCCATTTTGTTTTATTTTAATCAAAATGAGAACATTTCATAACATGTGAAAATTCTGTGACATTCAAGTTTCTGTGTCCATAAATCCAGCTCGCTGCACGCAGCCGTGCTCTCCCCGGTGTGCGCGATCTGTGGCTGCTCTCGCAGCTGGGCTGCCCCCGCGGCTCTGCGCCAGCCGTGGGCTCTCCTGGACGCGCGAGGTTGCACACCTCTCATCACAGCGATGCCCTTGTGACTCCGTGGCTTTCCCGGGGCCACCTGCACTGCCACACTGCCACATTTTGTTAATTTGATGTCGGTGCGCTTCACCATGTCAACCTAGAAACGGGGAGAGACGTGGACACCAAATGCCCTGCTTTCCAGGCACGGGGGCGTGCGGACGACTTGTCAGTCAATGACGCTACGGCAGTGCTAAACAGGACATTATACACCAACATTACAAGATTAAGCACTCACCACGCTATTCCCAACCACCTGCAGAGAAGTTAGAACATTTATTTATTTATTTTTTAAGATTTTATTTATTTATTCGACAGAGATAGAGACAGCCAGCGAGAGAGGGAACACAAGCAGGGGGAGTGGGAGAGGAAGAAGTAGGCTCACAGCAGAGGAGCCTGACGTGGGGCTCGATCCCAGAGCACTGGGATCACGCCCTGAGCCGAAGGCAGACGCTTAACCGCTGCGCCACTCAGGCGCCCCAGAGAAGTTAGAACATTTAGAATAGATACCCATCAGCAGAATTTCTCCAAAAAAATGATCATCTCTCTCTCTTTTTCTCTTTCATAGATAAACAGATAAATATAGATATAACTACCACCAAACTATATTTCAAAGTAGCTCATTTGACTAAGCAAGAAAAGCCATTTACTGATCTTCACTTCATTACAGGTGTTTTTTGCAGTAGTTGAAGAAATATTCCAGAAAACATGTACTTGCTAGATTATCAGTTTTTCAGCAAGAACACGTGTTCAAAGACTTGAGGACATTGAGAGAAACCTCAATACTTAATTTAAAAGCAAAGCAAAATGATAAAACTATCCACGATTACACAAGGCAAAATTATAAACTGTTATATGATGATATAGGAAGTTGTTTTTTAAAAATAACGATAATAAAAGAAGTGGTCTGTATTACTGTGGGGATGGGAAAGCTTTTTCAACTCGACTCAAATATCACAACCGCATAAAGGGAAAGATTTGAACTCTCTGCATTAAATTAAAAACTTAGATCATTCAAAGTACATTATAGTCTCATAATGAAAGAATGTAAATTAAAATTACACCTATTAGATTGGTAAAAATCCAAAATGTCATATGTCACCAAGATGGCGAGATTGGGAGGACATGGGCCCCCGCTTTGATGACTGGTAGGAAAACAGATCGGTCTGGCCAAATCATGTTAGAAAGTTACTTTCACTGCATCTGTAAAAAGCTCATAGCATTTCCATTTCTGTTATTTGTGCAGATTTTTTTATTTGAGTTTGTTTAACAGTGGCAGAAATTTTAAACAATCTATAGACACCCGTCCAAGGGGCTTTGTCAGATGAATTAGAGTACACGCATAATAAGAAATGACTGACTTACACAATTATAAAAGTTTGTTAAACTTCTTATGTGCTAAAATGGGTAAAGCTTCAACATATCTAGTTAAGTGAAAAAAGGGGAAGGTTGGGGATCATTCCCATAGTATTCCACAGCGGGGGGGAAGCATGAGAAATAAAATAATAGAGCGACCTCTGTTTTCATGTGTATTAAAGTATCTAGAAAGACACATGGGAAGCTGACATAGGATTACTCTTCTGCTCATCTGCTTGCTTGCTGTGGGAGTCTACACAGCAGTGAAAATGAAGTCGAGTTGAAGCCACAACACGGATGGATCTCAGAAACCCAATATTGAGTACGAAGGTAAGTCACAAATGCCTACTGTAGGATCGTATTTATATAAAATGCAGAATTATTCAAAACCAGAGAGCATGATTTTTTTAGGGATACACACGTACATAGTAACATTTAAAAAAAAAACAGAAGTGAAAAGCAAAAAAAAAAAAAAATCAGGAGCGTGGTTAGCTCTGAGGGAAAGGGAAGTGAGAAGAGATATGTCTGAGATGAGGTGGGGACAGAGCAGTGCACGCGGAACCCCACAAATGTGACGGCCATCATCTGTTCCCAGACTAACGAATAGACGTGCGTTGTGGGCTGTCTCACTACCCTTCAACTTGAACACTTGTGATCGCTTTATTCTGTCCATTATTTATTAAAACTACTGAATTCTGATTCTGCCAATGGCACTAGTCAATCTCACGTTACCAGGATAAAGCCTGTCTGTTTATGGAGAATTAGCATTTTAACATATGATCGAATTCTGTATTCTTGTCTTTAACTTAGGATTCGGGCACCTGCATTCAAAAGTCGAAGGTGGTGTCTACTTTACTTCTTCAGGATTACCATCTAGAGCTTTTGGTATTAAGATTATGACTAATTTCACAAAATACATTTGAGTTTTCAATATTTTTATGACCTTGAATTACTTCAACACCTAGGGATTATCTGAACTCTTACTGTTTTCTTTCTTTTTCTTTTTTCTTAAAGTAATGATGAACTTTGTCTACTTTAAAGGTTCTTCTCTCCTAAAATAGAAGTAGAAGCACATGAGTATTCAAGTAATTTAGGGATTTTTTATGAGTGTCAAGTAATTGAGGAAGTTTTTGATCTTGTTTATAAAACGTAAGCATTTTCCAACACTTGGCCCCCTGAGTGTGTAAATGAGGTTGCCTTTGAAAAAGAATCCGCGGGTGGCATTGGACTTTCAGGCCACTCCGCTTTCCCTGTGGCCCCATAATGGACTTGGGCAAGCACTCCGTGGAGAACATTCCCAGCTGCTCTGTGGAAAGAACGCAGCTCGCAGTCCGCACACTCATCACACAGTGAACGCCGAGTGCCTCCGTCCACTTGCTGAATAAGCGTCGCGCGAGAACGTCTGGGTCGAGCGGGTTGAATGACGACCCCCCTCCCAATCTACATTCTAGCCCCTGGAACAGGGAACCCTAGTCCCTCATTTGTGAAAGGGTCTTTGAAAAGAGAATTAAATTGGGGATACTGAGATGAAGAGATCATCCTGGATTATTGGGCGGGCCCTAAATCCAATGACAAACGTCCTTGTAAGAAACAGAGGTAGGGAAACCATGGAAACAGAGCTGAAGGCAACGCAAAACCACGGGTAGAAGTTGCGGTGTAGCCACAAGTCACAAAAGCCGGAGACCAAAAGAGGCTGGAAAGGGCAAGGAAGTGCACCTCCCCCAGAATCTCTGGAAGCAACATGGCCTTGCTGACTCCTTCATTTAATAACCTGGCCTCTGGAACTGTGAGAGAATGAAGCGTGGTGGTTGGAAGCCGCCCAGCGTGGGGTCATTTGTGACAGCAGCCACGGGAAGCTAAGGGAGATGTGTTGTAACTAGAAGCAGTGTGGTTCTGGAACAGCTCTCTGAAAACGTGGACGTGATTTTGGAATAGGGCAGTGGACAGGGCTCGTCTGGGTTTTCTTCGTGGCTTATACTGAAACACAAGGGGGAAGGGATACATTGAGCAAAGAGCTAGTGGGCCGAAGGGAATCGAAAAAGGATGATTTGAGAAACTCGCAGAAGCCTCTCCTCTGAGGAGGTGGGCTGCAAACAGAGTGCGCCGTGGAGAGGTGTCCCAGGGAGCAGCTGGACGGCCTTTCTCGGAGAGGGGATGCGTCTCACGGGTCCGCTCGATCAGCTCGCAGAGCCGGCCGTGGAGATTGCATTATTCAGGAAATCTCTATGGAAGACGCTCCTGTCCAATGGAGTGGAGCCCCCACGACATACATGGGGACCCACCAGGTGGTCAACACTGTTGGGTCAGCAGAAATACTGCCAGCTTGGGCTGAAGGGGACAGAGAGGGGACAAAATGTAGGAAGGCAGTTGGACTTCTGGGATCCTACTGGTGGAGCTAGCTGGTTGCAAACACGTGCTTCTCTTCAAGAGAAGGTAGGATGGCTCTGAGGACAGACGATAGAGATGTGGGTGCAGAGAAGATAGATCGTCAAGCAGCAGAATACTGATTATTCCCAGGCCTTGAAGCCTAGTGGAGTTTTGCCTGCTGGATTTCGATGCTGCCTGGGACTGGTGACTTCTTCCTGCTTTCCAGTTTCTCGCTGTTGGGGTAGGACTGTCTATGACTGCTGTTCTGGGCTGCCCCACTTTTGTACTGTGGAAGCAGATGACTTGTTTTCTGGTGTGACAGGTGCAGAGCTGGAGAGGAATTTTGCCCCAGCAAGGCTTATACTGAGAGTCTCCCCATTCCTGATTCACCCGAGCAGATGATGAGATATGGGACTTTGGAGCCGACAGTATTTGCATAAGATTTTGGACTTAGAGTCCATATTTTAATGGGTTGAGACTTTTCATGATGTGGGGATGAGGCAAATGTCTGCTGCACGTGGGGCAGATGTTAATTTGGGGGGACAGGTGCGCAGACTGTAGGGTGGAACGGTGGCCTCCGGAAAGGTAAGTCCGTAGCGTAATTCCCAGAACTTGTGAATGGGAGCTTATTTGGAGAGAGGAAGCTTGACGAGATAAAGACCCAAGTCTCCCCTGGAACTTCTGGAGGAAGCGCAGCTCTGTTGACACAGAGATTTAGGGCTTTGGCTGCCAGAATTGCGAGAGGATGAACTGGTATTGTCAGCCTCTCAGTGCGTGGTCTTTTGCTATGGCAGTTTCAGGAAACCAAGACACTTAGGAAGTGCCATCAAGCTGCAGGGAGGAGACCCTCAGGCCGCTAAGGCGCGCTAACCCGGAGACGGGGTCGCACGTGGCGGCTTCTCTGTTGCAGTGACGGTAGGTCCCAGCTCACTGCGAACAGTCCTGGAGGCATTTCCGATGCAGAAGAAGAAAGCTCTTCCCCTAACCCTGTAATTAGCTTATGTTTAAACATATTCAAGCAGTGAACTAAAATCACGTTGCAGGCACTAAACAGTAGGATAAAAATAATAATCACATTATTGGGTTTATTTTATTTTTAATTATTTGGATATTAATTTTCATGCACATATATGTTAAAGAAAACAAAACTCAAAGGAGAGTATTGTCCTCTATCACGTCAGATAAGACGCTCCATATCAATGTTTTGCAATGCTTGCAATATTTTGGGAAGTATATCCAACATTCGTATGTTCTCTATGTGTAAATATACATATACACATATATATATACATATAATATTTACAGTATTTTAGGAAGAATATCCAACATTTTGCCAACAAATTTTAAAATTCAAATTAAATGGATTATTTCCTAAAGATATTTAAATTGACAAAATTAATTATAAAAGTTATAGAAAGCCAGAGAGAATGATTAAAACAGAAAAATTAAAAAGAGGAAAAGAAAGTCATGTGAAAGGTCTATTTTTTTTTTAATAGAACCCAGACCAGATTATTTTAATGTTAGTTTCTGGTTCTTGTAAATTTTCAAGGAACAGATACTTCTTATACTTATTATATTATATAAATTTATCTTTCTATATAATAAGTAATGTAAATACACACATGCATATGAAGATAGAGATAGAAAGAGAGAGAGGAAAATCCCAAGTTCATTATTTATGAAGCTACCATAATTTGAATGCCAAAGTACCTGAGGATAGAACACAAAAACAAAATCTATAAGCAAACTTTACATCTTAAAATGTCTGCAGAAATCATGAACTAGATATAAAAATAACAACAAACAGCAGTACAGTGAAACAATCATACTTTGTGACCCAAAGGGTTCATCCTGGGCATTGATGGTGTCTTATCATTAGGAATTTTATTCATAAAACCCAGTGTATTAAGAGACGGGAAGATCCTGGGGCGCCCGGGTGGCACAGCGGTTAAACGTCTGCCTTCGGCTCAGGGCGTGATCCCGGCGTTATGGGATCGAGCCCCACATCAGGCGCCTCAGCTATGAGCTTGCTTCTTCCTCTCCCACTCCCCCTGCTTGTGTTCCCTCTCTTGCTGGCTGTCTATCTCTGTCGAATAAATAAATAAAATCTTAAAAAAAAAAAAAAAAGAGACGGGAAGATCCTCGTAAGTACCAAACAGAGAAGATGGCGGACACACTTGAACATCTCTTGTTATTGTGTAAACCAACTATCCAACGAAGAAATCCAGAATATAAATTCTGGCAAACATTTGAAGAAGAATTAACACCAATCCTTCTCAAACTGTACCAAGGGGAAGACTCTGAAGGGGAGGGAAGATTCACAGGCTCATTTTTTTTTCAAAAGTAATAAATATCAAAAGTAATAAAATACTTAGGAATAAATTTAAAGAGGTGAAAGATCTGCACACTGAAAAAGAAATGGAAGACAGAAACAAAGAGAAAGATAGCCTGTGTTCATGTATCAGAAGAATTAATACCGTGACATGTCCATATTACCCAAGCAATCCGTAGGTTCAATGCAATCCTTAACAAAATTCCAATGGCATTTTTCATAGGAAAAAAGAAATCCTAGCATTTGTATGGAACCACGAAAGATTCTGAATGGCCAGAACAATCCTGAGAAAGGACAGGCAGGAGACATCAAATTTACTGATTTCAAAATATATTACAAAACTATAGCAATCAAACAGTATGGTAGTGGCATAAAAAATGGATGCATGGAAGAACAGGACAGAATCAAGAGCCCAGAAATAAACCCTCATGCACGCGATCAGCTGATATTTGAGAAGGGAGCCCAGAATACTCAATGGGGAGAGGAGCCTTTAACGAGTGGTGCTGGGAATACTGAACAGCCACATGCAGAAAAATGAAACTGGACCCCTAACTTACATCACTCAGAAAATTAACTTGAAATGGATTAAAAACTTAAACATGAGTCCTGAAACTGTAAAACTCCTAGAAGAAAGCACAAGGGAAAAGCTTTTTGATGTCAGTCTTAGCAAAATTTTTTAAGATGATGCCAAAAGCATGAGTAACCAAGGCAAAGATTAATAAGTTGGACTATATCAAACTAGAAAGTTTTTGCCCAACAATCAACAATCAACAGAATAAGGGGGCAACATAGGGAATGGGAAAATATGTTTGCAAATCACATATCCGATGAGGTGTTACTATTCAAAATATATAAAGAAATCATACAACTCAGTTTCCAAAGCCACCAATCCAATTTAAAAATGGGCAGAGGAACAGAAGAGACATTTTTCCAAAGAAGACACACTGGAAGGTACTCAGCATCACTAATCATCAGGGAAATGCAAGTTAAAACATGACTGGGAGGTCACCTCACACTTGTTAGAATGGCTATCATCCAAAAGCCAAAAGCTAACAAGTGTTGGCAAGAATGTGGAGAAAAGGGAACCTTGGCTGCACTGTTGAGGGAAATGAAAGTGCCTATGGCCACCGTGGAAAGCAGTATGGCAATGCCTCCAGGAATTAAAAACAGAAATACCATGCACTGTGGTCAGCATAGCGTAACATACAGAGTTGTCAAATCACTATGTTGCACACCTGAAACTAATGTAACATATGCCACACCAAAAATAAACAAATAAATAAATAATAAATGAATAAAGATGTGGTGTGTGTGCACACGCAGGTGCGCACGCGCACACACACACACACACACACACACACACTGGAATATTACTCAGCCACGAGAAAGAAGGAAATCCTGCCATCTGGGAACACCGCGGATGAAGTTTGGGCATTACGCCAAGTGAAATAGGTCAGACAGAACAAAACAAATACTGTATGATATTGCTGGTATGTGGAATCTACAACAGCCAGACTCATAGAAACAGAGTAGAGTGGTGGTTACCAGGGGCTGGTAGGTTAGTGGTCCAGGCTGGAAAGGAGACGCCATTCTTAACTACACACAGCAACAGACATGCATCCTGCATGAGTCCATCAATGTGAAACTCTAGGCCATGCAACATTTTTTGGTGACTGAAAGCACATTAGTGTTTGCCTGGGGATGGGGAGGAGGGCAGGGCCGGGAGGAAGGATTACAGGGAGCACAAGGAAACTTTTGGGGGTGACGGGCATGTTCAGTATCTTGACTGTGGTGCTGGGTTCACAGTTGTACACACTGTGTACTTTTCCAGGTGTATGCTTTAAATATTTTAAAGCAGTTTATTGCACACTGATTAGATTTCCATAAAACGGTTTTAAAAAAAATCTCCATCACTGCCAAGATCATGTCATTGAATTTTCTGTGTCTCTTCTTTTAAAAGAAATAAAAATATTGCAGAAACATCCCCACCCCCCCCCACCCTTACTCCCTTCCCCACATCTCTACCCAGAAGCAAGCTCTGTCAAGATACCAGGGCACTTCCCATGGAGGATTGTATACATTTCGGGTGTGGGTATGTGTGTGTGTGTGTGTACACGTATGCAGGGGCTTGCATGCATCCATTCAATTCATTTATTTTCTTTTCTTAGCTCAGAATATTTGCATAAATATTATCATATTGGGAAAAATGCGTAATTTGCAATCACTAAAAAGGAAAAAGACACATTTCTCCTTTTCCATCTTCTTACCAGCCTCGATGGACAAGCTGCTTTCCTTGGATGCTTTTCACGCACCCTTGGATTATGATCATTGTTTCTTGAATGCTGTCCTGCCTCTCCTTTGCTGGATTCCTTGTCTGTGTGGTTTTTGCTACCACAAATTCTCAAGAAATCTTATTTTCAGAAAGGTACATGGATGGAAAGTGAACTTTACAATGCATTCTTGCATGTCTGAAAGTGTCTTTTTTATTTTGTACTCACATTTGATCGTAGCTTGGCCGGGAATAGAATTTGAAGCTCTCAATCATTTTCCTGAGAACATTCAAGCCATTCCTCCACCATCTTCAGAAAACTAGTGCTGCTGATGGAAACCCTTCTGTCAGAATTGGTCTTCTTCCCTTGCAGCTCATGTGGCTTCTGCTTTTGGACGCTCTTAGTGTCTTTGTTTTATTCTTCACTTTACGAAACTGCTCTTGCTTTCTCTCTTCTTCCTTATCGCTTTGTTCTGGGAAATTTCACCAAATCTTTCTTTAGTTAGTTCTGTTAGATTGTTTTATTGAGGTACTATTTTTGTTTCCTTGTTTTTTGTTTGCTTGTGTAAGTAGGTTCCACACCCAGCGTAGAGCCCAAAGTGGGCTCTAACTCACGATCCTGAGATTAAGACCTGAGCTGAGATCAAGAGTCAGACGCTCAACCAACTGAGCAACCCCAGGCGCCCCAAGGTGCTATGTTTTTAATTCCATGAATTGATTCTGTTTTTCTGATAGAATCTATTGATTATATCTTCTAAACATTAACTTATGGGTTAAACCTCTGACTGGAGATCTAAAAATATCTCTTTTTTTCTTTGGATTGTCTTTGTTTCCTCTGGGGTCAATTCTGTTTGCTTTTGCTGCTCTGCTTACACACCCCACACTTTTTCATTCTTTTTCCCCCTCGGTTTTGCTCTTGGAGTGTGTATTTGTAGACAAATTGCAGGGCTGATTAGTCCAGACGGCTCACAAGGATTTCCTCTACCATTATTCACCTTGGGCATCTCCTCCGGGTTTGAGGTCTTCTCGCAAGCCTGAGTCTAGGTGAGCTATGTCGCCTGGCAAGCTTCTCTAAGGATATATAAATAATGGTGAGGGGAAAGTGGCAGACATCCCCAGGCCCCAGAGAAGGACCCTATCTTGGACGTCTATTATTTTAGGTGCCCCGAACCCCTCTTACGCAGCATGTCTGGCTTCAGTCTGGGAGCAAATATAGGTTCTGGGGAAGAAGACCATGAATCTCCTACTCTATTTTCAGTGTTACTATGAATTTATTTCACTTTATGTATTTCAGTCCCAGCATTGTGACCTACCTAAACCACATGACCTACCTAAACCATCTGTTCTTAAGTTTACTTTTGGGGGAACCCTAACTAAGTGAATCTTCTGAAGTCAGCACTTGATCACGGAATCTGCAGACGTCCTTTCTTTGGTTCACCAACCCCATGCTTGTAAATATTTTACTCAAAACTTTGATTTTTACAAGGAGATAAAATATGTAGACTCCAACACTGCCAGAAGCACTTCTATCTACATTGTGACATCTTTAAATGTAGAAAACCTTTACCTACCTTGAACTATAATCTTTCTTCTTGAACCTTCCATACACTAATTCTAAACCTGTCTTCCACGGTGGATTCAGAAGAAATAATTCCATAATCTAATAGCATCCAGTTACCTTCGGCTTCTAGACAACTCTGGTTTTTATGGAAGACTTCCTTCTAAACCCCATAACCAGCTAGCGACATGGTGTGCAGCGTTCTATCTATCCATCGAATTAATTAAATAACGAGTGACTGAACATCTATTTGGTGCCAGGCAATTTAGGAGATATAAAGAATCCATAATCACAGCCCGTGTCATCACAAAGTTTACAGTTTAGTGAGAAAGACAAGCCAACAACGCCTATGGAGCAGGAGGTAACGGCCCTGAGAGGAGACCATGAGTGCCATGGCACCTGGGATGGGTGCCAGTCCCGGTTCAAGGTCACAGGCAGGACCCCTGTGCCCAATCTTAAATCTTAAAGGGTGGAGAATAGGGCTTTGCAGGTCAAAGGAATCGGGTCTTTGAAGCAGAAAGAGCAGCATCTGCAAAACATCCCATCTGCATCTGCTAGATCCAGGTTTCAATGAGTTATTTAAAGGAGGCAGAAAACTTTCTTGAAAGAGAATCTTCTTGGAATGAGAAGTGGGTACAACCAAGATGCTCTGGGGGTCTGAGGGCTCTCAGTTCAAGCTTCCCATGAACTCTGACAGCATTGCCTCTTCCCCCGACCCCACACAAGGATGACCCAAAGGATGGACCGTGACATGCCGAGGGACCCACTCCACACTAAGTTCATGTGACACAGATACAGCTCTGTAACTTAGAGGAAATCATTCCCCAGGTGACTCTCAGGAGATGGACCATCTAAAACACTGGAAGGAGCCTTAACGTTTGGTGCCAGAACGTACTGCGGAAGTGGGCAGAATTTCCCTGTTAAGTCATACGCACAGCTGACAAGGGTCCAAGAGAGGCCGAGGTGGCAAGAAATAGGAAAGCAAAGATTGGTGAGTGAGTCTCCTTTGGAACATGAGATTTTAAAAATGTATTTTAAATTGTGCTTGTTATTCCCGAGGCATCAGGACGGAGAAGGCAGCAATGGGCAAGAGAGATGAGCCCTCGCTCTGGAGTCCCAGTTGGCTGAAATGACAAGGATCACAGGTTTGAAGGAGCACAGATGCACGATATTTAGTTTTAAGTTGTTTGTCAAGCATCCTGCTGCTGGCAGTGGTGGCTGGAGTCCACTCCCCCTGGGTCCCGAGAGCCAGTTGTTAAATCATTGAGGATTTTACAGGCTGGTTGTTAAATTAGTCAAGATCCAGTGATAGAAACTCATGATAAAATAAAACATTAAAAGCAAAGGGAGCAACTCTTCCAAACTTAGCGCTTCCTAGTGATTTTGCTAGATGATACATCTGCCCTCCTGGGGACAGCGACACCCGCACATCGTGTGGTGGAAATACCGCACAAGCCCGTAACAAGGGGTTCCCCCGGGGATGGCGGCCCAGGATCCCTGCCTGGCTGAGCCGGCCGTCACGCTGGTAGCTGGAAGTATTTACACCGCAGGATTTGGCAAGCACATCCACCCAGGGCGGGTTCTTTTTCTTTCTCCTTTTTTCTTTTGGAAGAGCAGGTTGTTAAAGTTTTACCAGCACGCTAGCAGGTCAGGGGCACACTGCCGGGAAGCAGCGGCTCAGAGTCCGCGCCCCGTCAGTAACGAGCTCTGTGACCTGAGCGGTCACGTCATCTCCTTCTGCCTCTTTTCTCGTGAGGCTATTTTGAGAACTAAATGAATCAAAACACGTAAAGCACTTAGAACCTTATCTGATGCGTAGTTCCTACTACACAGTTGTTACCCATTATTGGTGGTGTCATTGCTGTTACTTTTATTCAAATAATAATACACATCTTCTATATAAACGCCTGACATCTTCCTAACCCCTCAGAAGCACACACGCAATCCTGGCTTTCCCCCAGGAGCCTTTCATCCAGTCTACACGGTTAAAAAACAAATAGCTCTTAGCTGGGCACACAGCTATAACACAGGTGACATTCCCTGGCTCCCTTTGGCCATTCTGAGCAACGTTTTGAAAGCCCGAGTGGAAGAGCCATTTACAGTCTTCCTTCAGAGGACACTAAGTGGCAGCCAGGCCTCTGCCTCTCCGCCCCTTCCTCCTTTCCACTGGCTGGATGTGGACACGATGGCAGGATCTGCAGCAGCCATTCTGATTCTGGGATGACTTTGGGAATGCAGGCCCCATGATAGAGCAGCAACATGGAGGTTGCCTGGTTCCCCCAGACTCCACGGAGCACAGTCTCTGCACCAGCCCTTTCCTGGGAAAGAGAACTAAGTGTGTTGTTGACACCCTTCTTCCCCAGGGTACATTCCTTGAACCAGCAGACCTTGCCAGAAATTCAGAATCTCGTTCCCCCTCAAGTCTGCTGATCTGCATATTAATACAATTTGCATTTAGCACAATCATTGGGTGATGCCTTTGCACATTGAAGTTTGAGAGATGCTGCATCAGCCACTATTACTGTGGCCGTTCTAACTCTCAGCTGTTTTTGTTCCTGTGGGGCCAAGCCTGTGTAGAGCAAACAATGGAAGGGGGGTGGGCATACTCAGGGGCTCAGGAGGAAAAGAAACAGTGGGATGTGCCGCAGGAATGAAAATGGATCCGAGGCAGGAAACTGGATCCTGCGGCACCAGCAGATATAAAGCCCGTGTTGGGCAAGGTGGGGTGGGGCTCACCGGCTCTTGCGCAGATCTTAAAGTGGAGGGTTGTGCCCATCTCGCCCACCAGTCTGGCCCAGGAGACACCTGAGTAATAGATTTAACAACTAACTCCCTTTGGCTCAGCAAAGCTCTCTTCCGGGAGGAGCCTGGATTTGGAAAGCAAACTCCAAGTGCTGAGCTGTTGCTTCTGGAATGGCGTTTCGGAGCTATGCCATCCGAGTGTTTCCTTGTGCGCTTTCCCTCCTCTCTCAAGTCTGTTATTCGGCCTTTCTAAGGGGTCTCCCATTTTCTGCCTTCAGGATAACTTTGGTTATTCTCACCTCCCTACTTCTTGTCTCTACCTGGAAACACACTGTGACCCCTCTCCGTCATCCTTCTAGCCCTTCAGTTCTTGTCAGGAAATCATGATGCTGCCATCTTGGTCGACCGAGTCTTGCCTTCCCACAGCACCGTGTCTCCTCCAGCCCGCCTGCATATCAGCTCCTTTACTCTTTTGAACCCAGACTTTCACAAGACACAGATGCCCAGGAAAGGGAAATCCCCTTCTTCCTATTATTGCCGAAGCTAGCTTGGAAAGTGTTTGAAAATGCAAGCATTATTAGTATTTAAGTATGGTTTGAATCATGTCTATGGACTGTGGGGAGGTGGGGCTGTCCCAAACTCTCTGGCACCAGGCCTTGGCGTGACTAGGGCAGAGAAATGTGGCCCGGAGTGGAGTGTCAGAGCCTCATGGAGGAGGGGCGGGTTCCTGCTGGTTGGTTTGCATATGAAAGGTACCCTCTGGGCACTGACTTGTTTTGCAAGAATTTGCGGGAATTAAGTAACCCTAGAAGAAGCAGTCCTCCACTGGTGAGCCAGACCCCAGACCCCAGACGCCAGAGCACCATCGATACAGACAATAAGAGACCACAGCAGATCTGGGAGGGTTTAGAGGAGACAATGACTTTCCTTGAAGGAGAGGGATTTGGTGTAAAGGTACAGGAATTCCTGCAAGAGCATCAAAGGAAGAGCATCAGAGGGCCACTTTGGGAAAGACGACAGTCAGGGAGGGGAAGGAGGTCCAGGGCCGGAGCTGTGGCAGGACCTTGGCACACTCTGCACGTGGTGAGCAGGGGAGGAGGGTAATGCTGGAAGTTCGAGGTGGACCTTCGTGCCATTGCTGAGCTGCCGAAGTAAACTTGGAACGGTCCAGCTGCAGACTGAAGTCCATGACATCTCAAGGTGTCCTCTTGCCTAAGGCATGGTACTGAGCTTGGTTTTGGGGACACCTGCAGTGTGAAAGCGTGAGCTCGATGTGCGGAGAGCAGAGTGTTACGGAATGACAAGAAACAGTCTTGGGCTGAAAAAATCTGACCAACATACTAGGCTGGAGGATTAAGGAAAGAGCTATGATCACGGAATTTAAAGAGAGTATTATTATTATTATTATTATTATTATTATTATTATTATTTACAGAGAGGGGGCGGGAGGGGCAGAGGGAGAGAATCTCAAGCAGACTCCCCACTGAACGTGGAGCCCAACTCAGGGCTGGATGCCAGGACCCAGAGATCATGACTTGAGCTGAAATCAAGAGTCGGATTCTCAACTGACTGAGCCACCCAAGCGCCCCTTAGAGATTATTGTGGCAGTAAGGCGTACGACGGCCCAGACAGGGAGTAGAACGAAGACAAAATATATATAGAGAGAGAGAAATATTAACACTCGTAAATGGAGACCGAGGCAATGAGCATAAAAAAGATCAGGGAAGTCTGGGAATGTTTTCTAGGATGGCCACTGAGGTTGGGGGCATGGGAGGAGTTCGAGCCCCCGTGATGGGGACGGTGCCGGGGCCTGACGAGACGGTCAGCCGAGCCAGTGCACGAGCCTGGCGCAAGCACGCGGACGCACGTGGGCCCGCTGGCACGAGTCAGCACGAGTCAGTCACCCCCACACCGCCCACCGCAGGGGCCGGTGCGAGCCCTTTACGCCTGATCAAAAGGAAAGTGATGTTAATGACATCAGAGAACAAGCGTGTTCTTGGTTTAGGAAGGCTGCTGGTGGTGCGCCGAGGCCTCAGTTTCCCAGGGCGGCGATTCGCCCCGTACCCCAGCCACCGTCCACCCTTGTTGCCGCTTTTAGTCACAGTTTAACTATGGAGACCCTGAGGCTCGGCGACGTGAAGTGAAATTTGCTTGTGGTCGCGCAGCTTTCGGTGACAGAGCCGGCGGCCAAGCTCCTCGGCAGCCACCACGCACCTTCCCCGCGATGACAAACAGGCTCGGCATGTTCCGGGGACCCGAACGTCTTTTTAAATCTGGCCTCAAAATCTTTACCTGCTGTTGAAATGGTCTTCAAACGCCTCCTGAATTAGCCAGCGGCTCGTTTTACTCCAGAATTTATAAATAGCACTGACGATTTTTACCAGGATAGAGTACAGAACGGAACAGATAATCTCTATAAACACAGGGATTAGCTTTTTCTTTTTTTTTAAATCTTTACCACAGGCTCTGGATCAAAACCTTCTGTGAACTCAAGGTCCTGCATTTCAGAGAAAAGGTGGGGAAGGGTGGCGGGGCGAGCTGACGGCAGGCGGGGCAAGATGGGGGGAGCAACGGGGTGCTCGATGGGGGTTGGTTTGCCTCCTGCAGCCTTCAGCTCCCAGAGGAGGGGTGAGCCAAGCCACACAGGGTCAGCTTGGGGGCGCTGGGAAGTGGGACACCGAGAGCCCAGGCACCTGTCTGTCTGGGCCGAGGGGCCCCGCACTATGGCAGATAGCAATGCGTGGTGTCCGTGTGGTCCTTGCTGGAGAGCCCGCAGGACTGGTCCCCACGTCTCCAGGTGAGTCTCACGGAAGCTTGTCCGAGGTGAGCATCACCCAGAGGCAAGAGACCTTCTGCCCCGGGAAAGGCGCTCCCTGCTCATGGAGAGCAGCCCGGGCTCCACACGCAGGAGAACAGTGCAGAGGAGTCCTGCGGCCCCCACGCTCCAAGCGGGGACACTGCCAACTGAAAGGAAGATGGTTGGCTTCGCCCTGGCCTCCTTCCCGAATCTGCCCCCAGCCCTCCACCCCCCCGTCCATCCCTGGCAGCCTCCCCTGTGCTCCCTGCAGGACCCCCTCCCAGCAGCTCCTGTGACCCCCCTGGGGGCCCGGCCCACGTGGCACTGCCTGATGCTTTCTGCCGGCACAGCCATGTTCTCTGCAAACACTACAGGACCCGAGGGTTTCCAGAAGCCAGGGGTTATTCTATCGTAGGCCTGGGACGGCCCACTGTCTCCTGCCCAGCTTGTGGGTCAGATCGCGCCTGGTTTCATGTGTCTAAGTACGAGCTTAGCTCCCAGGTGCCTGTTATCAGATTTGCCAATTTTAGCCCCGTGGTTTCTGGGTCAGCTGGATAATGGAGGTCATTTACTGGTTGGTCATTACCGCTCTGTTTTCGGGGGCTGTGGTAACAAAGCACACAAACGGGCGGCCTGGACAACAGAAACTTACTGGCTCAGAGGTCTGGAGGCCAGACGTCTGCAGTAAAGCTGTCCGCCTGGCTACACCCCGCCGAGGTCTCTAGGGGAGGCTTGTCCTTGCCCCTCCCAGCTTGCAGTGACACACAGTGTTCCTTGGCTTGTGATACATCCCCCCAGTCTCTCCCTGTCTTCACATGGCCATCACCGTCCTGTGTGTCTGAGTCTTCAGATCAGGTGTATACACGTGTGTGTGTGTGTGTGTGTGTGTGTGTGTGTGTGTCCGTGTTGTGTGTCTGCACCTGCATGTCTAGTTAGGTAACAGGTCTGAGGGTGGGGGCAGGTGAGGACCAGGACAAAGGCCATGGAAGCCGCAAGCCGGTCCCCACCGTGGCCCACCTGGGAGGGCCACCTGGGAGGTGATGGTCACCTCCAGGTCACTGGGCTGTTGTAAAGCGAATCGGTGAGATAAAAGGCTTCGGGTGGGACCTGGGAGCCCCAAGTCCTGGTCCAGAAGGAGGAGCCCGAGATGCAGAGCTCAGGTTCTGTGCTCAGGGGTCTAAAGGGACTTAGGAATCTCCTGGGAACAGTCCTGCTGAGCGACCTTGAAGACAAAGCTGTGGCGTCTCCACCATAAGTGGGGGTCACCTAGTGGTGGGACTGGTGCAAGTGAAATGGGGAAATCGGGTCACTGTGCCTCTGGGGAGCATCCCCTGATAAAATGCGGGCTAACAGCTGAAATGTAAATTTTAGGTAAATGGTTTACAAATTTATGAGTTTGTACAAGCATGTCCCAAGGGCTGCGTGAGACATACCTGTACTAAGTCATTATTCCATGTCTCTGAAATTCCTACTTAACTAGGTGTCCCGTACTTTCCCTTACTACATCTGGCCACCCTACCTGAGCGGCCCCATGGGTCACAAGGACGCAGCCAGGAGGGTGGGTGGGTCCCATTGTCCTGCCCCCACCCCCAGCGTCCCAGCGGCCTGCAGGACCGGGTGGGAACCGAGTCCGCTGGCCTGTCTGGACATCTGGGGCTTTAACGGGGCAAGGCTGGAAGTGAGAGAGAAGGAAGCCGCCGAGCCCAGAGTTCGCTAAGTGAGGCACGCAGCACCTGTGCCATCCTCACGCGGGGGTGTCCCGGGGGCAGGGAGGAGTCAGCACCTCCTTGGGGAGACGGATGTGAGTACGTTGTGAAAGCTCACACCATCGGTAGTGAAGGCAAGCAAGGGACCCGGGGCTTCTCCCAGGACAAACGTCATCTCGTGGACTCATGTCTGCATCATCCGCTCATCCTCCAAGTTCACCTCGTTGAAGCCGAGTGCATTCCTGGTCCCTGCGTGGCATCCACGCCACGGTCTGCCTTCGCTGGGGAGGAGATCGTGCACGGTGCGAGGGGCGCTCCAGCGGGCGGACGCAGAATTCCTCCGTGGGTCAGCTGCGCTGGGCAGGGATGGCGGTGGAAGGAGTCCCTGAAGGCTTGATATTTAAGCCGAGCGTCCCAGCTGTGGAAGAGTTAACTCAGGCGAAGGTCTGGGGGCAGCGGTGTTGGGGGGAGCCCCAGGCCTAAGGAGCAGCACGGGCACAGGCTGGAGGTTGGGAAGCCAAGGCGAATTCTGAGGAGTGGTACGTGCAGGGCAGCCTCCAGTGAGTTAAGTTTCTTCACACATTTTCACGACTCCACGATACTGCCGGAGTCCGGCGGTGCACCGAGTCCCGCGGCGCAGACGGAGGGCAGGCAGTGTACGTCCTCCCCCTTCTGCTTGCAGGACAAGGCGGGGGGCGCGATCTGGCTGGAGGGGGGGAGGGGCGGTGCAGGGCAGGCCAGCTGGGCCCAGCATGCTGGGACGGGGCCACAGACCACGTTAGGGAAAGAAACCAAATGGTCACATGAGCAATTCTAAAAAGATCCAGCCCAGGTGGTAACGACGCAGGAATGTTTACACAGCAGGCAAACAAACAAAAACACCAAACACAGGATGGAAGGCTTCTCTCATCAGGCAAAGATCCAGATTTGAAAAGGGCGAAGGGGCCGAGTACTTTCTCAGGGTACGGAGACAGTGGGATGCCGGGGCAGACAAGGCCGGGGGTGCCCACGGTGAGCAAGACGGTAACACAGGATGCGGGCCGTGGCTTCAAGTGGGGTCACTCTCTGTTATGGGATAATTGTGTTTCCCCAAAATTCATATGCTGAAGTCTCACCCACTTTACCTCTGAAGGTGATTGTACGGGAGTAAGTTCTTCACAGACGTCACAGGGTTAAAGGAGCTCGGGCGGGTGAGCCTCAACCCTACACGACTGGTGTCCTTGTAAGAGGAGAACAGGACGCAGACACGCACGGCTCAGCCACGTGAGGACACGGGGAGAAGACGGCCGTCTCCACGCCAAGGAGAGAGGCCTCAGGAGGAATGAGGCTCGCTGACACCTCGATCTTGCGTGTCCAGCCCCCAGAACCGGGAGAAAAAGTATTTCTGGTTGTTGAAGCCACCAGACCGTGGTGTTTTGCAACGGCGACCCCAGCACGCTCATGCAGCCTTCCTCCTGCTCATGCCAAGGACCGGCGGGGTATCACGTTGGGTTAATAGAAGCATATTTTTAAGACTTCAGTTTAGCTCAGAACACCCCTTTGTAAAATTTAATTAATAAACACTTGTTTTACTTTGTGTGATGTAACCAATTCATGATTGATTAAATAAAAGCAAAAAAAAATTATACAAACTCCCAGAACATACTTTCTGAATAAAGTAAATAATAAAATACCCTTTAGGGAGTAGGAGGAGAAACAGAAGCAGGAAAAAACTCAAGGGCCATTTGAGGACATGACCTTAAGCAGATCAAGCTCTCTCTATGATTCTAATCTCTTCTCCCACACAATTTAATTTATGCCGTTGGTTCCACAAACAATACTTGACTCTTATAAATAGATCGCCCAGTCCCCGGATTTGCTCAACCTGTTTCGCTTCGCCTATCGTGATTTCCAGCTATAGAAACACACCCTTGTGGAAATGTGTTTGTGTGTTGGGTTCTGGTAGGTTGGATAATTCTGCCACCCCCCAGTCTCTTCTGCTCTGGGCCATCTTCTGAAACGCCTTTTTTGAGAAACCTGCAATCCCAGCGTAACACGATTCGCTCGCTTGCAAAATGAGCTTATTTTACTTAAATGCTGCTGCTGGGAAGATGGAGTGGATGGATTCCTTCCACTCAGTGCATGAACACAGAGCCATACAACCTGTAGGAAAAAGGAGATGGACTTCAGGATCCAAGACCAGGCGGAGATGTCTACACCTGGACGCCAAAGCACGGGGCACAGAAGGAAAATTGTTCCACTGGATCTCATCAAAAGGGAAACACTTTCGCTCTGCAAATGACCCTCTAAGAGGACGAGAAGACAAGCTACAGACTGAAAGGAGGGCTTGGCCGTCCGCACACCTGACGAGGGCGAATATCTGGAAGATAGAAAGAATGCTAAGAACTAATGAGTAAAATAATCCAACTAGCAAATGGGCGAAGACTCGAAGAGGCATTTCACACCAGAGAACACACAGGTGGCAGAGAAGCCCATGAAAAGCTGTTCCGTGTCATTAGCTTTTAGGGAAATGCACACGAGAAACTCAGTGAGACCTCATCCAGCTCTCGGCTGGCTAAATAAAACTCCAATAAGACAAAACGCTGTGGCGCACAGGGAGGTGAGTGTGCGGGAACTGGATCCCTCACACGTTGCAGGCGGAGTAGAAAATGATTCAACCATTCCGGAAGGCATTCTGGCAGTTTCTTTAAAAACCAGTCATGCAATACAGTTCAACGCAGAAATCACACCTCTGGGCATTTACCCCAGAGAAATGGAGGTTTAAGTTCATACAAAAATAGGTACATGAATGTTCATGCAGTTTCACTTCTAATAGCCAAACACCGGGCATAGCTGTGATGTCCTTCAGTGGGTGACTAATTCAACACACCGAGGTCCATCCATACTGTGGAGTGCTGTGCACCAAGGGCCCGTGGATACAGGAACAGCCTGGGTGAATCGCCCAAGAGATCGGAGTGGAAGAGACTGAACTCACAGGCGCTCTGTAAGGTGAAGTAAGAGGAGGCATCCTGTCACTTCTACTACGTTCTATTTGCTAGAAGTGAGGGACTAGGTCCAGCTTACGCTCAGAGGGAGGGGACCTCACAGGGGTGAGAGTTCCAACAGGCAGGATTGCGGGGTCCTGGAGGCTGCCCATCACAGCAGGGAGCTGCACTCCCCTAGGAAGATTCCAGAGCTTCCCTCCCCTGCCAGTTGGGGCAAAGCCTCCGAGTGCATCTGGTGGAGCTGAGCTGACGCCCGGGGGCAGGGCCTGTCTAGAGACGGTGTAAGTGGCCTTAGAGGGGCTCGGGCAAGTGGCTTAGGAGGCTGAAGATAAGAGTCAGTGAGTGCAGCCGCCCTGGCAAACTGGGGCCTGGGCAGGCGATGGCCGCCCCCAGCCTGCTGGCCACAGCTGTCAGACCGGCCTGGAACGTCCCTGGAGAACCACCAGAAAGTGCTCTCCCAGGAAACTCCAAACATACCTGCCCCGGAGGCCCCCTCGGCAGGTACAGAATGCATGCAGGCACCAGACCAGATGGAGCCTTCTTCCTTCTCTCCCCTTCCCTCCGCTCAGCCTGCAGGGTCCAAACCTACAAAGTAGGAGGGAGACAAGAGAAAAGCAGGAGGGAGGGAGGGAGACGCTCTGTGGCTGTGTCTGCAAGCAGCCTGACCTTAGTGCCACGTAGGTGTGTGGGGGTGGAGGTGAGGATCCTTTCCAGTCTGGGACTGGACTAGTGTGTGACCTGAGACCGTGTGTGTCACTCCGCTCACCCTGCCACTGTCCGTGTGATGAGCGGGAACAGAGAGATCCCAGGGCCTGCCCCATTTTCATCTAGTAGAGGGGGGAAGACTACCCCCATGCAGTGAATTTCGTGGGGGCCACAGAGGATGACAAGCAGATGCATTTTGATTATTTTCTTCAAGGACTGCTTGCTGCATGTCCCAGATGCATCGACGAAAAGCCTGCCTTCCGCTTGGCCGAGCTTTAAGCAGCCCTGATCTTGTAACCCTGTATCCAGGTCACAGGTGCGTTTTCTCCATGTGGGTGTTGTGTTGAGGGACATGCCTCCCAGAGCACATGGAGGGGTATCCGCCCATGTAGCCCCCCAGAGCGTCGCTGGAACCAAGCAGGGGTGAGAATGGAGGGTCGACAGCCTCCCCAGCCGGACTCCAGGAGGAGAAGTCCTGCCGTCCTGACACCCGGCGCTCCCCTCCCCAGGAGCCCCCACTCCTCCGGGCACAGGGGGCTTTGGCTGAGAGTCAGGGTCTCTGCGAGCACGGCTGCGGGCTGGGGCAGGCACAGCCCTCAGAGAAGCTGAGAAGCTGCGGCTCAGCCCGTGGCCCCTGCCCACTGACCAAGTGCCACCTGCTTCAGAAAGGGCTGTGCTCCTTGCCTCTTGTGGAGATGCCTTGGAGTTTTTTCAGCAGAGAAGGGAGGACTGTGTCCAGACCAGCCATGAACTCTGGGTTCTGCCCCCCACGGGCCCCGGCCCTCTGGCAGAGGGCTCCATCCTGCAACCTCGGTTTTCACAGATTTAAAATCAGAGGTACAACCGTGTGCCCTCCGTGGAGCACCTGTGGGGGCGAAGGGAGGTGACACACGGAAAGTGCCCAGCCCGGGCCCGGCTTTCAGGGGCCTCCCAGGGCTGCTGCCTCCTCATGATGCGTCCCTGCGGCCAAGCTGGGCCGCCGGCTGAGCCATCTGCTTACGGAATCTGCCCCGGGGGCAGTGGGCTCTGGATAGCTCTGCTCGCCTCCCTCTGTCCCCAACCCCACACCTCTCTCCCTGAAGCTCTCCCAGGACCACCCTTGGAAAGCAGAGATAGGACTCCTGATGGAGAAGAAGACCCGCATTTTTCCCTGCTCGCAGCGGGGGGGGGGGGGGGGGGGGGCGGACTCTGTGCGGTCAGGGCAGGGCTCTGTCGGGAGGACCGAGTTGATGGGAACCCAGATCTGCCTCTGCCCGCTGCCTCCCCTTCACCTGCTAGAGGTGACCCCCACAGAGAAGAGGGAAGCCAAGCCCCAAGGCATGTTCCACCTGCTAAGACTTCCGTGAGCCTTTGTTTCCAACGACGTCAGGTAGCATCCTTCATCTTAATCGTGATTGACAGCTTCTACAAGGGCCCCCGGGACCTGCTGGAATCCTCAGCCCTGTGTGGTCCCCTCTCCTTGCATGAGAGCTGGACCCAGTGACTTGCTCCCACAGGGAGGGTGTCGCTCCTTGATTAGGTTTCCCTCCCTCTCTTGCTTGTCACTGGTTCACTCCGCAGGAGGCTGGCAGCCCTGCGGTGAGCTGCCCACGGCCAGTGAAGAACAGAGGCCTTTGGCGCCTCATGAGCCAACCCGGGGATCCTGCCCCCGGGCACGGGAGTGAGCATGGAGGGAAGAGCCTGCCCTCTGTCGCCATCCTTGGCAGAACTGCAGACCCACCAACACCCGACTGTAGCCTCTGAGACCCTGCGCCGAAAGCCCCCTGGAGAGGCGCGCCTCCATCCCTGGCCCACGGCAACCGTGAGCTAATGAAGGTCCGCGGTCCGAAGCTGCTAAGATTTATTACGCAGCAGTATGCAGCTACTACCAGAGTAGCTGATAGCAAACCGTCCTAAAAACCTTCCGAAGTCTGCTACCATCCTTTATTCCCCTACAGAAATACTCTCATTAGCACAAGTAAATAGCACGTGAGAGACTGACATGAAATTCTCAGCCCTAAGCGGAGTCAGGAGAGTCTGACTTTGCGCCCCAGGCATCCAGCCGTCACTGTCTGATTCCATTTGCAGCCCAGGCAACATCCTCCTGCTTCTTAATCTACCTTTCGACTTCTCTCTCTCTCTTTTTTTAACTGGGCTAGGCTTTTGAAAATCAGAATGGAGTGGTGCCTCTAACAACATTTCCAGCTGTCGATGCATCAGACGTGTGTTTCCGGTGCCTGTGCGCTTCTGTGCGCGTCCCGGCAGGACGCAGCAGGGTTTCTGGTGAATCACCCCACTGCCTTTCTCCGAAGCCTCGGGGACAATTGTGCCAGCAGGCTGATGATGGCAAGTGTCCCCACTCATCCAGGCACACGGCAGAGAGAGGCGTCCTCCGGGTGCCTCGCACACAGGACCTGTCACGGCTCATCTTGCATTGTCTTCCCAGTCCTGGGCGCCCCAATTCATCCTTTTCATGCACTTCCTCCCCCATTGTTGGCTGTCATTTCTGTCACTTCCTCTTTGTTGTCCCAGCACAAATGAAAGCACGCTAGTCACTGGGGGTCCCTGTGTGTCTCCGGTCACCTGGTGGTCCGCACCTAGCAGACGTTGATTCATTCTCTGTTCTCAGTCGCAAAGGAGGACAGGAGAGATCTCAGTCACCGTGCAAACCAGTGTCCAAAGATGATTTTCACAGACGTGGTTTTTTTTTTTTTCAATTATGGTAAAATGGGCATCACATACAATTTACCTTTTTAACCGTTTTTGAGTGTACAGTTCAGTGGCAGTAAGTACATTCACATGGTGCAGCCACCCCATCATCCATCTCCAGAAATTGTTTATCTTCCCAAATCAAAACTATGTCCGCATTAAACACTCCCTCCCAATTTCCCCTCCTCCAGCCCCTGGTGCCCACCATGCTACCTCCTCTGTGAGTTCGGCTACTCTAGGCCCCTCGTATAAGTGGAATCATGTAGTATTCATCTTTTTGTCCCTGGCTTATCTCACTTAAAACAGTGTCCTCAAGGTTCATCCACACACTGCAATGAGTCAGAACATCGGTCCCTGTTAAGGCTAAGTAATAGTCCCTTCCAGTTCGTAGACATGCTTTGTGTAAAATGTATCTTGTTTATCCAGCCATCAGTGGACATTTAGGTCATGTCCACTTTGGGGGCTACTGTGAACGATGCCACTATGAATATTTTCATATTCACGGACAGTTATTTTCACAGTCGTCTTGATCAGAAACAAAATATATTTCAGCCGCACCCACCCACCATGCCAGGGACCCCGAGTCCCCCTCCAGACCTCATGGAAGACTGAGAGGTAATAGCAACAAGTCTCTGCCCCTTGGAAGATGGGCTTGATTTGACTTTTCTCTTTCTCCTTCTTTTCCTTCTCCTGTCAGTCACTCACCTGTGGTCCAAGGCACTGAGCTGGGCACAGAGATATACTGGGCCGGGAGAACCCGTCACACGCACGCACGGCAGGTCGGCACATGGGGCTGGGCTGAGCTCTGCAGCAAAGAGGGGCTGATTCCTCCCAGGAGACACTGACCAACAACCAGCAGCTCTGGAAAGGCTTGGCCCAGAACTTTGGCAGGCGATGGGCAAAGGCCTTCTGGATGGATTTGGAACCAACATGAGCATCCTAAGGCACCCAGAAGGGGGGTGGTAAGATGCACCCCGTTAGAGAGAGGGAAACTGAGGCACACGAAGGCCGACCCTATGTGTCTTGGAAAAACGTGATGAGGTCACTAAAACCACTTTTTGCTGTATTGCAAACATATACTGAATGAATGTTGAGGCCCTGAGGACAATGGAGAAGCAACTATGACATTGCAGCCCAATTAAGTTTTAGAAAGCCCTCATCACATGACGAAATGTAGCACGCTTCCCCCTTTTGGATCCTGGAGCTGAAAGAGGATTTTAATAGAGAGATTGGTGAATCCAAGTAAGATACTCATTTGAGTTCATAGTAATGTGCCGATGTCAATCCCTCAGTTTTCACAAGTGTACCAGGAGCCTGCGAGATGTTAATGAGGGACTTGCTCAAGGGTATTCTATGGGAACTCTGGAATCGTTTTCTAACTTTCTTGTTAAACCTAAAATTTCTCCAAAACAAATTTTATTTAAAAAAATGAAGTCCATAATTTTATCCTTTAATTAAATCAATGGTTTTTTCACTCCATTTCTTGTATTTTGCTTTAAGCACTATGCATGTTCATTTTCATATATGTAAAGGACCATATAAAGGTCTGTATGAATGGACCCACTGCAGTCAGCAGTTTTGGTTAACGCGTGCTTATGTCTCCCTGCTGTGTGTCAGTCTCTATATTTCCGGTCTCTCTCCCCCCTCTTCTCCTAACACCATCGTGGACCCAGCGTGGACAGCCTGCTGCATATCTCACACACCTTTCCGTGTGCCCAGCCCCTCACCGACAGACATGTCCAAACATAAACATGGATGGCAAGTGTCTGTTGAAGTTGCAAACATAAATACATACATGCAATTTATTTCTTTACTTCACAGCGTGCACATCCCTATAATTCATTAGAAACGGATCCAACACAATGTGTTTAATATCTGAATAATATTGCATAGGAGGTATGTTGCCAATTTATCCAAACGTTTCCCTTTAGATGGACTTGTGGTTTTGCACTGCAGGACATAGCGTTATACCCGTGGCTGCGTGCAGACAGTTTTGAGGCTGTGCAATAGTGAGCAGAAACGGGACAACTATGTGGGAGAGAGTGTGTGAATTCTGTAACAGGAAAATGTATGAAATGCTCTTTGCTTTATATCCTCAACAACAATGGATGTCATTCATATAATTTTTGCCAGTGAGATGGACAGAAGATAATTTTCTCTACTTTCATTAGCTTTTCCATGACTCAGTGTGAGGTCTGGTATTTTTAAAAAGATTTTCATCATTCTTTTGCATTTATTCCTCTGTGAATTACTTAATATACTTTGCCCATTTTTCTGTAAGTTATTTGACTTTTCTTATTAGCTCATGAGAGTTCTTGACATGGTGCTGATGGGAACCCTTTGTTTTAGCTAGCATAATGTTTTTTCCCAGTTAATCTTTGCCTTTGACTTTGTTTGGGGTATCTTTTGTTGTAAATTTTAAGAAAAGGAAAAAAAAATCCTGTAGTCAAACCCGTGTAACTTGGAGAGCAAAATGATGAAATGGATTTATACTGTACTTGTCAAAATTTCTCTTTCCTCAGATTCCAGAAGGTATCTGGGACAGCTCTGAGGACCAGTAGGATCCCTGGCAGGTGTCCGTCACCTGGCTGATGATCGGTCTTGTTCAGTCCACCTCTTCCTCCGGGCAGGGCTCTCCAGCATCCTGGTTCCAAGACTGACCCTCAGAACCCTCAGAACCGGGGGAGGGGCTGAGGCCTGACCGGTTTCCTCTTGCATATCCCCTGTGTGGCTTAGGGGTAGGCAACACAGAGGGCCGAGTGGAGAGGGAGATGCTTTATCCTATCTTTATCTCACTGGCAGTATCCTAGTGGGATGTTGATGCCCCTGGGAGGCAGATGCCCGCATCCTGTCTCCCTCTTATTTTCATTATGGTAAAATATATATCATATAAAAATTCTCCATTTTAACTCTTCTTAAGTGTATAGTTCAATGTCATTAAGTATATTCACAAGACTGGGTGACCATCACCTCCATCCATCTCCAGAACTTTTCATTTTCCCAAACTGAAACTCCCCACCCTCTAAACAGCAGCTCCCCACCCCTGCACGGCCCCTCCTGCAGCCCCTGACACCCACCATTCTCCTTTCTGTTTCTTTGGATTTGATCTGATTCTCTTTCTTATCAGGAGCTTCCCCAGGTTCTCAAAAGACAAACCTAAGTCCCTATGACCCTGGCAGAGCCAAGGACCCCACGGGGCAGTCCCCAGCTCTTGGGCGTCCTCTCCCGGGACACCTGTCATGGGCCCCCACCCGAGATGCCCACGCTGCTCCATCTCTCCCACTCTGGCCTCAGGGCACCTGCAGCCAGCTCCTGACTGAGATTCCAACAGCCAGGGGCAGGCCACAGCCAGGGGCACACACACCTGGCCTCCCGGGGATTCTCCCAACCCCCACCCCAATTTGGCCCTCGATGCTGGAGAGCACACCCTGCAAAGGCAAACCAGCTGCAGCTCTTCAAAGACCTCTGCACCCTTCTCCCAGGCTGGAGGCTGCAGAACCGGTTTCGCCTCCCTCCACCACCACCCCCCGCCCCCCCCCCCGCAGCCCCACCCTGCTCCTCTCCCAGGGAAGCCCGCCCTCCCTTCCCAGGCCTGGGCCCTTTGTTTTCCATCACAGCCTGAAGTCCCTGCCATCCTGACACTAGCTTGCTCCCTGTGGCTGCACCTTCCGTCTGGGGGGGGGGGGGGCGGGGCGGTGAAACAGGATTGTCAAAGTCGAGTGGAGGGTGGGCGGGCACACAGCGGGGGAGGCAGACAGGCAGACTGACCAAACTCTGCTCGGACTCCTCTGAGCTCTTCACAACCACCTGGGGCTCTGCACTGTCCAAATTTAGCACGAATCCTGCTCGGCCATTTTAGCCAGAGCCCCCGACGTCCGGTCACCCTGTTTTCTGACTGGGTTCCTCATCGCCACCGCCCCGGGGCTGTCTGATCACCTGGCCGGCCTTTGGTAGGGGTCCTGGGATAGGTCCTGCGAGCCAGAACCCTCCTTGGCCCTGATGTTTCCTTTGGTGATTTCCTGTCCCCTGACCCCCACCCTGTCTCTTGGCTACAAATCCCCCTTCTTCGTGTTGCACTTGGAGCAGAGCCCACCGTGAGACCCCTTCCGTAGTGGATCCCCTGGATAGAGTCAGCCCTACGGCTCCGTAACAAGTGTCGGAATAACAGTTCCCTTACTGTGTGTCAGCTGTCTCCTCCGAGCGGTGGGTGTCAGGGGACCGGCAGGCAGGACGGCGGCCAGGAGGCTGTGGCAGCCGTCGGAGAAGGACTCACAGGGCCGCTGGGACGCACACGGCCATCCTCCAGAAGACCATTATTCAATTTCTAAGTTATACTCTAGCCCCTTCAGAATAATTCTCTCTTCCAGAATCAATCTGGAAATCTTGGGAAATGCTGGTTAGGAGGACATGAAGAATGAAGCCGCCACCTGCCCCGAGGCAACAGGCCCGCAGGCGAATCACCCGTGTTTTGTACCCTGGCTGGCCTTGCCCTCAGGCCGGGTCCCACCGATGCCCGGCACGGAGCCCCGTCTCCGGAGGGGTTCCTAAGGACCCACACGCTGGGCGGGGTGCCTGCTGGGTCTCCAGACTGCATGCAGAGGCCCCTACAGGCACCATGCTGGCGAGGAAGGTGGGGTAAGGCAGGTGACTTAACTCAGCAACCCTGATGTCGTGAGGGGGAACGTGGGAGCCGTGCTTGGCCCTGGAACGTGCCAGTGGTGTCCTGGAGGCCGGGCTGTGCTATCATTATACTCCACGCAGGGCCACTGAGGGGACGACGCTCGGGTTTCTTCGCACACGCCAGGCGTCACTAAAAGGAAAAAAGAAAAAACAAAAAACCCTAACAGAGGTAGCGAATCTGTGAGTGGTCAGGGAATAGTGACTTCACTTCCCCTTTAGTGAGACTGACATCACGCTCCCTGTCCCCACTGCTTCCCAGGTGTGTAAGTGCAGCATGGAGATGCCTCGTGACCTGCCCTGGGTCCCGGCGAGCGGACAGGCCACGCTGCCTGAGCCCTCCGCTGTGGGGTCCCTGTGGAACCAGGAGGGAGAGGGGAGAACGTGGGCGTCCATCCGCCAGCCTGTAATTCAGGTCCCTCGGGCAGGAAGCCCTGGACACGTGCTCTCTCGGACATCTCCTGCCTCTGCCTGGACCCCCTCTCGAGGGTCTCCGCCCTGAAACCCTGCTGAGCACCTGAGGATTTGCCCTCCTCACGGCTCTCAGTGACGCTCTCTTCCTGCATCTCGGGGTCAACTCCGGCCTCACTCAGGTGTGCACGAGCAACGCCAACAAAATCGCAAGCTGGCTGCGACTATTCCACCCCCTGCACACTGGTGGGTGTCCTGGAGAGGCGAGCAGAGACGGGGGACAGCATCCGGAGCCTCACGGGGTCCCCTCTTGCGTGGTGAAGGGAAGGCCCGCGAGGCCAGGCCGCTCCGGGGAAGCATTTGCCTGGTGCCTGAGGGCTACGTACAGACAAGGAGCAGAGGAGAGGCGACTCTAGTGTGTTCTGTGCCTCGGAATCGGTCATTTCCCACAGGAAGCAGAGGATTTCTGGATCACAGGGCAAGCAGATGGACACAGATCTTTCTCGCAAGGCTTACAGAAGGGGCCGGTGGAGGTCCGCACCACGCTGCTTCTGTGCAGGCCAAGGGGCTCCCAAGTTTTAGTGGCCTGAGTGTCCGCAGTGTAGGTCTTGGGAAGGGCCCTGAGGACCGCACTGCTCCCGGGTTGATTTGAATGTCCTGGAGTTGAGGCCGCATGCAAGTGGGTGCAGGGCCCGTTCACCTCGCCCCTCCCCCCCCCCCCCCCCCGCAGAACCGCAGACCCACGGCCACTGTTTACAATATGACGATGTGAATGACGTGCTTCTGCTCTATTTCCATGCTCAGAATGCAGCTGCCTGCACCCGGGAAGGACGCCGGCCCGTACGGCTATAACCCGCACGCACAGCAGTAACCAATCCCAGCGCAGCGGGCTGCCAGTCCGAGCTGCCCTGGCTCCCCGACCCAGCCCTGCAGCTGAGTCACTTACACAGTACGTGCCACGTGCCCCCTGGAAGAGTGGGATCGCTAATGACATCTTTTCTCCCAGGTAAAGCAATACAAGAGGTGAGCAACAGGAGCTTTGGACAGAAGGAAGGCGTGATGCAAGTACAGAGTTACCCCAGTCTTCAGCCCTGTACGTGGAGACCAGCTTACCCACATCTGAAAACCCCACACGATGCAGGAGACCAAAGCACCAGCCCTACACAAGCATCGGGGGGACTCCTATTTACAGAGTTGAAAAGCCAAATTCAAAAATCCAATTTCCTAATCGGGCATGTGCGTGCATCTGTGTGTGTTGTGGGTGAGTTCTGTGTGCGCACATGGATACGCCTGTGCACACGGGTATGTGTTCCTGGGGGGGGAACTTGTCTGTCTCTGTGCACGAGTACATGTGTGTGAATGTGTGTGTGCGCACGAGTGTTTTCTCCAGCAGCGATCATTTCTGGTCCGGCTCAAGTATTGTCTTCCAAACCATGGCCTGACACGTGACCATCTAACCTGAGAATTGACCCTTGTGGATCATTCTCTGTCTCTCTCTCCCCCTCGCTTTTGAGTACACATCTTCAGCTTTCTGTTTTTCTTACATTTTTGTTTCTTTCTTACTCAAAATGTACATGAGCCTTTATTTTATTATCAGCTTTATGTAGGTGTAATGAACAAACCACATTGTGAGATGCCCCGAGAGCACGTGGTGGTGATTTCCTGCTCGTCTGCGTTGTGAAAGGACCCCCCACCTAGTTAGCTAATCAACACATCCATCTCCATCCACATATACGGATATTTTTTATTCTGGTGAGAACATTTAAGTTTTACTCTCGGCAAATTTCAATTACGCAATACGACCTTACCAATACCGCAGTCCCCGCGGGATACATTAGATCCTCAGACCTTGCTCGTCTTATAACTGCAAGTTGGGACCCTTTTTCCAACCTCAGGATGCCCCATGTAAGGGATACGACGTGATAGTTGTCTTTCTCTGTCTGGCTTATTTCACCGAACACAATGCCCTCGAGGGCCATGCATGTTGTTGCAGGGACAGGATTTCCCTCTTTCTCAGGCTGAGCGATACTCCATTGTATATATACACCACTCCCTCCTTATCTGCTGAGCTGCTGACGGACACTGGGGCTGCTACCGTGTCTTCTGTCGTGCATAACGCTGCAGTGAACATGGGGGTGCAGACGTAGCTTCGAGATCCCGATTTCCTCTCGTTGGATATATTCCCAGCAGTGGAATTACTGGATCATACGGTGGTCCTATTTTTAATTTTTGAGGAGCCCCCATACTGTTTTGTGAAGTGGTTGCACCAATTTACATTCCCACCAACAGTGCACGAGGGTTCCCTTGATATCTGAATGAACTAGGAAAAGAACACGGTTAGTAACAGGAAGGAAATAGCAAAGATCAAAGCAGAAATAAATTAATTAAAGACTAAAAGACCATAGAAATCATCAATGAAACTAAGAGCTGCTTTTTCAAAAAACAAATAAAATACAAAATTTATGTTATTCTCACCAAGAGAAAAAGGATACTCAAATAAATGCAATTCTAGAATCCGATAGAACTCACAGTTCATTGTGCCCTATGACTGGTGATTCTGGCTTACTTCTGCAAAATGCTTGGAATCAGACCCTTAGCAAAAATCTCCTCACTCCTGTAGGGTAAGCATCCCAGCAGGAGAGCATGCTGGGACCGGGGAATATCCTAGGGCAGGGGTGCATCCTGGGGCAGGGAGCATCCTGAGGCAGGGGAGCATCCCAGGGCAGGGAGCATCCTGGGACAGGGAGCATCCTGGGGCAGGGGAGCATCCTGGGGCAGGGAGCATCCTGGGGCAGGGGAGCATCCTAGGGCAGGGGAATATCTTAGGGCAGGGGAGCATCCCAGGGCAGGGAGCATCCTGGGGCAGGGGAGCGTCCTGGGGCAAGATTACTGGAAGCTTCCCAAGTGATTGGCTACACAGATGTTGCCATCCCACTGGGCTTGCTGTGACCCCCATGTCCTGCCCATTACACTTCCTTCTGGGGTCCCAGCTATTGATGAAGGAGCCTAGACTGGTGAGAGCTTCCCACCTGGACTCGGATCCTTCACTGAAGCCCAGCTGGGAGCACTGACCCAGAGGACAGGCTGAGAGGCTTATGGGGATAACCAGACACAGAGACACAGGACACCCCCTCCCTACAGCGTTGCAGCACTGGGATGAGAAGGGCCCCCAGCATCACTGTGTACCTCAACCAGGTCTGTGGACTAACCGAGTCCTTTCTAACAGATGCCATTCTGTATTGCAGAGCAAAGTGAAACCCTTTTAGATCAAAATCACCCCCCATAAAAATCAGACAGATTGGGGGGGGTGAGATTCAACTAAATTTAAAGCAACTGATTGGGATTTCTTTTTTAAAAAAAGACAAGACACGCGAAGACTATTCTTTGTAATGTACGGTTGTCGAGGGCGAGTCCGGGAAACCCTGACCTTCACGGTTACGCGGGTGTGTGAAGAGAGCTGCTAGCTCTCAGGAGGGGTTTGTATCAAACGCAGGGGTTGCTCTTACATGAGTAAACGGTCCGACCTTCAGAAATCCACGGAAAGGAAGACTGGGACTCGTGTCGACGTGGAGTAACATCGACCATCCTACTCAAATAACCGTTCACAATAAAAAAATAGTAACAGCTGCATTGTAAACTTACTGGCTTCAGTACTTAGACAAGGGCATTCTTGATTTCCACGTGTTTGAGTCACTGCTCAGAACGGTGACCAAGTGCACGAGAGGCACAGACGCGAGGAAGTGAACAGTGCCCAGCCCGAGCACTGGGGCGCAAGTCTGCAGGTCGTGTGACCTTGAGCACGTGCGACCTTGAGTCAATCACTTCACGTCTCTGAGAATTGGGCTTGTCATCAATAAGCAAAACCACTGCCCCCCCATCGAGCTCTCGGGATGATCCAGTAAGATAAGGCGTGCGAAAATATTGTGTGTCGTGAACGCCATTAGTCATGGTGATATTAATAATTACATCTTAAACATGATATCATTTAACTCCCACCCAGACGTGCAGGCTCCGTGTAAACACAGACATGCTAATGCGTCCACCTGGCTGGGCCGGGGAGGCAAACACAACAAAGGCTGCATTTAGCTGTGAGGGGAACACCTTCACTCGGAGCGCTGGGTGGTGTTGACGGCAAGCAGTTCAGTCAGTTTACGGGAGGAGAAACCGGGCACGGTGTTTCAACCTTCCAGGACAAAGAAGCAGATGCCCTGTTTGGACTGCGCACGTGGCAACGGGGCACTCTGATGTCGCAAAGACGCACGTCTAAAAAATATCTTCCTGTTTCAATTGCAGTCCGTCTGAAACAATCAAAACATGTTGCACCTAAATGAGCTTTTCCAAGACACGAAATTTCACGTCGCAAAGATCCAGCACGAGTTGCCAGGCGGTAGCCAGGCGGGGTGCTCTCTTCGACGCCCTCCCCGGGGGTGCAAATGGGCTAGCTCTCTGTTGACAACCCATTCTTCCCAGTTCCTGGGCTTTATACACTGTTTGAGAGGCTGGACCTCAGATTGTGTAGGGGCATGTGTCCATTTTACAGGTGGTTAAATTGAGGCTTGAAGGGTCATGTGACTTAGTGTCCTGAGGACCAAGGGCTGGCAGGGTCCGGGATCTCATGCCAGCTCAGCCCAGCCCCTCTGTGCACCATGTCTCTGTACGCGGTCAGTATTCAGTCAATACAGTGTTGGTATTTGAATTTTAAAAGACAAGAAACCCCTGGAAAAGCTGAGTCATTGAGACTGAGAAGGGAGGTGGCAGGTGTGGGAGAAGGTGCAGGGCTCGCTGAGTGACCTCTGCTCTCATGCCAAGCATCCCAGGGCTTCCCACTGGGGGGCCAGCCGAGGCTCCCATCCATCTGCCGGGGCAGCTGCCGGGGAACGTGGGCAGCTGTGCTGAGGGCTGTGGCGGGCTGGTGGACAGGCCACGCGGACCCACCACCAAATGGCCTGATGAGCAGCCCAACGACAACCTGTACCCTTCGGACCTTCGTGTTCCAAATCTGGTCTGACGGAACAGAAAGGGGTCCCGAGGGAACGTCTGTGATGGGGAAGGGCCTCATGGTGTGGCCAACCCAGCAGTGACGCCACCGTGAGCCCCGTGGGCCAGCGTCACCAGAGAGGAGCTGGTGGCCGAACCGGGCTACGGTAGCGGAGCCCCCACAGGCGCACGTGCAGGACTGAGCTTCCTCTACCTCTAGCCTTCCATGGAGCCCCTTGTAGGCCGTGGGTAAGCGAGAAAGGAGATTTCTTCCCACGAGCTAGGCTTTGGTTTTGGTTTTTATGTCCTTGGACAGGCAAAACTTTCTGTGCTCTTTTGACCAAAGAAAAGCTGGGTCTTCATCCATCCGAGTGTGTGTTCCTGGAAAGCTGGGAGCCAGTACATTGCAGAGCAAAGACTCTTCCGTTGAGTGATATTGGCTGAGTCCTTGCAGGGACAGCATGGGTCCCAGTCAAGCTTGGAGCTCCGTTCGCTCTCCGCATCCTGAGTGTTCTTGGCAGGGTGTCCCCGGAACGGGTACCTGTCTGCGTGGGCGCTGACTTGTGCCAGGAGCCCTGCACCGGGGTCCCCCGGAGGGAGGGCAAACGGGGCCAAAGCCACTTGCAGGAGCCGACGCCTCTTCACTTGGGGGAGCCCGGGGGAGGGCGAGGCCAGAGTATGAAGCAACATGGCCTCGACAACCCCAAACAGACCAGCAACCGAACTACACAAACACTGACCTGCATGGTGGAAAGATCTATATCTCCTGTGAAAACAGGCAGACAGCCGACCGCCCGCTGAGCTTTCTGTTAGCACGTCTGCTGTCCCAGCAGGTGGCTGATGGGCTCTTCGCGGCAACTCTGGGCTCAACCTGCTGGAACACCAAGTGTCCCCCAGCCCCGTGGCAGCGTGACCCTCGGGGAGGCCGGGCAGCTGGAAAGGGAGCACAGAGCACCTTGGACTCCCTCTCACCTCCAGAGGAGGGCCACTGGGTTTGCGCCCAACCATGGTTTTCATTGCTATTAAAAAAGTAATGAGTAAACATAAAATAAAACCAAAGCCTGTGGCGTCCCAGCTGTCGCGGCCCCGCGGTGCGCCCAGACGCACGGTGCGCCCAGACGCGCAGCGCCAGCACCCTCTGGCTCTCTCATTGTAGTAACAATGTTTACAACGTGCCAGGCAGACACAGACAAAAAGATGTGGTGTCCTTCCCCCCCAGGGAGCACGCAGCCCAATGAGCAGATGACACGGGGTCGTCATGAACGCAGGCAAGGACAGCAAGGACACGGAGAGGGAACCCCCGAGTCTGTCCAGAGGCAGGGGGGTGGCAGGGACAACTGCACAGAGCAGGAGTGAGGGGACGCGGCCGGGGTGGGGGGTGAGGGGACACAGGAGGGGTCCCACTGGAAGCACACGATGGGTGAAGGACACCATAGGCCTGGCGCGTCTCCAAAGCCAGGGCACAAAGGTGGCTGGAGGTGAGATGGCACGAGTGGGCACGAGCCCTGACATGGGCAGTTATGCAAGGATGACGCCAGCGCTGTGCAAATCAGAGCCCGCTGGCCCGGGGTTGGAAGGGCTGTGGGCAGCTACTCAGGGCGGGAGGCAGAGTGCGCAGAAAGGTTATTCTGAACCTGAAGCCAAGGTTGAACCAGGGTCCTCGCTCCAGCTGGAACAGCCCCGGTCGACAGGAGTACATGAGGCCCATCTGTGACCGTCCATTTTCTAGAGGCTACATTTATCACATAAAGAGAAACGCATGGAACTTTCATAATAAAAGCAATTTTGTTCAGGGTAGCAAAAATATTATAATTTCAACGTGTAATCAGTACCAACACCTGTCCCTGCAAAAAGCCATTAATGAGTTATTTTTCATTGATTTTTCTACACTAGGTCTTTGAAACTCGGTGTGTGTTGGACGCACAGAGAACATGTCAGTTGGACCAGCCACGTGTCAGGTGCTCAATAACCACGAGTGGCCGGTGGCAGCCGTGTGGGCCAGCACGGGTCTGGACTCTCCCACGAGCATCAGAGACACATATTCCCTCTTGCGGCCGTCATTGCTCAGAACGCCGTCCCTGCTGGTATTTTGTTTTCAAACGGTAGATCCGCACGAAGCGGTCTCCACTGCCAAAAGGCATATAGGATCCTAAGACTTCGCCTGCGAGCCATGGGCTAGGTTGGTGGGAAAAGTCCTCTTAAAATATACATGCGCTCCATCATTCTCTTTGATTTCCAAAGCTTGAAGGAAAGAGGGTGGCATGGGACAATTTGCATCTTAATAAACACTGCCTCTTGCAAAAGGATCCTCAACATTCTTAATGAACACATCCCAATAACAGTAATTAACATCAGAAGGAGCTGGGCCAGCATTCGCTAATGAGTGCCCTCCCAGGCAGGCCCGGCTTGGATTGACTCAAAGCAAAGCTTTTAAGTAACCCAACTCGCATGGGGCCGTACAGGGAGTCGGGTTTATGTAACTTGTTTCCCAGAAGGAAAGCAGCTTAAGTAACTCCTATCAGGGCCCAAGCAGCCTGGTGTTAGACGCAGGACTAGAGCACAGGGAATGGGTAGCCGAGATTCCGTGCTGGTGACCTCAGAGGGGCACGGGTTGTCCTGTTAAAAGCACAAAACAGGCATGGGGACCTGAACAGCCTCACGTGGGTGTGTTGGCTCAGCCATGCTGGCCCCCCACCCGTGGCCAGTGCTCTGTCCAGCCCCGTTTGGCCCAATTCAAGGGGCTCTTGGGTCCCCAAAAGTCCTCCTGCAGGTGTGTGTCTGCCTTGTGGATTTCCCATTCCAAGCTCCCCAAGGTCTCTGGCTCCTTTCCAGCACAACAGGGTGGAGGGATTGGCATGCATGAGATAACCTTATCTACAGCGCGGTGGCCCGCAGCCGCTGTGGGAAGAGTAGTCCTGAGAGACGCACTCGCTCTGACTCAGCACGCACCGAGCACAAGCCAAGGGCTTCACAGGCACGAGCTCCGTAAGTGCTCTCTAGGACCCCAGGAGATCCAGAGATCTCTCTCCGTCTGCATCATATGGATAGGCAAGCCGGGGAGGATGCGGAACTTTCTCTGGGAGCACAGTAATCCCTGCCCAAGCTGGCTGATTCCAGGGCAGGAGCTTTAAACTACTAGACTGTAAGGCCTCCTTCCCTCGGCCATGGTGAATTTCTTGCCTTGTGTGGTCATGAGAAACCCATGACCCCCAAGATTCCCACCTCCTCATGTACACTCACTGAATAATGCCCTCCCTGCCAGTGAGATAGAACCTGTGAGATGATGGGGCATCACTCTCGTGATTAGATTACTAACCTGTCAGCTTTGAGTTGATCAAAAGGGAGATTATCCAGGTGGGCCTGACCTAAACAGGTGAGCCTGGAAAGGACTGGGCCCACCCTGAAGGAGGGGAGATTCTAAGCGTGAGAGAGCCTCTGGAAGGATCCACAGCAAGGACCTGGACATCCTGTAGTTGCTAAGAGGACCCCCACTTGACAGCCAGAAAGAAAACAGGGACCTCAGTCCTACAACTGGGAGGAGCTGGATTCTCCCAACAGCCGTGTGGGCATGAACGGGACCTTGGGCTCTGGAAAGGAACACAGGCCAGCCAGGGCAGCCTTGAGAGACCCAGAGCAGACGATCCCACCTGCGTCCCTGACCATGCAAACTGATGTAATAAGTATGTATTGCTTTAAGCCACCAGGGTTTCCTCCTGCAGTCTTCTTGGACTAGTGGAGACTTCCAAGACCATATTGGAAATGCATGGTGACCACGGAGGGGAACTCCATGCCTTGTTCTTGATCTTAACAGGAAAGACTGAAGTTTCTTCCTTAAAGCATGATGTTGGGTAAAGGTATTTTGTAGATGGTCAGCAAGCTGGGGCAGTGCCCTGCTGTTCCCACTTTGCTGGGAGTTTTTGTCATGAATGCATGCTGGATTTCGTCAAATGCTTTTTCTTCATCTATTGATATGATTATGTGATTTTTTTTTTTTTTAGCCCATTGATGGGGTGGATTGCTTTAATTGATTTCCCACCATTGAACCAGTCCTGCATAGCTGGGACAGATCCCACTTGGTCATCGTGTGTAATTCTCCGAGTACGGTGTTGCATCCGATTTGTTAACACCGTCGGAAATTTTTGCATCTCTGTTCCTGGAGATGTTGGTCTGAGTTTTCTTTTCTTGCAACATCTTTGTCTGGTCTTGGTGTGGAAGTAATGCTGGTCTCATAGAATGAGTTAGGAAGCAGGACTTGCCCTCTGTCTTCTAGAAGAGATTGCAGAGAATTGGTGTAAGTTCTTCCTCACGTGCTTAGTAGAACTCATGGATGAACTCATCTGGGTCTGGAGTTTTCTGCTTAGGGAGGTTATTAGGTCCTGATTTGTTCAATTATCCATTTCTTCTTGTGTAACTGTTGTTAAATTGTGTCCTTCGAAGAACAGGTCAATTCCCCTGAGGTGATGAAATCTGTGGGTATGCAGTTGCTCATACTACTCTTTTATTGTCCTATTAACGTCCGTGACATCTTACTGATGTCTGATATCAGTAACTTATGCCCCCCCCCCGGCTTTATTTTCTTAGTTAGCCTAGCCAGAGGCTTATCCATTTTATTGAGCTTTTCAAAGAAGCATCTTTTGGCTTTGTTGATTTCGGGGTTCTCAATTTCATTGATTTCTGCTCTTGTTTTTTATTAGTTCTTTTCTTCTACTTACTTCGTATTTAATTTGCTCTTCTCCTAGTTTCCCAAGGTGAGGGCTCGGATGATTGATTTGAGATTTCCATTTCTCATGTATGCAGTCGGTGCTCTAAACGTCCCCCTAAGCACTGCTTCTGCTGCATGTCACAAATTTTGTTAAGCTGTATTTTCCTTTTTTTAGCCAAAATATTTTTAATCACTCTTGAGAGTTCTTCTTGGATTCGTGTGTTATTTAGAGGTATGCTATTTACTCTCAATATATTGTCAGATTTTCCAGCTCTGTTTCTGTCTTTCATTCCTAGTTTAACACCTCTGTGGTCTGACAGCACACATCGTAGGATTTCTGTTCACTGAAACTTGTTAAGCATGTTTTGTGGCCCCGATTGTGGTCGTGTTAGGAGAACAGGGAGCCTTCTGGATGCCCCGCAGCCATCCCTCCCCGGGGTGATACTCAGGCTGATGGGTAGGAAACTGGCAATGCTGGTGGAGAGCCTTGGTCACGAGTTCCCGGATCTCCTGCAGGCGCCTCGCGGTCCCTTGGATCTCGGGGCCCAGGGTCACTGCCCAGGACAGGGTACAGAGCTGCACAACACTGGAGGCCACACCGGTCTCCTGCACGCATAGGCCTTGCCCAGCATGTGGTTTCCCCCATGACCTCTCCGTGACCCAGCCCTGGTCTCCAGGGGCCTGCTGATATGCCAAGTCAGAAGCTCCCTGAGAACCTGGAGTCTGGACCATGCAGGAAACCACATCAGCCCACCCTCGTGAGTCAATGGGAAGCCTTGATGGGAAGCAATGTGCTTGGTTTGTTACCCTGGTAAAAATTTTACTTTGTATTTACTGTTCTGGTCGGCACGGCAGGTGAACTTCCCCCAGGTCACCCTGCCCTCGTGGCCTGGAGCCTGCACTGGGCGTGGGGTGTCGTGCCCTACAGCTGCTTACACACAAAGCTAGTGTGGGGGCCGCCCCCAACGGGGCTCAGAGGGCCAGGGCTGCGCACTCGAGTGCTGCGCTCTGGTTACAGAGAGCAGGGCTCGTGTTTAACACGTCCTCTGATGCGGTTATACCCGAGAATTTAGTGGGTGAAGTGGATTTCTTGATGGTTTCCACCATCGATAGTGCTTCACCAAAATATGCCTTATTATTCAGTTCTTGAAAAAGGAAAAATACTTGCTTGGTTCTCAGAAGCGTCAATAAAAAGTTATTACTTTTAATACTTGAAGAAGGAGTCGCTTTCATTCATTATATGACGAGGGACAAAGGGCTTAGCTAAAGTCCACATTTTCCTGCTTCAAAGCAGAGCATAACATAACGTGATGTGAAGTGGGAAAGAGACGCGGTGTCCGCACCCCGCGTGGCGGCAGCACCGTCCACAACGGCCGAAAGGGAGAAGCATCTCAGCTGTCCACCAACAGCTGGATAGAAAAGCAAATCGTGGCCCATCCTTCCCATGGAATAGTACGCAGCCTGAGAAAGCAAGAAGCTCCTGCCACCTGCTACGGCCTGCGTGAGCCCGAGGGCTCCACGCCGAGCGCGATCGGCCAGTCCCAAACGGACAGACACTGAGTGATTCCCCTCGTGAGGTCCCCACGGTTGTCGGATCCACGAAGACAGAGTGGACGGTGGCGGCCAGAGGCTGGGGGAGGACGGAGGGGGAGTCAGTGTTTGCTGGAGACAGTTTCAGTTTTGCTAGATGAAGAACTCCTGGAGACGGCTGGGGGCGGTTGCACAACAGTGTGAATGTACTTAATACCCCCGAATTGTGCACTTAGAAATGCTTAGAATGGCCGATTTTACGTTATGTATATTTTACCACAGTTTCTTCAAGTAAGTAATTTGAAAAAATTAAACACAGAAGAAACGATGTAGAATTAACACTATTACCAGCAAGTGTTGCTATTCATCTAATAAACAGAGAGGACCCACAGCTGAGGGCTTCATCAGTCCAAAGGCGCCTGCCTCAGGCCGCGGCTGGAGCCCAAAGCCAGTGTGGGTGGCAGGGCCCAAAGTCTGCGTTGTCACCGAGGAGCCACGTCCCAGCCCAGCCGGAGCTCAGTCAACCCACCAAGAGTTCCCGCGGTCTATGCATCCAGCTCAGAATCTCTGTGCGTGTGCAAACCTCCAGAGGCCTTCAGGGCTGCGACAGCTGTGGGCTCACAATGCAGATGAGAGCATAGGCCCAGTTCCATGTCATCGGCCTCCAAGACCCCAAAGCCCCCAGCGGAAGAGCTGAGAATGAATTTCGTGTGCGTTTGTCATTTGAAAACTCACGCACTACTCTCCCTGCCCCTTCACTCATGGCCCTCCAGCAACCACCAGCCAGCCAGCTCAGAGCCCCTAGACGAGAGGCTACCCCTGGGGCCAGCCTGGTGGTGGTGGCTGAGCACCGACCCACAGGGCCCTCACGGGCCGAGGGGCCACAGGCAGCAGTCACGGTCAGTCCATCGTGCAAGAGGCACGTGCTGGGTTTGCTCACCAAGAGGCTTTCTTGTTGTTTTAAGCACACACACACACACACACACACACACGTATGCATAGACACATATATACAGATGTTTTATATAGAGTTCCCCTGCATGAATTTCAGTCCAATAGGGAAACTGTAACAACACACTGAGCGGCAAGAGCTTCTTCGAGCCGCACCCGAGCGGCATTGCTGAGCACCGTCTGCATCCGGGAGCCCTGGGACCGTCGGGCCCCCTGTACTGCCGGTGGGAGCCCTTAGCACACATGCACGTGAACAATGAACGTCTGTGATTTGCAGAATAGGAAAACTCCTGGATCAAGACTCACTTGTTTCTTTCGCACAGTGTTCAGGACATTCTGGACCCCCCAGACTGCCTTCTCCGGACTTCTGCTCACAACTACAGGCCCGGGAGCCGTCGACATGCAGGTGCCTGCCCGAGCGTGGCCCTTCGCAGGGGGTCAGCTGCCCCCCTCCCTCACCTGCCGGCCTCACGTGGGACCGACTTGTCCCCCTCACAGACGTGGCATCGAGGAGGCCGCTTAGTGAGGAGAGAGCTTGAAGAGACCTTAAAGAAGGTGGAGGGACTATGTCTGCAGCGAGAAAGCCAGGGGACGATGAAGCCGGCCCCTAGCGAGCAGCGTACAGCCTTCGTGGTTGTTCGTCTGTTTGCTCTGTGTGGTTTTTCATCAAGGTGACACCACGCGATCACTGAGGACAATCCTGCTGCCCACTCGCATCTCCACGCGGACCAGCGGCTGGAGAGTCCTGCCCCCACAGCTCGGGTCTGCCCACTCGCGTCTCCACGCGGACCAGCGGCTGGAGAGTCCTGCCCCCACAGCTCAGGTCTGCAGGCCGCCCTAACGGCCCCGGGCAGCCGGGGGCTCCTCCCGCTCCAGGCAATTCCACTGGTCCCTCAGGTGCCCCGAATGGCAAAGCCCGCCCAGTACTGAGCACCGCTACCTAGACTCTGTTCTGCTGATGACGTATTCAGCCCCCGCTTTGTTTTCAGACTTTGGACAGTCTTCTGGGCTTGTGTTCTCTTGTGTGTCTGGACCGGATGGTGTCTCCAGGTCTCACGTCTGTGCTCTGTGCGGGGCACGGAGTCCCATCCTGTGGACCGCTGGGAGAAGGGGTGCGGGACGCCGGCCATGTATTGGGGGGGCCGGCCTCCAGTGCCCTCTCAGGGGTCTGTCTGATCGCCCCAAGGGATGCTTTTATTTGAAGGGCACACACACAGGAGACACTAACACTGGACTCCAGACGCCTCGGGAGTCTAATGAGGAGGACGTGTGGCCGAAAGAGGGCTGTGTCAAGGCCTTTAAACCATCCTGTGTGAACCGTCAGCTCCTTAGAAAGAAATCTCAGTAGTTGCCCAGAGGACCACAGATTTGTCCTTCCACTCTTGGCTTACTTGGCAGAAAGTTCAGCGGATTCTACATCTGAGACCCCTCCTTCCAGAACTGCTGGGCACTGACACCCTTGCCTCCTAGTGGGCTCCCCGGACACGCTTCGTGTCTCTGACCATGTCTCTACACAGGGCACTGGTCATGCTCTCCTCTCTAGTCCTTCCATGGCTCCCATCAGCCAAGTCCAGACGCCATGTTGGAAGAAATCAGGCCCTTCAAGACGTGGTTTCTGCCTGTGTCTGCACCCTCCTCTCCCCCACATCCAGCAGGACCCTGAGCTCCAGCACGAGGAACCGCCGTGTTTCCCAAACGCGGTGGGCCCGGGTCCACATCTTTGTGTGTGCTTTTGCGTGTGCTGGGGTCACCCTGAGCCCTGCTGGCCCTTTGCCTAGCCCGGCCTTGTCAGCCTCTGGGAATGCACTCAGCAGCCCTCCCCAGCGAGCCCATGGGACACTGGCAAGTCCTGCACTGGCCGGCCTTCACCTATGCTGCCTCGGCTCCTTGTGCCAACGTCCAGGCTGGCCTTTACTGACATTCATGGGGCAAGTGGAGAGTCCCTGATAAAGCAACGAGCCCGGCGGGGAGGACGGTGTGAGCTTGCAACCTCATGTCTCTGAGGTCAGCATAAAACTCCCACATAGATGTATTGATTGAATGAAGGGAAGGAAGGAGGGAGAGCGGGATGGGAGGGGACAGAAGATTGAAAGGAGACATGGCAGATGGCATAGGGGTGGAGAAAATATATTAGTGTATGAATGTAATAGATATGTTATAATAAATAAATACAGAGAAGATGCATTAACTATACCTGAAGCTCCAGGTGACAAATTTCTATTGATACTAATGGACTTTGGAGCCCCTGTTCTAGCGCGTGTTCTCGACCTGGTGTCCGAGGCTGGGCTAGCTCTCCAGTCTTACCCAGACGCAGATCAAGAGAGGGAACACTACTGTGTACTGTGCTGGTCCAACATAATAAACAAATTAGTCACTGAGTCTAGAATGGAGCACTGGTCTCTTTAGTCTAATTTCAGAGCCATGCATGGTTCGGAAGACTGCCGACCAGACTTGGCTTCTTAAATGGAGACGTGTTGACCTGCACTCGTGTCTTCAGGTAATCACACCCTCACTGAGACTATGTTTAGAAAAGAAGGAGAAAATTAGTGGCTTGTGCTCAAAGATTAAGGGCTCCTTCTGCAAACTGACTCTACTTTAAAGATCGGGCCACACCTGAAAAAAATTTTTGGCAGTGCTGGTGTCTACCCAGGAGAACACCGGCCTGATAGGCGTGGGTTTGCGTTTCACGTGCAGAGATGTGACGGTACAGCCATGCTGCTGCATAACGAGTAGTCTTGAAGGGTCAGCTGCACAGCAATATGAAATACGTCACCTGTGGCTGTGGGGCGGGGAGAAATAGTTTCCATGGCAACAGACACTGTGGTCCATGTGGCAGCATCCCGTTTCCAGCTACCACTCAGCTCCCCACTGGATGGAAGCAGGTAGTGAGCAAGGCAAGGTATCACTCAAGGTAGACTGTTCTAGAATCTTCTGGGCTCAAATACATGAAGTGGGTATGGAAAGAAGTGGTATCACTGGGAGTGAGCTCTCCAGAAGGGACTTTCTTCCTTCTGTTCCCTCAAGTCCCATGGCATAAGCAGACCTATGACCCCACTTACTATTGGGAAGGCCTTGATCCAAATGCATGGTGGTTAGACATGTGAACCCAGGTGACGGGTGATCAGCTTCTACCCATAGCTTTTACCAGCCCCCAGTATGGAGCAAAACAGAAATACAACCCATCCAAGTTGTGGAAATCCCAAGGGGAATGAAGCCTATAAGACCAAGCCACAGCCAGGTGCTGTTGTGGGCCTTCCCCAGCGACAGCAAGTCAGCCTGCCCGACACCAGCCACGTCCCCGCCATTATGGCTCTGGACTCACCAAGAAAAGGGAAGGACAGGCCCCGAAACATGATGAGTAAAAATCCGACGACTTCAGGCACACACAGAGCAAGCAATCCCTAAACACGAAGTCTATTCCCAGAGTTAGTGTAATTACCGTGAGCGCCCCAGGCACCCCGTGGGGGGTGTGCACACATTAGTCTGCTCTGGCCACGTGACAGAACACCACGGGGGGGGGGGGTGAGACTGGGCGGCTTGCACGGCAGATGTTTACTTCTCATGGTTCCTGAGGCTGGAAGGCAGGTTACCTTCTCCTGGCTCCTAGGTGGCTGCCGCTGTGGGCTCTCCTGACCTCCTTCATGACATGGAGGGACGGAGAGAGAGCTCTCTGGTGTCTGTGCTTGTAAGAACACTAACTCTGTTGAATCAGGACCCTACCCCACGGCCGCTCTTAGCTTGGGGCTTGGGCTTCCTCCTATGGATGGGGTCCACACACGCAGGCGCGGGCCGGGGGCGCCCCTCTGAGGCCACCTGATGACGGACATCTTTGTCTTTAGATGACATCTCATTCACAATGTCTCCCCAGGACTCAAGGCCAAGGAGGCATACAGCTGTTGTTCGAGAAAATTTTAGGATACAGTGGGATTCTGTAGACTCTCCATTGATTTTTTATTCCAGAACCATCTTTTAAACCTGTAAAAAGTAGTTGGGGAAAATCTGTGGGTAAAATAATCTTCATGTGAACTCGTGGCCTTCCTTGTAGATCGAGGTGGCAGAGCCTGGTCTGCGGACAGACCTCAGGTGTTGCTCTTCCCCCAGGTGCCCTCGGGGGAGGGGCGTTAGAGGGATGGTCTGCTCACACATCCCAGCTCTGAGCCCTTGGACGCTCGGTACCTGGTCATCCAGGCCCCGTGTCCCCACTTGTTCAATGAAACTGGGAAGGTCTTCTCGTCTGTCTGCTTGAAAATATGTAACCTTTGCTCTTTGGTCATTTCCATCAGGATTGTATTTTTCTGGGCGAGGAAGCCGAGACATTCTGTGCTTTCCCGTGTTTGGATGTTGTTGTTTGTAAGTTCTGCTCAGTCTCAGCGCACTGACGCCTCCACCATGTGACTCTCCCTGCATGCCAGCCACTGAGCATTCCTGAAACAAGAGGAAGGAAATCGCTCCTTCGATTTCCCTCCCCACCGAGACGGGCTTAGATCAGCGCTCCCCAGCAGGGGCACGACAGGGCCGTGGGGCGCACGAGAGCCTCAGCTCCAAGCCAGGGTCCTTGAGAGCAGAGTAACAAGACTGTTCACGCAGCTCTTGAAATAACATCCCGGGACCAGATCCGAGAAGGACCCACAGTGCCCTCGGCCGCGCGGTCATTCTCAGGTCGTGAGAGGTCTAGAGCCAGGCGTGCAGCCTCGTAGGCTCTTGGGGTTCCTTCCAAGACCTGGCGTGGGGTGCAATGAGCAGCTTCGCTAGCAGACTGGATTTTTCCTTCCTCCACGGTAATTTTGTTTCCGGGCTTTACTTTGATGGTACACACCCACCACGACAGGCTGCTCTGTTGTCCTTCCCAACGTCATCCTCAAACCCCACTGCAGGGTGACAGCTGGGGTGCTTCCGTACTCCGGCCCCTTGCCCGAAGCCACTGAAATCTGCAAAAATTCACAGAAGCACAAGAAGGAGCAGATACTTTCAGAAGGTCATCAAAAGACTCGAAGCCTCCACAAAACTACACGTAGTACAACCCAGTTTTTCTTGCGTTGGGTTATAATAACGTCCACAGTTAAGAATATATTACTCGTCACTGGGGTCTATGGGTCGAATAAACACATTTTTTGCTGGACCTTTAAAGAAACCTGTTGTTGATTTTCTGCGGCGCTCACCAGATTACTATGAATATCCTGATTGACTATGCTGCCAAGAAACGAAAACAAGATGCGGCTAAAACAGGCGCTCTGGCAAACACTCGGGGCAGCGTGTACCCATGAGATGTGACAGCCCCGCTCACAGAGGTCACGCACACCAAGTCAGCAGGAGCTCCCGATGCCACGTGTGACTCAGCCACATTTCTCCTTTTCTCCGAGACAAACACCAGTCGGCATCTAACTTCATGAAAACTCTTTCACTTCTGATGCCTGGCGAGGAGGCAGACCCCCGCCCTGAGCGCTGAGACCTCGCTGCACGGCAGGACGTCCTGGGTGCGTGTCTCTGTTCCTCTCGGGCTCCTCTGCTCCCACTGCACCACGAAGCACAGCCGTTGTTCGCAGCAGTGACAGTGGCCCGGGCAGCCCACACCAGGCTGCGTGTGCAGAGTTGACGATAAACACAGGAGGGAACCACAGCCGTCCCCACGAGAGGTGCCCTGAGGTCACCAGCAGTGTTCCCCGGGGCTGCGTGGGACAGGTGGGGACGTGCTCGCAGAGACCTCACGGAAAGGAGAACCCCATCTCCCCTGCCAGCCAGCATTTCTTTTTTTTTTAAGTTTTTTTTTTTTTCTAAGATTTTATTTATTCGACAGAGATAGAGACAGCCAGCGAGAGAGGGAACAGAAGCAGGAGGAGTGGGAGAGGAAGAAGCAGGCTCATAGTGGAGGAGCCTGATGTGGGGCTCGATCCCACAACGCCAGGATCATGCCCTGAGCCGAAGGCAGACGCTTAACCGCTGTGCCACCCAGGCGCCCCCAGCCAGCATTTCTGAACGCACTGGGCCACACATGCTCGGCTTTTGTTTTTCTAAAACTCTTGTTACAGCCTCTGAACAAGAGTCCCAGGGTACATGCAGGGCACGTCCAGCTTTGTTTGTACCCTCAAATCCTAACAGGAGAGTCAAGTTCCCGTTAAGAAGGGATTCCAAGTCCTGCAGTGGCCTGTGATTTTACAAATTTAATTTAATTCCTTTACCAAGGAAAGCAGTGGACAGCCGAGGTTTACTTTTGCAGAAGGTGACGATAGCGCTTAGAAATGTAAATACTCCCCTCTCCATGTTTTGGTACTCATGAAATAGGGCCTGGCCAGTGCCAGCCATGTGTCAGACACTAACCACGCCAGCAGCTGCTCTCTTTCCCCGGGAGGCAAGTGCCAGCCCGGCGTGCAGCACACAGCCCTGCCCCGTGCCCCAGACAACCCAGGACCGCCACCCTCCCCCACCTCTGCAGTGACACAGCTCTGGAGGCATTTCCCAGGAGGTCTACATGCTGGTCACCGACTTCCGCCGTCCCGTAGAGAGTGGCTATTTGGTTGACCCCTCCATCCCCTCCACCCCCAAATGATTGGTTTAAGCCACTCAAGGAAAGCCAGTCTTCTTGTTGGCCGAGGACAGGGCACACGACCCAATTCTATCCAGTGAGGCTGGGGAGATGTTCTGGGCATGTGTTACGGCTTCAGCAGGTTTCCTGAGAAAGAACTCAGAAAGGGAGACTCCCATGCAGGTGATTTATTGAAGAGCACTCTTGGCAACAGCAATTGTCAGAAAGCGAGGGGATCAGAACTGGCCGGGGAGGAAGCTCAGCTGGGGTGTGGTCCGCACAGAGACCTCACCCAAGCCCGAGGGGCCCCTCAGGGGTCCTTCCCAATGGAAGTCAGGGATGTGTCTGGTCACCAGTACGGGCTGTCCTGGGGGAGCAGGCACCACCTGTAAGGTGACCTTTCTAGAAGGGACTCAGCTGTGAGCCACCAGCAGCAGGACCGCCAGCAGTGGGGAAGGAGCTCCTCGGTCCTGGAACGTCGTCTGGGCCCCATACCACCGTCCCCCACACTGTGCCCTGCACGGCTCAGATGCTTTCGCTCGGTGTGTTAAGCTCACTCACCTGGGAGAAGGTCCTCCAGGATTCTGGTCTGTCTTCCTCCTGGGGAAGATGACCAAAGAAACCTGGTGGGCGGTGCCATGGCCCGGCCACAGCAACTCATCCCCCAGCCACAACTGACTCTTCCGGTGTCCCTCCTCCATAAGCCATCGGAGATTCCCCTCGCTTGGCCAGCATCTCCACCGGTGCAGGGTCCTCATGCTGCATGGTGACCAGACTCTCCTCCCTGAGGGTCTGAGCGTCTGCCCACCAAGACCTTCTCAGATGATGGGTGCAGTGTCTGTCTACCTGCCATCAGAGTGACGCAAGGGAGCACCAAGTGGGGCCCAAGTGGATGCCCTGGGTACACACAGTGGCCCTGCCTGTCTGCACTGTGGGAAGCAGCCTACCTCCTTCTGACAGCCCGGGCCAATGACCCTGCCGGGATGCTGGGACCCCTGGTGGACACATCCCCTCAGGAATAAGATCTCTAGATCCACGGAGCCTGAAGGTGCTGGGAGCAGAAACCCAGAGCACAGACTATTCCCCAAGTGGGCCACCGGGTGATAGTAAGCAGGTACCCGCCTGCCCACTCCCCTTGCGTCCCAGATGCTTGCTCCCCCCATCGGCCGATGGTGCCCCGTCCCTGCAGAGCATCGTCTCCAAGCTGAGACCATTCCTGGGCCTCTCCAGGCCTTTTTGATGGTTCCATCAGGCCATCGGCTTCCGGGCGGTGTGGTGAGTGATAAGACGTGCTCGTGAGTCCACTGCCGCGGTATCTCTTTGCTGCACAGTGGGTCCCTTGGTCTGAGAAGATTTTCCATTTATCTACCAATTACTCCCACTCTGGGGGGAAGGGCATGAAGGTACTTCTGATTTGGGCTTTTGGTGTCAATGCTGGTTCTGTGTCCAAGTCTTGAAAAGGGCCAGGTCTTCTGTTTTGCCCAGAGTCGAGTTAACTGAGCGAACTGTCACCGGTCACTCTGGGGAGGGACCAGCAAACTCTCTGTGTGGCTCCCGCCATTGTAACGCAAAGCAGGCCTAGGCCTACATCAAAGACTGGGAGTGGCTGTGTTCCAGCGTTACAGACAGAAACAGGCCGTCCTTGGGTCTGGCCCAGGGCCCATAGTTCAGCAGCTCCTGACCCGGGAGGATGGTGACCCTGTTCACTTACTGTGGAGTTTCGGGGTCCGTCCTCATGGAGGTTGGGCTGTCCTCCAGTGGTGGGGCGTAGGGCTGCCATCTGGCTCAGATCCAGAAACCATACAAGGAATAGACACTCGTTATTGGCCAACTGCCCTCGGTCATGCACTTATTCCCCTTTGATTTTCTTTCTTTTCTCTTGCTCAACAAGGCAGCACGTGCTGGCCGCGCGTCCGCTTTGTCCTTGGGAGCACGGGGCTTTACGAGCCATCTCCACCGCTCTGCACGCCGGGCCCCCGGCTGCCATACCCGCCTTGCCGTTCCTTATGCTCACTGCACCCCCTCGACCCCAGCACCTAGTCTCTGCTGTTCCTGGATCCCGTCACCCCGTTAGCATCGGGGGCCTCATTCCAGAGCAGCATCTCCTCTCTGGAGCCCCTATGGCAACGAACAGCTGTTTCCGAGCTCCTTGAGGATACTTGTTCACCAGGGGACTTCCTGCTGTCTCTGAGACTGGAGGCCCTGCCAGAGTCCTCGCCGAAGCGTACTTGGCTGGTGGCGTTCCCAGCCTTGCTTCTGCCAGTCTAAACGGTCACTTCTCCCACTCTTGATCCTTTCTTCCACGTCCCGCCATGGCAGGTGTGGCGCTTCTCTCAATGCCGACGCTTTCTGGAAGCTTCCAGCACACGTCCTGCCCACTGTCACACCATCTCCCAGGTGTTAGCTCCCGGATCGGAAAAGAACATTTCTGCATCGGTGAGCTCCCCCTCTCCCACTCCATGTTGCCCCCTCCCTGACCCAGCACCCGCAGGGTCCACCCGTGTAAATCCTCCTGTTTCTGACGGCGCGTCGGCCGGGTGCCCGGGCTCCTGCAGCTCACAGTGCCCTGCAGCCCACTACCTTCCTGGCCACGTTCCACGGTGGCCTGACTCTCGTTGCCGGTCTGGTGGCCAGGAGGGGAGGAGAAGTGGACCCACACAAGGGCATGCACGCGTTGTCTTGAATTCTCATCCCGGGATCTCCATTCCACTCTGCCTCTGGTCACAGGTTTAACCACTGCACTAGTACAGATGGCCAAGGGCTCGTACCCGTGACAGGTCCCCGTGGCCAGCTGGCTGGCGGGTGGTCTGTATCCAGAACAGCATTGTCAATCGGCTTCTGAGGACCACTCCTCGTGTGAATTCTCTCGAAGTGAGCTCCCCGGCAGGAAGATTCCGAAGCAGAGTTTTGTGCATAAGAGATCTCCCGGGCAGTGCTCCCAAGAGCACAGTCTGCCAAGGAGAGAGGCAAACAGGATCGGGCAGGGTGGGAAGTAGGAGCGCGCATGGTTGCCACAGACTTGCCAGCCTGTCTCATGAGGAGCTGGGACTGGTCACCAGTTATGGCATGTCCAAGGCTCAGACCCAGGGAGGGCACGGGGCCTCGAGCAAGGCAGCCTCCCTCGGACAAACGCAGTCCCTGGGGAGGGACCAGGCCTTGAGACCCCACCGGTCAACACTCCAGGCAGGGGGAAAGTGAGGCCCCCTCCTGCAAGGAAGGGTCTGGGTGGGGCACCCCGGGGTCTGCCACAGATCCCCTCGCTTGGGGGGAGGGGGGTGCTGCAGAGAATGTCCCTTTCATCCTCTGCAAGTTGCTGTGTCCGGACACAGTGCCTAGAAGCACCAGACCCACGCTGCCCCCCAGGGAAGCTGTGTGGGCGAAGACGAGACAGACAGAAGCCGGCCCTGTGCTTCCGCCGAGCTGTGCACCAGCGGCCTGGAGCTCGAAGGCCCTGCTCACATCAGCTTGACCTGGTTTTCTCTTCCTTGAAGAGGCTTGCCTTGCGAGGGCTGCTCAGGTTCAAGATTGAATTTACGGACAGTTCGAGGGATGGCTGCAGGAAATGGCAGAGAGAATAAGCAAGGCTGATTGGATTTTTTTCTGACCATGGTCTTGCATTTCAAAAAACGAACAAACAAACAAACAAAGCAAGGGCACAATCCTGCTGAGCTATACAGATGCTCTTTTCTTCTTGGCGTCTGTTTGTCCTGAGCGAGGCTTCGTCGGCCAGAGGCGCTCGCTGCCTCAGGGATGCTCCAGTTTGCTTCCATACAGAGAGGAAGAACGATTCCATATCATGCTCTGGCATCCAGAAAAGGATTTTCAGAATAACACTCATTTTGTAAGCCAAGGATTTTCTTTTTTTTTAATCTCCATTAAGAGCCTGGCCTTGGCAACACACCCTTCAGGGTTAGCACGAGCCAGGGCTGGAGAGGAGACAGGGTATAAAGCAAAAGCCATCATTTCGGGCTCCCGGAAGGAGAGATGGGAGGGAGAGCGAGGAGTGAGCAAAGAGGCAATGTGTGCCGCCGTCCTCCCGAGGCCCCTGGGGACGGGAGCAGGTGTACTTGGAAGTCGGAAGAGAGAACTCGAATCCAGGGCACGTCCCGCACTTGGAATCCAGGGCTGTGTGCTGCGGACGCGGTGAAGCAGAGCCGCTTTCGTGGATAGCTATGCGGGATGAAGGAGCCTCGAGTGGCGTCCCTGCCTCCTCATTGTGTCCCAAGAGGCCCAGAGGTCCCATGTGTCCTGGAACAGAGATGCTGTCGAGCGCAGGGAGGCGGTGGTCAGTGGCCCCAGAGACCAGGCAGTCATGTTCGAGGATGTCAGCACCCGGGGGTCGGCACCGAAGGCTGGAACCAAGGACCCCACGGAGGTGTGGACAACACCCTGGGAAGCCAGGTAGGACCAGGATCCATGGATAAACCTCATGAGACACGGAAGCCAGGCGGGATTTCAAGGACACCAGATCTAATGCCCTGTCTCCCTACCAGGAGGCCCCAAACACCTGCCTGTCTGTCAAATCAGAGAGAAGGGAGAAGAGAGGAAATCCGGAAGGTGAAACACTTTCTCAAAACACTGTCATATCATCAACATGGCAGAATTAAATCGAAAGGGACAATGATCTTTCTAACTCGCTCTGTAATGTCAGCACCCTGCAGGAGTGCCCTCTGATGGAGTCCGCATCACTGACAGTCCCTGGGCAGGGGTGGGAGTGCCCTGGGAGCAAACGGGGAGCGAGCAGCAAGTGCCAGAAATCCTGGCCTGGGAGCAGCCCTCTGCGGGGGCTGGGGGGTCCTCCCGTTAATACCCCAGCCCCTTCCAAGGCCAGGAGGGGTAGTTGGCCCAGAGCTCCCCCAGGGGGTTGAGCTCCAGGACCCACGACCGTTGCGGTGTCTGCAGCACACGGTCCCCTCTCTGCTGACCCTCCCCAGCTTCCTGGGATCACCTCTCATGTAAACAACTCGGACTCGCACCCTTGTTTCTGAGTTTTCTTCTGGGCAACCTGAGGACGATGATTAAAACCCAGTGCCCTTTGCCTAGCGAGCTGGAGCCTGTAAGGACCGTGCGATCCGCTGCTGTATTGGCTTTGCACATCCAGGACAACGAGGGCAAGTGTTCACAGCACTTTCCTGATGGCCGTCCCCAATGTGACTCTATGTACTCTGGAAGCATCGTTCAATTAGGGAACGCATGTGGATTTAGTAGACATTAGGTGCAAGGAAAGCTGTGCGCCGGTCCAGAATGCTCTGGGGCAACATGAAACGGGAACACACAGAGAACTCTCCGGACCACGTTCACGGTGGCCCCAGCCCTCCTCCTCAGCCCCGGCCTCCGCACCGTCATCTGGGCTCATCCCTTGCGTCCCCTGCCGCCTCTGGGGAAGACACTGGCAGGATGCTCGATCTTAAGGCTCAAAAGAAAGTATAGAAGAACAGTGAGGGGACTGAAGGCCATTCATTCACGACACAATCACGCAGTCTACAGCCATTGATCAGAGCTCCCCTGCGAGCACCTCTGTGGGGACTGGATGGGTGGTAGCGTCTGTCCCCTTCGGCTTCTCATCCTGGCTCAGCATTAACTGTAAGTGGGAATCAACAGGTGCTCCACGCAGCAGAGAGAGGCGCCCCCGGGATGGGAAGGACGGTCCAGGAAGAGAGACACCAGCAGCTATCACCGCCGTGAGGCTGCAGATAATCCCCCAGCCGCGTGTCCTGTGATTGTACATGCTGGCCCTGGCTGCGGACACGTTCTGTCTCTCGTCGTCATCTGGGAACCAGTGGCTCAGGGAGGCGCCTTGTCACCAAGGAAAATAGTAGAGGCCCGAGGTGGCCTGCGGAGACCTGCAGTGAGCAGGTGGCCCCTCGGAAAGGGACCCGCGACCCCTGGTGTGCCCAAGTCCTCGGCCAGAGCACACAGGCGGTCAGTCCTAAGTCCCTGAGATGGGCATGCGAACTCCACACCAGGGTTTGGAGGGACGGCTGTATATCTGTGTGCAGTAGCCCCATCTACCCCATGGAAGGAGGGAAAGAACATTCCAGACAGAGACGATGGCAAATTGCAATTTCCTCCAATGTTCGGGTCAGCTGCTTAGTGTGAGCTCGGGCGGGCTCACATCGGAGGCAGTGTGTCATGCTCTGCGAGCCGCACCCCCGTGGCCACCACAGCAGAGACCCAAGAAGACCCCTCCATGGCATCCAAAGGCCACCAGAACAGTCCCAATGGCAGAAATGGGGGTCCCTCCCTACGTCCTGCTAAGTTGACACAGGGTGTTTCTCGATCGGACCTGGATTGGTATTTCCAGAAGGCCACTGGGATACAGTCAGGAATGTCTACGTGGTTGTCTTCAGGAGGGGCGGGGGTCATTTCCGGAAAGGCCGAAGCCTGGCCACAGGGTTGACATTCCCCCCAGACCCTGATGTTCACCGAGGGAGGGGAGAAATTGAGTTCAGTCTCCAGTGGTCGATGACGAGCTCAGCGATGCCTAAATAACAAAACCTCCATAAAATGCCCCAAACAAGGGGGTTCAGGAGCGCCCAGGGTGGCGGACACGTGCAGGTGCTGGGAGGGCGGCGTGTCCCGAGAAGGCCTGTGCGCCGCGCCCCTTCCCTGCGCCCTGCCCTACACGCCTCGTCCGACCGGCCGTTCAGAGTTTCATCCTTTCTCATAGCTGGATAATAACAAGTAAAGCTCTGTGCTGAGTTCTGTGAGCCGTTCTGGCAAGTCTTCGAATCCGAGGAGGGGGTCGTGGGAACCCCCAACTTAGAGCCACTCGGTCAGTCTGGCAGAACCGGGGACGGCCTGGGACTTGCCCCTGGCATCTGAAGGGGGCAGGCTCGGGGGCCTTCCCCTGCGGGGCCTGTGCCAGCTCTGGGTAGTTAGTGCCAGAACCGGGGTGAATTACTGGACACCCAGGTGTGGCTTCAGAGAATCGGAGAGTCACTTGGTGTGAGAAAACCCCACATTTGGTGTCAGACGTGTTGCGCGTGAAAACAGCTCAGAGCCCCTGATTCAGAGGAAGACTCACGAAGGGGCCCGGAGAGCAGGGGACGCGAGGCCAAGGGTCCCCCTGAAGGAGACGGCTCACGCTTTCCTCCAAAGGCAGGGCCAGTGGCCAAGTGGCCGAAGCCTGCGTTTGGGGCACCATCACGGGCATGTGTAGCCGGGACAGTGGACTTGCAAAGTGTCCACGAACAGGGTGTTTTCCCTAGAGCTGTGTCAGGGTCTGGCCTTCCACTCCCCGTCCCCCAGCCCCGCACGCCTACGGCCACCAGCTGCCCCACAGGAGGGAAGCGACTCCGGACAGGACAGGACGGCGCTTCGTCTCACTGGCTGCAAAGTGACACGGCCTTGCCTCTGAGGACAGTCACCCCCTATCGCTTGTGTTTTCGTGGCGAACCCTTGTTATTGGACAAAGTCTCGTGTGATCTTCAACTAGGCGACAAGTAAATCTTAGCTGCTTTCACTTGGAGAGGGCTTGGGAATGTCGACACCCTAACTAGTTCACCCCATTCCTCCCTCGGGGTAGCACGTGTGGGGCCCAAGGGAGTCCTGGACGGAGACGTGGATCCAGGGGCGGGGGTGGTGGGGATGGGGACCCTGGGTCACCTGGGAGGGCTGAGCACCTGCCTTCTACGCCACGGCACCGTGAATATTAGCTACTCTCATGTCAGAACGATACCGTGGTCCCTCGGGGACATTATTTCCTGCGATTCCTATTCTTTCCTTCTCAAGTCACAGGGCTTTTCACCAGCATACACTATGATTAAAATAGTCTTAAAACATATTTTTCTAATGTAAACTCTTATTTCAGGTCAGCAGGCACTTACTGAGTGTGTATTATGAAAACCCGGGGGAAGTTCTAACAAGCCCGTCCCGCGAACTCTGACATGCATGTTTCCGCTCAGTACGTCGATCGAGCGCTAACTACACACGGACGCTCCAGGAGGGGCTCGTCGTCAGTATTAATACTGATTTACTATTGATCACTGAATTCCTGTTAATTCTCGCCCCTGTGAAACCTTGCTCCTTACCTATTACTAACCTTGGTTTACAACATAAAATGAGGGTTCAGGTGACGTATTCGTGATTACGGGACAGGAAAGCTTGAACACGGCCCTTTTGATTCAGAAGTGTGGGACTTCTCTCGATATGCACAGAAGAAAGCAGTGGAACGTGGAGCGTCAGTGCAGGGCTGAGGTGTGCGGAGAGGGGAGGATCAGCTCGGCCGGAAGTGCTGGCAAGCCTTCCCTTCCCACGGCAGCCGGGGCTGGGCCGGGCGGTCAATGAGCGCAGGGGCGCAGCCAGCCCGGCCTTTCCCCCGAGCGGCCCCAGAGCCGAGGAGGGGACGTGGGACCACCCTGCGGAGCTGTTGGTCTGAAATGCTGGTTTCCTTTCCCTGCTGCCCTGGATGGAGCTGAGCTCTAACGTTATAAGTCCCGTGGGGGGACGGGGAGCCCCCTTATCAAAGGATTGCCCAGAGACTTAGGGCTGTGTGCTGCAGCATGAGTTCCCAAAGACCCCCAAACGACTGATGGGAGACAGTTTGGAGACGCCGCCTCATTATCACTTCCTCAGAGATCCGTACTGTACCCGCGGCGTTGACCATGAGACAAATTCTACCGTCAACTTGTTCTAACTCAGAAAATCCCAAATTTGTATAGATACAGCCACCTGTTTCTCTTACAACACCCATCCTGGTGAACAGAACAGAACGAACTGAGCATCCTCCAGACTAGAGGGCCTAACAGTGGTCCTCACGAGCCCCGTGCCGATAAGAGGACGTGCTTGCGGCCACCCCAGACCTGGGTCATGGCTGCACAGTAAAGCCTCTGCTCGCCACATGCAAGGGACCCGTGTGAGTCGCCGGGCACTGGCTCGGGAGCCACGGGGGCCAGTCCAGAGCTCCTGGAATCCCTCCAGTCCTCTGCTGCTCTTGGGCCCTGTTGTGCGGTGTCAGGCTCTCTTCCCCCTGCACACTCACACCCGCCTTGCATTTTCTGAGTAGCCCCTTCCAGGAGAAACCCCGGTGGGACCACCAGCCTGGTTTCCAGCCCGCATGTTTGTCCTTGGTGCCATCTCCTGGACTGTCCCCTCGGCCACAGGCCTTCCCTCCCGCCTGCAGCATGCTGCCAGCACAGGCTCAAGGCCCTCCCGACTGCTTCCCCGAAGACGCTCGTGGCTCCCGGCGGCCGCCGTGGTGGGTCTGCCGTCACCCTGTCTCCTGCAAGACGGCCCCTCTCAGCTTCGGTTCGTACTCTTCAACTGGCTTCAGTGTGTGCCCCTTTGATAATTACCAAATCCCGTGCCCTTCCTTAATTATTTTCGAAATGTTAACATGAATCGAACACCATGATTGAGAACAGACTAACTCGTGTCTGCGACCAACTCTGGACGGAGGCGAGGCCGGCGAGGGACAAAACCATAGCATCCGCCGAATGGGGGGTTCGGGTGGGGCAATGGGCATTCCCTGTGAGATCATTTCAGATTTTGGTGTATTTGAAAATTTTCATAATAAAATGCTGGCGGGGGGCGGAATTTGAGCAATGGTCATTTAAAAATGTGTTTCATGAGATGACACATAGCACCCACTCTGCTCATAGGGGAGGGAGGTGAGCTTCGGGGAGGTGGGGTCACGGATGCCCACCTGCCTGCGAGCTGCCGCCGTTCCTTCTCTGCTTGCCCTTCTGACGGAACACAGCTGAGTCTGTGATGTGCCGCTTACACCCAGCCTGACGCGCTCCGGTGCGGGGACCGGGGGCACTCATGGCCTGTCCTGCAGGGCTCATCTCTGGGTGGCTTGCCCGGCTGCGTACCAGACTCCACATCCCTTGTCTGCCCACCTACCCTTTCCAACCCTTCCCGACCACGCACCAGGCCCCAAGGGGAGAAGCCAAGGGCTGTCCCTGCACGGGACGCTTTCCGAATCCGTTTCCCACCTGGCTGCCCCTGGAAGAGGCTACATCGAGTCAAACGAGCCGTCTCCGAGGAAGGACTGCTTCCTGGGTGATGAATTTGCTTAGGAAAGAAATCGTGCCCCATCTAAGCTTGGGTTACTATTCGTAGGCGAGAAAAAGGTGCGTGCCAGGGACTGTGAGCGTTGTTTTAACAATTCCTTCTGCGTGAGGAGCCTGGAGACTCATGGCGTCTGTGGCCGAGGTGGGGACGGAGCAGGGGGGCCTGCCACGAACGAGAAGTATCCTGGAAACCTTGGGGCCAGATCTGTAGGTAGGGGCGCTGCTGGAGTGAAGGGAGCCCCGAGGTTGCAAGAAGGAATTGTGCTCTGGAAGTGAACCGCTGCAGAAAGGAACTGCTCCAGCGACGACTCTGAGCCAAGGTTCTAACCGCAGGTGTTCAACAGCCTGCACACCCCCGGGTTGGACGTGACTAGGGGGTGGGCGGGAAGCGATCAAGAGAGGACCCAGCAAGCTGGCCAGGACGTGAACAGAAGCCCCTTACGGTTTTGAATATCCTACTGGGTTTGTATGAAATTAATACTGAAGTCTACGGCCACGGGGAGTCACTGAAGACGTTTGAACCAAGTGATGCTGGCACCCGGAGGGAAGAATTTATAAGGAGGCGTGACCGGCCCCTAGGGATTGTCCGTGGCCAGAAAGCACTGCGGCCCATGGGGCTCTCCACCCTGGCCGGACTGGTGGTCCCCCCGGCAGGAATCACGCCATCTGGCCTGCGTGTGTTTGCTCAGGGACAAATGGTGGAGCCAGAGGGGGGCAGTCAGGGGCCTCACTCTGAACCGAGACCCCGAGTCCATAGGGGACGCGAGGGAAGAGCGTGCATCTGCTCCCTTAGCCCCGGTGTGATGTCGTCAGCACGGAGGTGGAGAAACAGCTTCTGGATTCACCCATGTCCAAGCTTCAGAGCCTCATGAAAGCTCTGACGCCTGCAGCCCGTGTTCTCCCGCCAGTGGGGCAGTGGCCGGGGTGAGCCCGGCGTGTAAGGCTCCGAGCGGGCACTGCCGGCCCCTGGAGACGGGGTCAGGACAGCGTCACGCAGCATTTCCAGTGACAATAAAATATAAATACCCAGTAAACACAGCCCAAGGGAACCAAGGGCAGCGCGCAGAGACGGAGCAAGGGACAGAGCCAGGATCTAAGTGTGTGTCCGATGAGACACGTGTTCCAGCCTGGTTTCCAGGGAAGTGGAGCCCCCCACGCCCCCTGTCATTCTAAAATCTGAGAGCCACTTCTGCAGGTGCCCGGGGAGGGAACCGTGAATTTGCTCTGAGATAGGATCTTCACGTAGAATGAGCTTCTGAGCTGAGTTTAGAAGTCTGTGTTTATACGTGCTCTTATTTTCTGGTTAGAGAATTTATTTATTTTTTGAAATATTTTATTTAGTTTTGCAAGAGAGAGCAAGAATGAGCGGAGGGAGGGGCAGAGGGAGAAGCAGACTCCCCACTGAGCAGGGATCCTGACACAGGGCTCGATCCCAGGACCCTGAGATCATGACCCAAGCTGAAGGCAGATGCTTAACCGACTGAGCCACCCAGGGGTCCTCTAGTTAGAGAATTTAAATGCTCATCGGAGAGATTATCAAACATTAGTACTATTACTAACCTTTCTGGAACGCAGGGAAAATGGGACCACCATCAGCTTTGAAATTATGGAAAGCTGCTAAGTACCTCGACAGGGTCAGCGTCTGGGTCGAGCATGCCCTGTGGACAACCTTGTTTTAGACCTGGGGGCAGGTACTGTAACCACGGCCGCTGGTGGTGGGAGCCGAGCCTTGGATGTGAATCCCCTAAAGGGGGAGTGTCGGGGACTTGCAGTATGAATTCCCAGGTCGTCTGGCCCTACGGCAGCAGATGCCCCTGCAAACATCTAGCTCAGCCCGTTTCTGGAGAGAGAGCTCCCAGAAGCAAAAGCACGCCCGGGCCTCAGGGGCGCCCCGCGCGTCCTGACACTGACCCCGAAGGGCCAACGGGGGCCACTGACGAGGAAACCTGTCTCCCACATTCTGGTTTTGTGAGCATCTGCATAATTCTCTGAACGAAATGGGCTTTATTCTTTAAGCAGCTGGTATATCTTTGACATTTCTCAAAAATCATCTTCAAAGAAGGGCTCGTTCCCAGAACAGCTCGTTCAAGGAAATACTCAGGTTCAGCTCTGCTACTTGCTGTCTCTGGGCAAGCTGCGTTGGGGCGGCGTCGTGGGGGAGCTGGTTCTGAGGTCCAGAAGCAGGGAGCCAGCTTTGAAGGGTTGTGGAGAGGGGGCGGTTGTGGATTTTGAGCACAGGAGTTGAGTAGGGCGGTGGGCCGTGGTCTGCATTTTCTGCAGCTAGAGCTGAAAGGGCTCGGGGATTTTGAGTTGGGTGTGGTGAGAGCAGAAGCCAGGGGAGGGACGCAGCTGCTGTGGACGGGAAGGGGACGCCAGAAGATGGAGCCAGGGGGCGGGGTTTGGCAGGAGCCCCAGTGTCGAGCCCTGGCCATGTGGATAGACACGCAGAGATGGCCGTAGGGAAGATGGTCACCCGCTCCGCAGGCCTGCGCCTGGGCTGGGGCTGTGGATCGGTCTTTAATCCTCATGGGACTCAGAGACCATGCCCCCGTCTGTGTGGGGGAGCCCTGCAGGGAGGCAGACTGGACATTCGAGAAGCTTTCTCTCTGGCGGCTAGGCCCCCAAGAGCCCTCCGGCCTGCACCCCCCACCCCAGGCAGTTGGTGACCAGGCCTGGCCCCATGGGGAGCTCCAGCCATGCCCCCAACTGCCTTGGGGGCAGATGAAATCAGCACTGTCCCCTCCCGTCCCCACAAAGTGTATAAGGACGCTGAGGCGGCCCCGTGTTTCTGCTGCAAATCTGAAGCTTGGAGGGGCAGGGAGGGAGGCCCTGTCACCCTGGTTCGGGGTCCCTGTGGGTTTCTCCTCAGTTCCCTGGAAATCAGACACTTTTTCTGAGGCAAGCACCAAGTTCTGACATTTTCTAGCCTGGCAGATAGAAGTGGCCTCCTCCGGCAGCTCGTGGCCTCTTCGTGCCCATGAGGCACCCGGCCGAGCGGCCCTCCCTCCTCCTGGCCCTCCCTGACCCCGCCACCTGCCCAGAGAGGACTCGGCGCACCAAGATTGGTCCCATCAGGATTTTCAGGTTGGAAGCTTGTGTATCAATTACGCATCTTCTTTACCTAGTCCTTTGTCCGTGCGTCCTGGTTTTGTGTGACTTTGTGGCATTTTTACATTCGAAAGAGGAAACCACATGCAATCGACCCTTGAGCAACTTGGGAGTTAGGGTGCTGGCCTCCCCCACAGTCAAAAACGCACATATGACTTTTGTTTGTCTGTGTTCTACTTCTCGTCTCTGTGACTGACTTATTTTATAACTGGAAGTGTGTCTCTCTCCGTCCCCTGCACCTGTCTCACCAACCCCATCCCCTCCCCTCTGGTGACCCCAGTTTGTTCTCTGTATTTGAGTCTGTTTTGCTTATTAGATGCCACATATGAGTGAAGTCATGTGCCGTTTGTCTTCCTCTGACTTATTTCACTTAGCATGTGTCTGTATGTAGGCGTGTACGTGTGTAAATGCACACGTGTGCGAGTAGACACCGCCTCTTCTTCATCCGTTCTCGCATCGATGGACACTCGGCGTGTTTCCATGTCTTGGCTATTGTAGATAATGCTGCAATAAACATGGGGTGTATCTATCTTTTTGAATTAAAGTTTGCATTCTCTTCGGGCAAACACCCAGCAGTGGGATTGCTAGGTCATATAAAGCAGCTCTGTTTGTAATATTTCGGCAACCTCCACACTGTTTTCCCCAGTGGCGGCACCGGTTTGCATTCCCACCAACAGTGCGTGAGGGTTCCTTTTCCTCCGCATCCTCGCCAGCACTTGTTTTGTGCGTTTTTGCTTCTGGCCATTAGAACAGGTGTGAGGTGAGATCTCATCGTGGTTTTGATGTGCGTGTCCCTGATGATGAGTGAAGCTGAGCATCTTTTCATGAGTCTGTTGGCCGTCTGGAGGTCTTCTTGGGAAAAATGTCTGTTCAGGTCCTCTGCCCATTTTTTATTTTATTTTATTTTATTTTATTTTATTTTATTTCATTTTATTTTATTTTGGGTGTGAGTGGTATACGTTCTTTGTATATTTTGGGTACTAACGCTTCATCAAATATATAATCTTCTCCTATTGAGTGGGTTCCTTTTTTGTTTTGCTGATGATTTTCTTGGCTATGCAGAAAGCTTTTTATTGTGGTGTAGTCCCCATAGTTTATGTTTGCTTTTGTTTCCCTTGGCTCAGGAGCCAGACCCGTTACTATGGTGCTGAAGCCAATGTCCAAGAGATTACTGCCGGAGTTTCCTTGGAGGACTTTCATGGTTTCAGTCTCACGTTTAGGTCCTTAGTGCATTTTGAGTTTATTTTTGTGTCTGGTGTAAGAAGGTGGTCCAGTTTCATTCTCTGGCATGTATCTGTCCAGTGTTTCCAGCATCATTTATTAAAAACACTGTCTTTTTCCCATGATATATTCTTGTCTCCTTTGTCATAGATTAATAGGCCGTATAAGCATGAGAGTATTTCTGGGTTCTCTATTCTGTTCCACTGATGCATGTGTCCATTTTTGTGCCGGCGCCGTACCGCTTAGATTATGAGGCTTCGTACTAGACCCTGACGTTTGGCGTGTGGTACTTCGTTCTTCTCAAGATTGCTCCGGGCTGCGTGTCACTTTTGCCTCCGCTGAAACCTCACTACCGATAGCCTACCAGGGACAAATGCCCTACCGATAACATAAACAACGAACACATACGTGTATGTTACATGTATTATATACTGTACCCTGACGAGAAAGTGAGCTGGAAAAAAGAAAATCACAAGGAAGAGAAAACACATTTACGGTGCGTTCCTGTATTTATCAATGAGACTTTGTGTAGACGGAGGTCCAAACAGTTTGAACCCACTTTGTTCAAGGTTGACTGTATTCCAAGTGGTGTGACTCACACCTGGCCAGAAGCCCCGTGAGCAGGCACAGGCAGCCCGGGTCCCAGCACCCAGCACCTTGTGGGGGAGTCTGGGCTTGGAGTAGGTAGAAACAGTAGCAGAATGCCGTCTGTTTTGCTATGAAAACACACCCCCCCCCCGACTTAAATACCATGAAAAGCAGCACCCAAAGGAGGCTTTTGTTTATCACAAGTTTCTCCCGGAATAGAAACTGCCCACAGTATTTTTCTTGGGAAGTACAGTTGCATGGCAATGCTCACGGCTGGTATTTTTAAGCTAATGCGCCGTGTTATGCAAAGTTGAGCAGAAAAAGCAAGCTTCTCTTCTCCCACTACGTGTTTGTTCTACACAGTCTGCCAACGGGGCTCAATACGCTTTACTGGTCAAGGGGTGGGTGCTTGGATTGTCAGCTCCTGCATTCCTGAAATGCCAGAAGCTCACACGCGGGCCTGGTTGGTTTGACATTTCGGTCCCAAAGCTGAGGCAAGTGGCCTCAATCCTTCGCTTATCCTTCTGTCCGGCACTTGAGGCCCACAGCAGAAGGCAAATGCTGACCGTGTTCTCTGGGTGCAGATAAGGTTTCAAATGCCCCGATCTCTCCAGAGGGGCACCGCTCCACAGAGGAAAAACGGCCACCCCAAATTAAGCAGCTGGCCCCCCTGTAAATCCAGGATCTGGAGTTTGGGTCTTAAAACACCACACCTGTTCCAAGCAGGCAGGTGCGGAGGGACCGCAGCTGTGGGTGCTGATGGGCAGACGGCTTGTCTTGACAGACACAGGGTCCTTGTCCATCTGACGCGTGGGGACGGGGTGATGAATGAGTTTTGTTACAGCTCCTGCCACCCCGACAGAAAGAGCACCATGTAGGAGGACCACTGCAAGCAGTAGGAGGAAAACATTCATTCGCCTGGGTCGGCCAGGCTCTTGGTTGTCTTTCCACGGGGTTTCTGTGCTAACAATGTTCGTTTAAGTGCAAACACTTACGGATTCAGTCTCCGGACCACATTGCCATCCCGTGCCGCAAGCGCACCGGCCCACTCTGCTCCGGCATCCAAGGCCACGGCAGAGGAGCGCCCCCCGGAACGGGGTAGCTGAGCGTTTAAGCACCGAGCATCCACAGCCCCTTCCAGGGAGGAGCGTGCCAAGGCCGCCAAAGGCAGGCGGTGAGGGGCGCGGGCGACGGGGGTGGTGTTGGACCAAAGTCCCTGCTGATGCCCAGATGTTCACCTTGTCTCAGCATCCAGACTAATTATTTTTTTTTCTTTTGCACCATTGTTGGAATTTGGGGTAGATTATTTTCCTAACGACAGTATTTTACTAAAGATTTTCTTTTACAACAGAATTTTGGAGCCTCTTCTGTGCACATAAGAAACGAATCCGGGGCAGTGTTTCAAAGACCCTTGACCGTGAACCTCTGTGAAGGATATGAGCACATGGAATCAGGGTGTCGTCTGTCTTGGATGGAGACACAGAAAATCCAGAGGGGCCCTGAGGCCACAAATGATCTGGGCAGTGGCCCCCAGGTTCTCGGCTAATGCAAAACACTAAAACCACAGGCAACATGTCCAGAGGCTTGGCCCTGCAGCCTGGGACCCTCCAGACACGTGCCCATACCTCTGGTTTCTGCATTGTCACAGCTGTGTCACCCTGGAGCAGGTCTGTCCATTCTTCCGGCTTCTATTTTTATTATTACTATTATTTAGTAATATGGACATCAAGAGGGCCCTGTCTTTTTAATTAAGTTGTTCCCTCTTCCCTATATGTCTTTAATTCCACGTAAGGAAATGAGATCTTTTATTGTTTGTAAGCCGTTGTTGCTAGTTTTTTTGGCAACGCTGAACTCAGGTGAAACTCGGCCGTTGACCCGCCAGGACAGCCGGGGTCCTGTGCCAGCACGGCAGGGGTGCAGCCACCTGTGGTTGGCCTGGGGCCTCTGACGATCGTAGGGAACTCCGACCAGCCGGAGGATTACGGGAGGAAGGGTGTATTTGTTTGATCTTCGAAGGTCAGGTTGTGCGTACAAGGAGGCAGGGGTCAGGCTGACGTTTCTCGGGCTTCTCTTGGCGGTTCTGAGCAAGCGTGTTCCAGGAAGCTGGTTTGTTATTTTGGCCAGAGCCTGCTGATCGTGATACATTTGGGGGGGGGGGTCAGGTTTCCTGCTGCAAGGAGTCCTGAGAGTTCCTGATATTTACCTAAACAGGCCTTCAAATATTGACTAAAGGTGTAATATACGGGGGTGTGGGGTGACGGACACCAGAGAACACTCGTGGGGACAAAGCGTTGACCAGAATGTGGTCTGCCTTCCGTGACAAGGCTCTGAATCCATGTGTAGGAATCTGTGCTTTTTCTCCTCTGTGCAAAATGCTTCACGTCCCCACAGTCCGGAGTACTCACCGGCTGAAAGGCCGCGACGTGGCTCGTGGGCTCCCCACTCTCGCAAGACACAAACACACCGCCACGAATCAAGTCAGAAATCACCGCGTTCTGCGGAAGACGGGAAGCCCCGTTGATGCTGTGTGACTCCACAGAAATTCCTACACGAGGCGGACAGGGGAGAACGCGGGCACGTCCTCCAGGAGAGCGCGGCGAACGGGAGGCCTCCGTGCAAACTGGTCCCCTTCTCTTGCTTTCAAACACCAAACCAAGCCAAACAAAAATCTGGCCCAAACATGGGGGAAAGAGCAGAAAGTGATTCACCACCAGAATCCCAGGTGAGTTAAATCAGCCAAGAAAAAAAAAAAAGACTCAAAGAAATGAACGTGCCAAAGCTGTGGCGTATTGAAACAACAAAGACGTGATCACTTTGCCTTCAAAACAAAACTCACAGCAGCGCGGCGCCATCCTTCACGAGAACCGAGGTCAGCCCCGTTGGCGGGAACAGGAGGGAAGAGGGAAAACTCAGTCCAAGTGGACACGTGGCTGAAGACGGACCAGAGTCCCCGCCGCCGTCCAGCACGTGGCACAGAGACCTGCGCCTTTGCCGTGGGGGCCGGGCTGGGGGGGCCCCTGTGCTCAGGGCACCAGGCAGGGCCTCCCAAGGGCGCAGCGCCCCCCGGTTGGCGTTCCCAACGTCCTCCCTTGGGGATGTAACACCGTTCCTTGACCTGACCCTTGTTCTGAGTTTCCAGTGACTCCCAGCCCTTCTCAGGCTTTATCACTCTGTGGGCAGGGGGACAGGGATGTCTTCTCAGCCCCCAAACACGGTTCCCTGGCCAGGCCTAGAAAGTGAAAGCTGGCTTCTGAGAACGTCGTGCCCGACAGGAAGGAGCCCTCGGCTGAGAAGTGGCTTCAGACATGTGTGCTCCATCTCGGGGGTGGGGGGGCGGGGGGAGGAGCGCCCCGCTGGCCCTCGCACCAGGATGACCAGAACCCTGGGCCATGGGCCAGGAGCCTCTGTGCCGGCCCCCAGCCTGCTCCCACGCACCTTCTAGACTTTGGACCCGCGTTCAGGCAGGGCAGTCCACTCACAGACTTGCTAGGTCAGAAGCTCTGGCAGGGTCGCACTTGGAAACCCTGCAGGCAGGAAGGCCCACGGCAACTCTGAGCTGATTCCCCTTCCAAGAAGCCCGCTCTGCTTTCCTCCCAGGGCGGCAGGGTTCCTTTTGAAAGGGGGGCACTGGGACCAGCTCTAGCCTGGGCAGCACCTGCCAGGCCAGCAGGGCCCCGATTCAAAGAAGGCAGCGAGGCACGGCCTGGCAGGGCCCGAAGCTGCTGGACAAACCGGTCATCCCAGCGGATCCCACAGCGAGACCTCTGCCAACTCAGATGACAAAGAGATAGCGTGTCATTTATAGTGTGTGTACGCACAGACGTGGGCGCAGGTATAAAAATGCACATGAGTGGCTACAGCTAACTTCTTGTTGTTAAATACACCGCGAGTGCAGAAAGCCCCATAAAGCAAGCAGGGAACTTAGCAAAGTCATGCCTGGGCAACAGGCTTGTAACCACCACCCAGGACCTGTGACAAACCCCCCGGGCACCCACGGGCACCCCACTTCGCAGCCCTCCCTTCCGGGGGTCCCAGCCAGCTGTGATTCCTGGCTACCTTTCCCCTACTGGTCTTTGTAGCATTGGGTAACACACCCATGGACATTCCCCCACAATGGAATTCAGCTTGGCCTTGTTTGGCTCTGCCATATGCGTCCATGAGGCCCCCACGAGATGCACATGTGACCCCAGGTCAGGGTCTTGGGAGCCCCGACTTGATAGTTGGTAGATCAGAAGTCTCGGGTCCCTGGGATTGTGACCAGCACCTGAAGTGAGCCCAGCCTTGTGGCGCTGAGCCCTTTGCCTGCAGAGTCTGGGCTAAGTCTGATTCGTGGCAGAAGGGAACTGAATCGTCTGACACGCAGCTGGCGTTGGAGAGCTGGGATTTGCTGTCTGGAACCACGCGGGACAAGCACAGAAGCAGACAAAGCCCCATGTCCTAACAATGCCACTGTCTGCCGTTGTCCTAAGCCTGCGGTCCAGGGAGCCCGCGGTGTCTCCTGCTTGATTCTGGAAGGCAGCCCCCCACCTCTGCCCACTGCCTGGCAGGCCCCAGAAACTCCCCCTCCCCTCCATCATTCCCTAGGGGGCTCTGCCAGACCTGAAAGCCTCAGCCCAGCTCTCCCAGCCCCTCCCCTGTGTCCTGCCCACATCTCAGGTCCTCCCAGGCCCCAGCCTCAGCACAGCTCCTGCTGAGCCCCTCCCGTGATGAACACCCAGGGCAGGAAAAGCCGGACCAGCTGGGGAAGGTGAAGCCATCCCATGCCCGGGCCACTCCGGACCTATGGGACCCCAGCCGACCCTGCCCCTGCGTGAGGACCCCAGCCAAGCATGCCCCTCGGAAGCAGTGGGAGAACCAAACCAACGGAGGGGAGGGAGGTGAATCGAGGGAGCCCCGTCCCCGGACACGAGGCACTCAACGAGAAGGGGCTGCAGCCCGCAGTACCGGGGCCTGCGCACCGGCTGCCTGACCTGCCATTCCGCCTGCTGCAAAGGGCAGATACACCACACCTTGAAAACGGGCTTTCTCCCCTCCCAGCGAGTCCCCTCCCAGCGACGGCAGGCCACAGGACATGTTCTCCACCCAGAACATGACGACTTTGACAAACAGAAACACAGCAAAGTAGTCCCTGGAAATCACAATCATGTAGCATTTGAATGTTTCAGAAACAGCATGTTTTTGTCTGAAATGACAAAGCTGCCCCTGCAGGTCTGTCCTCCTCCTGTATGTTCTGTTCCCTCCAGTCTGGGAACAAAACAAGTGCCGTGATCAACTGTTGACCGTTTCCTGTTTTGTGCGCCGGGTCCACACGGAGCGGCTCTCACACCTCGCTCAGTGCATCGGACCGAGTTCCGGACAACAGGGGACGTGTTCAAGGACACATTGACTTCATCAGGGTTCCCACAAACATGCAGCCCACGCGAGACCGGCATTCAAGCCAGCTGACCCCAGGGACGGCTGCAGAAAGCCCAAGGGCAACCCAGGGTGCCGCAGGTGGGCTGGGCACCACCATTCCCACGGCCCGGGCCCTCAGAAGCCAGACGCAGACAGAATAACACTCCCCCCCCCCCCCCCCCGTTTTGCAATGTCCTGATCAAGGGCTCCGCATAAAACAGCGGTTCTCCAACCGGGGAGAGCAAACAGCCCCTGGGGTTACCACGTGGATGCCCTGCCCCTCCCCCAGAGGTCTGAATTGGGAACTCTGGAATGGGGCCACCTTCCGTGAATTCCCGCCTCCCTCACTGACCTTTGTGTGCCCTAGATTTCCTAAGTTAAGGGCATTGTAATTGTAACCCCGGGAAACTGATGACCTTTTGCTTAGCTTTCCAGGGGCTGGGATGGTCCAGTGATGTAATGCCCATGCCTGGCACATAGTGAGCGCTCAGAGCGCGTTGCTTCGTTGATGTGATAAAGCATCACGTGCTTCTCAGATTCCATGCAACTCTTGTTTCTGTTGATTCATCCCTCCCATCCTCCTCCGGGCTCTTGGATCCGGCCGGTACATAGATCTGGGGACAAATCTTGTTGAGCCTTCCCCTCCCCCCGCCGAGCCTGAGCAACCGAGACCTAACCTGCCCTTTGCCCCCAGGCCACAGCCCAGGCTGTGCTTCATGGGGGGTACCAGGGGCCTCCGCAACACGGTAGTTGAACTGAACCTGATTTGCAAACACCCCTCCTCACTCCAGCTGACTCAAGCAGGAAAGGCATTTATAAAATACAATTCGGGAGCACACGTCTCAGGAAGGGCCTGAGGAACAGATGGGGTGGCTTTGGGCCATGACAATACAGGGGCCGAGGTGGGACCGTCCCCTCTGACCGCACCACTCCCTCCACACACTGCCAAGGGGACCGGGGCAGGGCCTCCTTCCGTCCACGTGGCACGGGCATTTTCCGAAGCCAGGATCATGGTCCACAACGGGGAGGTTTCCCTGCAAGGCAGCTGGGAAACTGGGCTCCCTGCTTGCCTAGGTCTCCCTGCTCTCCCAAGTTCGCCAGTCCTGCCAAGGAGCGCAGACGGTGTGCTGGGCAGAGCTGATGTCCCGAGACAGGACAGGTATGAGCACACAGGGACCCGGCTTCTCTCAGGTCTCATGTCGTCCTCGTTGTGCCCCCTCCTGAGCAGAGAAGTCAGCAGCCCCTCCAGGGGCACCATCTCCTGACCCAGAGCCCCTGGGAGGCTGACCACAGTGGCCCTCACATAGCAAGTGCCTGTATCAGCCCCGGTTCCCAGGAGGCCCCCGAAGACCTCAGAAAATAGCCAACACACCCCACCCCCTTCTCTGCAGAGCTGGCACCCCCTGCCTAGCACCGGTCACTGTTCCCTTCCTGAGGTTACGGGGCACTGACCAGCTCCCAGCCCCACCCCCCTCTCTGCACCTGAGCAACGAGGTCACGTGGAGCTCCATTTCTTACAGCACCCCGTCCCCATCTAAGACTGAGCCGGCAGCTGGGGCCACGGGCAGAGCCACTCACACACAGACACACGCATACTAGTGCACACATGCATGCTCTCACACCCATAGTCACACACGCACACACACACACAACACGTTCATGCACGCAAACTCACATAATACACACACACGTGCCTGTACTCACACTCTCACAAGTGACAACGCACATGCTGTCACGTGCACACACACAAGCACACGACATGTTCATACACATAAACTCACATAATATACACACATGTGCACACACACTTGATAACACGTGCTCTCACATGCACACATAATCACACAAACACACACACTTGCACGCACATGGTCACACAAACACACACGCACGTGCACACACACAGGCTCACACGCGCACGGCTGTGCAGACGCCGGGCTCTGCGGACACCGGGCTCTGCGGTGGCGCTCAGGACGGAAAGCCGTAGCCCCGAGGGTTTGCCTGGTGCTGGCAGCTCTGGGGCCCCAGATGGTGCCGGCCACTCAGGAGGACAGGCAGAGAGCAGGGTGGGTCTCAGCCCGCTTCGCCTCAGGAGTCCCCAGGGCCCACACAGGTGACAGGCACACAGGGTTGGCAGTGCGGGTGTGAGGTCCCGAGGTTGGAGTGTGGGCTCCGCCCCCACGGGTGGCTCTGCTCTCTACAGGGGGGTCGCCTTGCAGCTGCTCCCCCTGCAGCAAACCCGGGCAGGGTGGGAGTGTGAGCGGGGAATTGAAGGGCAGCGCCCGGGGGTGCAGGAGAGTCAGGAGCAGGGAGGAGGGTGGGAAGGAAGCAGGGAGCCAGCTCTTTAAATTGTCAGGGTTTTATGAGCCAGTTGGTAAGCTCAGCTATTATTAAAAATTAAATTATGTTAACTGACAATTAAATAAATTACATCAAAACCCAGGCGCTGCTTACACTGCTGGCTCCCTAGCTATTTCTGCACGTTTCCCCTCAGCCGGCTCTGGGGCTGGTGCTGACCCAGCGCAGCAGGGGCCCTGACCCCTCGGCTGGGGGGGGGTGACCCGGCGTTGCCAGCACGGGCTCGGCCGGGGTGGGAACGTTCTCCCCGTGGACGTCGGCAAGTGCTAGAGTCAGGGCGCTCGAGCTTTCCTGGACAGCCCGTTGTTCAGGCTCTGTCGGCACCGGCCTGTTCGGGAGGGGCCTCACTGAGCGGGTTAGCTGCGGGGAACCCCCTGCAACACTTAATCGGAGTTATTCCGACCGGGATCATCCTGCATGGGAGAATCTCAGGCCCGAGACGGGAGCTGCAAGCTGGGCACCCGCAGCCTTCCCTGAAGAGCGACCTCCAGTCCTGCCTCTGGCTCTCAGTGCTGCCTTCTGCCTTCTCTGTCTTCGTCCTGCGGCCGATGTCGTGCGCACGCAGGGTGCCCGAGGGCGGCTCACAGGATCTCCGAGGGGCACTGAGCTCCAATCCCACCCTGCCGTCCTGCGGCCCCTCCAGCGCTGCCCCCTCGGTGCTCCCAGGAAAGCCCACATCCCCCTGCATATCTGTGAGGGGAAGAACCCAGCCTGGAATCCACCAGGGGCAGGTCTGAGCCCCGAGCAGCCAGCACTCCCACCAATGTCGAACATGCCCTTGAGTGTTCCGTGGCGCACAGCTCAGCGGGCTCGGTGCTTGCACACCCCACAGTCAGTGCGCAGCACAGGGAGGGAGCCGTGGGGTAGGGGGAGGCGAGCCTCCTAGCAGCTCCCGGCTCCTCGCAGCCCTCTGGCCGCCCTCGCACCCGAGGCTGAGACCTCAGGCTCAGTTTGTACAGATCAAGTATCTTCTCTTTGAATGTGTTTCTCCCTCGTCCAAAAGCACAAGTTTAAGATAATTTCCTGACTCATCCATGGCTTGTCTTGCGACCTCCCACGGTTCTGTGTGAGCGAGCTTATTCTCCAGACTAATTGTCTTTTTTGTAAGGACATGTAATCGCCAGGTAAGAAACAACCGGGGGAAGCAGGTGACTCAGGAGGACGCACTCGGCTTTCTTTCAATGTGACCACAGGCACCACTTAGGGAAAATAAGGCCTTTGGATGGATTCTCCTGGAAAAAAAAAAAGTGCATTGAGTTTCTTGTGCTTCAGACTTGGTCTAGCCTCTAGACAGGCAAGCGAGTCAGATGGCATGTTAATCAGATGGCCCACGCCCAAAACCGAATCCAACAACACGAGCCGTTGTGACACCGTCATTACGTGCTGCAAACCCGAACAGGCCTGAGCCCCATCACCCGCTCCCCGTGCAGGCGCGAGGGCCAGAGATCCTGCCTGTCGGCATGCGACCTCCGCGAGCACCCAGGCCCAGGCCCCAGACGTCACCGTTGCTGTAAACACAGGGATGACAAAGCCAGGTGCCTCTGCCTGACACCACGCTGGCCAGGCCTCTTCAGGGGTGGACCATTTTGCAGATGGGAAAACCAAGGCAGAAGAACAATTGCTGATTGCATTAGAATGACAAGAAATTGGGACGGATGGAACCCCAGCCTAGACTTGGCAGTGGTTTCAAATATTGGGGGAGTAAAGCATCTTCCTCAAGGTCAAGTGAGGGGCCAGTGCTGGATTTTTAGAAGGACTGTTGTGCAAGCGTTCCTCACACCAAACTCGGTTTCATCCCCGACGGCAGATTGCAAGAGCTCATATACCTGTTCATGGGTCATGTCTGCCTCCTTATCTAACATGGAAGAATGTCCAGTAACGTCATGTATTGTAAAAGGAAACAGCGGCTGGCACAGGCTGGCACACGTTCGGACTGTCGCTGGCACAGGTCACGCTGTGACGGCACAGGCTGTGGACCTATTTCCTCCTTTCTCCTGCACTAAGATCAGAGTCCTTCCGTTTTAAACCTCATTGGTTTCCTACTTTACCCTCAGTTCTGTCCTTGTTTTGTTTTTCAAGTTTCTAAGTTCTTAACCCTTACAACTCTTCTATATTTCATGCATACAAGAACAGGCTTCATCAAGGGACGTCGATGTGGAAATTCGTGGAAATTCTAAAGGCGATTTCAGAGCTCTAAGTTCCTTGTTTGTGAATTCCGGGAAAGTGGTGGGCCTCTCCTGTGACGGGCTCCCGAGCAAGTGAGCAGGACAAGATAAGAAGCCCCTTCCTAGGGTAAGCATCTCCTTCCCCAGGGCCGCCCACCCTCCGGGAAGAGGCCCAGTTTATGGTTTAAGAACTGCAGCCCTCAAGGGTGACAATGTGGGGTCTTCCCGGAGGCGAAGGGAAGGAGTGAGCTGGGAGGCAGGGAGGCAGAGGGCTGGCCAGGGAGCAGGGGACCCCCGATTCTAAGGAGGGGTGTGAGTCGGAGAGTTCTTGGGGTGGTGTAGGTCAGTGCTGGGGCCCAGAGAATACCCTAGGGACTGACGGGGGCAGACAAGTATGGCTGCTCAGAGCACCCATGGGCTGGCCCGAGACCTCAGTGCCCACACCAGACCCGGAATCTCTGGGGTCTTCCTCCCTCTGGATGGGCATCTTAGCAGCTTTCCTGATGAACCAGATATTAGAAGACTTCACCATATTTCCTGCATAACAGGAAGCCCAGAGATATGCATGAGGGTCCTTTACACCTGACTAAGATCAAATTTCTTACCAGTCAGCTTCATGGGATTTGAATTTCATTTTTCATTGACTTAGAAAAATAATGTGACATTTCTTGCACTTGAGTGGTGGAATGTGTCTGCTAGCGTTAGATTCAACTGCATAAAATAGAAGACATATGACAGCAGCTTAAAGAGAAGGATTATTTTTTATCTTGCATAAACAGGACCAAAGAAGACAGTGCCAGGCTCCTTCTAAAGTTCCATTTCACCATCCTTGGTATGTAGCTTCTAACAGCAAGGCCACCTCCTGGTCCAAGATGACTGCTGGAGCACAGCCATCATGTCTGCATTCCAGGTAGGAAGAAGGATAAAGGTGAAAGGGCAAGAGAGAGTGTGCCAGTCCTTCCCTCTTTTAAAGTGCTTTCCTGAAAGCTCCACCCAACATATTCTGCTTAACTAAGTGGCCAAAATTCAGGCATGGCCACCCCTATTTGCAACAGAAGCTGAGAAATTTAGATTTTGTAGCTGGACTCATCATTCCTCATAAATAAAGTTTCTGTGGCTGAGGAAGAAAACCAAGTGGGTACTGGCTGGGCAGATTATAATCTCTGCCACATAAAGTAAAATTAATGTTTAATATGTGAACCTACCCTCGAATTTTTGCATACAATTTCTCAGATAACTGGAGGTCTATTTGCCTCCGATTAAAACCTCTTGACTTAGTGATTGATAGTTCTCCATTACCTTACTTCTGTTTTTATGTCAAGGCTCCATAAATTAGGGAGGTGGTTGTTATAAAAACAAGTCAGACCATTTACTTAGCCATTGGCTATTGGGACTGACGAACCACTTGTCTAAAGCATCCCTGGGACTCTACGTTCTTTCCAATTAAACTAAATTGTTAGTTAACTAGCACAGAGCCAGCCATGGAGAATGAGATCAAGACACATTTTGTACCAAATATGTACAACAAGACGCTTTCCATTGTGTACTGGTCCACGTAAACCAGGACAGGAGTGGTATTTTGAATCATGAAGAAACGGGAGAGATAGAAAGAGAAGAGCTTTTACAGAAGCATCTGGAAGACACTTTGAAGAGAAAGCAAGCATGAAAGAGGATATGCTTTTGCCCAAGTGACTTTTCGGGAAACAACGTTAATTTAGCTCTGAAAGATGCACCACGGGGAGGAACAGGGACTCATTCATTATGCCTCTGAGGGGGACAGGAGGGTGCGGGGGCAGCCTGCAGGGGGAGGACGCCCCAGAAGGTGGTGTGAGCCACCAGGAGGGTTGGCTGCCCCCCAGGGGACAGAGCAACAGGGAGCAGGAGAAAGGAAGAATCCAGGGGTGGATTCGATCAAGTGACTGTCATCGGTGCGTCCCCTTTGCACTGTCAGGCATCTCATCGACCTTTGCAAATTCCCGAATAGATTCAGAGAGGTGCTGTCCCGGCCTGTGGGGCCGTCCTCTCTTCTGCTCACTTAAGAGTGGCAGTTGTTAGTCACTGAGGCCACGCGAGGCACCTCCTGCCACCCCCTTCACCGTCAGATCTCCAGGCGGCTGAGAGCCATCATGGGGGCCATGGACATACATTCCCAGCCAAGCACGAGCAGGTGCCTATGGGGACATTGGAGCCTCGTCATGGAGAGACACTGGCGGTCTCAGCCCATTAGCTGCTGCACCTGAAACCATCCTTCCTCTTCCTTCAGCAGATGGTTTGGCTCGAACGTGTGCTTTTGGGACCCATCATCCTTGTCCCCCTCACTAGTTCATTCGACATCTTTTTATTGGAATGACTGTAACGCCGATGGAAACACTCACTGTCAGCAGCACAGAACAGGAGAGCCAAAGAAAGATGGTATCAAGACTCAGCGGGAGGGTCTAGAACAAATGCTGAAAGGTCCAGAAGAACCGGTTCAGTGTGTGCTCGTCTTAGAAAACACAGGCCTCAGCCTGCGGAGCACACAGGCCGGGAGGGAGCTGCAAGCCCGCCTTACATGTTGCTGGGCCCAGAGCAAAAGGACAAGCAGACGTCCGTGTACAACGGGGCTGAGGGTTTTCAAGTTATGAATCCAGCTTATAAACTGCTTAACGGAAGACTTTCTGTTCCTCCACCCTGATGAATATACTTCCATAATGACGTGGAAGGGCAGGCTGGAATTTAGAATTCTCTCTGTCCTTAGAGATGGCAACACGGCGAGATCCGGCCCCCAGCCCTGGCATGGGGTCACGGTCCTCCTTTCTTGGTGATTGGCTCTGTCTGGCAGCCCACGGGCCTCCCAGGCGTGTGTGTGGCTACGCAGCCCACCCATCCATGCACTGTCCACCCTCCCTGTGCAGTGGGGACGTCCACTCTCAGAGGGTGCTGCGGGGTGGGAGTCAGGAGCTGGGGGAGGACTGTTTTGGGCAGGGAGAACAGTCTGGAAGGTAATGCAGTCTCCTGGCAGTACTGTTTCCTTGGCTCCACTGACAACTCACCGAGAGCCAAGGTCTCTCTTGTCCAGGTGTTGTCCTGCAAGATCAAAGAACTGCAAGCAAGTCGATGAGTAGTTGCTCGTCTGTGGTGTGTCCCCAAAGCGAGTCCAATGCTCTCACGTAGATCCCCAGGAAAACCGCACGAACGTGACTTAGCTAGGTCTAAACGGACGGAGAGGCTTCGGGAGGAAGGCTCCCCGTGGGAAAGAGAAGAGGAGTTCGGAATCCAAGACCCGTGGGAAAGAGAAGAGGAGTTCGGAATCCAAGACGGTAAATAAAGGTTGGAAAAAGTGGTGAGCAGCGTGGACCGCTCAATTAGGGGAGTCGTATGGGCTGAATTGTGTCCCCCCCAAAGAGATCTGTTGAGGTCCTTGCCCCCAGTGCCTCAGAATATGACCTCATTAGAAGGTTTTTGCCAATGTAGGCAAGTTAAGAGGAGATCGTCAGGGTGGGTCCTCATGCAACGTGATTCTCGTCCTTATAATAAGAAGGTAAACGGGCACAGAGACAGACAGACAGACACAGAAGCCCCTGTTATGTCGAAGGCAGAGAACAGGAGAGGCTTCTACAAGCCAGTACGTGCCCCAAATTGCCAGCAAAGCGCCAGAAGCTGGGAGAGGCCTGGAGCAGTCTCCCTCGTGGTCTCAGAAGGAACCAACCCTGTGGACGCCTTGATCCTGAACTTGCAGCCTGCACAAGTGGGAGGCAATGAGCCTGTCTTCCTGTACCGCCCAGTCTGTGATGCTTTGTTACGGGAACCTTAGCAAGCCCATAAGGGGTTTGCCCATATTCTGCAGAGCGCGGGGTGCACGGGGGCGTTTTGGAGCCGGGGCTAACATGATCAAAGCCGTGTCTGGCAGCTGTGAAACGTGGCAGGTGAGGGACAGCATGTGGCTGGTGTTGGCAGTGGCGTCTGCTGCTCTCCTCGCAGTCAGTCCCGCGGGGACCGTCCTTCCCCGCGGGCTGGTGAGTGTGCCCACAGCGTGCTTCCTGCTGTCTCCCCCAGGACAGTGGGCATCCCTGAAAGGACAGAGTGGGCACGGGTGATTTGTCGGGAGCAGGAGGAGGCTCTGCAGTGCGAGGGGCTCAGCACACCACTGGCGTGACACCACCTATCCCCTCTGTGGATTTAGTGACAAAGAGTGCCCCAAACCTGTCCATCACGCCGGCCACCCGGGAGGGTCCCACAACATTGACAGCACAGAATTCAGAGCTGCTTTCTTACAAGGTGAGTGGGATGAGAACAGGAACAGGGACAAGCAGGGACCCACCCACTCTTGTACTTACCTGAACGCACGTGGTCCCGGACGGACCACAGGGCTTCCTTTTACTTGTGTCCATCAATAACCAAATGACGTGTGTTGACTCTCAGCTCCTACTGGAAAGCCAGCTCTGTTCTCTGTCCTCACAGGAGCCTGGGTCCGCCAGACACTTTGGGAGAGGAGGGCACGCAAGTGCAGACGGTAGCGTAAAGGCGGAAGATGCAGCCCTCTCCGAACACAGAGGAGAATCAACCTCATAGCAAGAGCAACATCAGTGTTTGCGCCTCCTCCTCTAAAGCCCCCAACCCCCGTGTCCGTCATTCACACCGGGCACGACAAGGACTTGGCCACACCATGGCGTCCGTGCTTGGACGTGCAAGGTGTACTCCCAGCTTATGGGACGTGGACCACTGAGCGCAGCAAGGCTCTCCGCTCCCCTCTGCCTCTCTCCTGCTCAGAGGCCAGGCGGTTGGGGCAGCCACCACGTAGAGGCCGCCAGGTGCCTTGCGGAACGTCAGAGAGCTCTGGGGGGGTATCGAAAATCGAATGTTCGGCAAGCCAGTGACGTGGTTCCCTCTGCTCCTAACTCATCACCCATCCAAAGCCAGCGAAGCCAGAAAGGGCTGTTCCACTCTCCAGCATGGAGATCGAAGGGCAGCAAGATTCAGGGATCGCATTCCAGAACCCTGCAACTGTGTGTCATCCTCCCATTTCACAGAGGAGGCTCAGAGAAGAGGCACAACCACCCAGGGTCACACTGGGAAGACTGGATTCAAGACTGGGGTTCACGATGATGCTTATTCACTCTCATTTGCCTGTTTGTCCTTGTCTCCCCACACACACATGTGCACACATGCACGCACACACATGCACGCATGTGCCCACACCATTCACATGTACACACAGTGCACACTCTAGCACACACGTGTAGCAGACACACACCATACATATATACACACATACGTGCGCACATCACAGCTGCACACACGTGCACACATGCACACACACATGCACACACGTGCACACACCATTCACATGTACACACACAGTGCACACTCTAGCACACACGTGTAGGGATACACGCCGTACATATATACACACATACGTGCGCACATCACAGCTGCACACACGTGCACACATGCACGCACACACGTGCACACACGTGCACACACCATTCACATGTACACACACAGTGCACACTCTAGCACACACGCGTAGCAGATACACACCGTACATATATACACACACGTGCACACATCACAGCTGCACACACGCGCACACACACGTACACACGCATGCATGCACACATCACACACATTTCATACATGTACCTCTGCACATCTATGCTCTTTTCCCCCAACTTTTCAATAAACGAGTGCTTAGAAAAACACGAGATTCCTGGGTTTGAGGTCACTTCCTTCCGCTAGAGGCAATTCTGCACTCAGATGTGAAGCTTCACAAATTGAAACTGAGCTCACAGTACTCCAAGGTCACTTCAAAGGGCTGTCAACATAACAATACATTTTTTTAAAGTTCTACTCGTCCCCTGTGTCTGGGACGGCCAGTATTTGGTGTAACATCAAATGCCAAGGAGTGGAAGCAAGACAAAGCTCGGCTCTTGGGAGGGCTCAGCCCATGTTCAGGGCGAGCTCTGCGGTTTGGGCTCTGCTTCTGGAATGGAAAGGGCACGGCTGTCGTCCCCACAGCCCTGGCAGATTCCAGGGACGTGTCCAAGCTGAGCCTCAGCAGACATGAGCTGGCTTCAGTTCCAAGTGTTTCGACTGCTCCAGTGACGGATGATAAAATGCCAGCCAGGGTCTGAGACGTTGGGAGTCTGTGTGCTTTAATGTGTAAAGCTATGACAGCTCATTGTCAGGGCACCAAAGGCAGCGAGGGAGGTGACTCAGAAAGCAAATATTCTGAACAATCCCAACATCGGAGACAGCTGACAGGAAAATGCCTTTGATGACACCAGACACTTTGGGCAAGTATCAGGTGTTGTCTTCTCTGGTCACAATTGCAAATGACCTTGAGGGGACCAGTATCGGTGGAGCAGTGTGAGCCCATGACGGGCGCTTGGCTGGGAGGTGTTGCTGCAAATAAGGAGGCAAAGAGAAGCGGGGTGCCATGTGGCACAGGGCTGGGAGTCACCGGGTTGGGTCTCCTTACGACCTCCCCGTGGCCACGTCCCTGTGGCTCCTTCCCCCTCTCCCTTTCTGGTGACCTCTGTCTTGGGCATCCGATGACGTTGCCATATGTCCCTTGTCCCATGGTGCTTGGAAGACTCAGGCGGGAAAGCAGAGTTTAGCGTGCGCTCGTCCACTTTGCTTGTCCATTCCGGACCCTACAGGGTCCCTTCTCCAGCGTCACCCTTCCGCTGGAGGAACTGTTTTAGCAACCTCAGGGGTAGGTCTTCCAGAGACAAATTATTTCCATTTCCCCTTGTAGGAAAAGATCTTTATTCCTCAAGTCTGGATTCAGACTCCACATTTGATGGCCGTGCTCTTTTCCCCTCAGCTCCCGTAACACTTCCCCCGGCCCCGTGGTCGATGATGCGAAACCCATGGTCACGTGTATTGGGGTCACCCTATAGGCGACCTGTCATATATCTCTGCTTTTACATTTTTTTCTTTGTGCTTAAATTTCGGAAGCTTAATGAGGCTGCGTCTCGGTGTAAATTTCTCCTATCTGAGATCTATGCAGCTTCTTGAATCTGTACATGTGTGTCTTTTGCCAAATTTGAGGTGTTTATGTCATTATTTCCTGAATGCCCTCTCTCCTCCACGCTTTCCTTCTGGGACTCCAGGGATATGACTATTGGGTCTTTGTTACGCGGGCCTGCAGGTCCGTAGGTCCGTAGCCCTGCGGCTCTATTGACGGACTTGGTTTTCTCCCGATCTGTTTTCCTTCTGTTGCTGAGCTGGGGAAGCCCGCTGGTCCGCGTTCACGTCAGCGCCCAGCACACTGCTGGGAAAGAAACCCCATGGGATGGATTCATGGGCTTAGCGTCCCTATGGGGTCTGCGGTCATGGTCTAAAATGCAACGGTCAGTCCAGCGAGTGGTGTCCCGGGCAAGCTCTGCTGGGATACAGGACACAGAAGAGACAGAGACTCAGGCTGAAGCACCTTCAGGTTTGTCAGGTAACTGCAAAGAGAGAGAGGGGGCCAAGGGAGTGGACGCTAAGGAGAGCCCCGGACGGAGGTGGGCGGCCACCGAGTCCCTGAATGGAAGGTCTCGGTGGAGTTTAAATCACTTTGACCTGGAAGAAGAGGGGTCGGGGCTCATGTCTGGGGTGCTCGGAGTCGAGCTTTCCTGTACGGGTGAGCATGCGGTCCAGGACAGCAGGGGGAGTGGCTGGCTGACGTGGGAGGAGGGGGAGTGCGGGAAGATGAGTAAGTCGCAGAAGGTGAGGTATGGGCCATCCAGAAGGTGACCAGTGGAATTCACTGTCCCACCGAGAACGCTGTTGAGAATGGAAGAGAGGCCGACACTCATTGCTCCAGGACAGTGGGTCTCACCTGAGGCTCTCCTGGAGAAGCCACGACATATGGCCATCTGGTCCCTCAGGAGGCTGGTGGCCGCACTATGGATGGGGACCGGAACGAGGGAGGGCACACGGCCGTGGCCGAATCTTGTGACTGCGGAAGCGGTGGCGGTGAGTGATGTAAAGGGCGGAGGGGGCAGCTGGGCACATCCTTCAGGCTCCGGGAGTTTGGGTGAGGGAAGAGGGAGAGGGAACGTCTGGAAGGAGCAGAAAGAAGAGGAGTGACCTTCACTTCCTGATTCTAAGGGAGGCAACACAGGAGGAAATAGAGCATCTTCTCGAGACGTCTACAGTGAGGGTGGTGTGCCTGGGGGGCAGGCGAGGGTCCGAAGGGGACAGCAAAGATCGGAGGAGAACTTGGGGGTACAGAGCCCAGCAGATGGTCGGTGGGCAAGGAGGTTGTGCATAGTGTCACAGCAGTACTTTCCAGGGCGCTGGGGGTGAGGGGTGCTCACGCACGGGCCCCCTGGACACCTCTCAGCCATGAATGCAAGCAGGGGAGAGGCGTGATGGGTGAAGGATGCAGTCAGTCATAAGGCTCCTCCCCAGGACTCCGCCTGCAGAGGAAGGTCCAGAGGGAGGGCAGGCAGGGGGAGGCTCAGCTCCTGCCAGGAGAGCCCAGGGCCGCGGGAGTAAAGGCTGTGGTGGTGATGGGCTCCCAAGGAACCCCGCGGCCTCGGCGAGCACGGGCTCTAACCTGGCGCCTTCCGCTGCCTTCTGAGAGACCGGGCGCATTTCCAGCCCACCCGATGATGCTCTGTTTCACAGGAGCTGTTCTGTGAGACCTGTCCTCCTTCCCCTCAACCTTTTCTGTCCTAGAGTTTGAGGATGTAAGAATCACATTACAGCAATTTCACCAAACAACAAAATGTAAATGAGCCGACAAGACGACAACTGTCTGGTTTTCTGAATCAACAATGTGTTCTGAGAAACCTTTACTATCTTCTCGGGCCTGAGACTGCTGTGAAGAAATTGGAAAATGAGAAAGTGTGGATTTATAATAAGAGTTTAGCACCTCAGGCTACATAATAAAAAGGAATCTCGATATCCTGCGTCTCCATGCATTTTCCCAAGAGAAATCAGACTAAAACTTTCTCCTATCAGCCAGAGGTAAAAATTCCCTGGTTTCCAGCGTCACGTTGAAAGGACAACAATCGTCCGGACGTGTTCTGTTGCTCCCTGGCTGTGAACGGCCTGGGCAGGGGATCTGAAGGCAGGGGCTCACGTTCCGCAGGTGAATGAGGAATCCATGTCCCAGGCGTGTGACGGCCTCTCAGGCACTGGTCATGAACAGCCTCGCTGATGACCCCATGTTGGCTTCAAAGCAAATCATTTTCTGCCCGCCGGCCCCCTCGGGCCATCCGGACAGTTATGCATGGGCGGCTTTCCAACACTCCGATGGCCTGTGTGTACTCACAATACGTCGGACACCAAATACGTGGGTTTTTTCACACTAACAACCATTTCTCCGACTCTGCAAGTGCCCAGTGGTGTCCTACAATTCAATTCTAACGCTAACTACCCAGAGTTAGCATGGACCCCACAAGGGTAAGGGCTCCGTCTTACGAGATGCCAGTCACATCAGTGGGAGCTCAGGTTACCTGCACTTCTGTCCAAATGGGCTACAACGTCAAGGGTTCCCACAACTGCCCTCTTTTGGGTTTGGCAATTTTCTAGAGCAGCTCACAGAACTCAGGGAAATAGTTTACTTCCCAGCAGGTGAAGAGACGCACAGGCGAGGGTGTGGGGCAAGGAGCATGGAGGTTCCATACCTTCTCCGGACGCCCCACCGGCCAGCACTTCCAAGTGTTCACTGACCCAGGAGCCCCAGAAGCCCATCGTTTGAGGGTTTCTATGGAGATTGCATTATGCAGGCATGATCGATGAAGTCATTTTCCGTTAGTGATGAACTCAATCTCCAGCCCCTCCCCACTCCTAGGACGGAGGCGGGGGAAGGGCTAAAAGTTCGAACCTTCTGTTCGGGTCCTGGTCTCCATGTCAGCCCCAAGCTATGTTGGGGCTCCCAGCCCCTGTCATGGTTATTGGGTAAAAGAGCCTCTTCACTGTTTCCACTGCCAGTCACTCCAGAACGCATGCTGTGGAGGTCTGTGTCACCCACTCCCTGAGGATCTCTACGGTATTTTGAAAATACAAGAATTACAGAATTAGTTGCCAACTTTTAAAAACCAGAAAAAAGTCTCACATCTAAATTATCCAAGCATGCGTCCCCTTTTGGAAAGCTACATGAATCGGCAACCCCCTGCTCCCCATCTCCCACTGGGCACGGGACCGGCCTTTCACCCGAGGCCTGCTAGTGCCTCGTGCCTCCTGCCCTCTTCACTCTTAGTACGATATCAGTGGTAAAACTAAAGAAAAGAGTAAGTAAGCCCCTAAAACCAGGCCGGTGGTTGCCCCTGGGAGGAGGTAGGGGATGCTACCCGAAAAGGACAACTCAGGGGCTTCTAGAATGCTAGAATATTCTTCCCCTTGACCGGAGTCCTGATTACATGGCTGTCACTATGGCTGATTTTTGATACTATGTATTTGAGTTTTATGCTGTTTCCTTGTGTGTTACATTTAGCAATTGTGACAAGTGATTTTTAAAGAAGTTGTGGTGGACCCTGAGCTAAGGTGAGGATAGTGAGAATGTAGTGAGGGAGAGCTCGAGGGTTGGCCGAGGGAACTGGGAAGGTGGTGACGGTCGTACCTGGGGTGAGCCGTGGGTGAGATGGGGCGCCACTCACCGGCGTGGATTGCAGAGGGCTCACGTCTCGTGCAGGTAACCAGAGAGTGGACAGGACAGGTGAAGTGTTAGCCTTGTTTCAATCAACCTGCCCAGGACCACCAAGAAATGGGTACCTGGCCGGGGCTCAAAACAGAGAAATGGTGTAGAGTTTCAGATTTGGAAATAGCAGCAATTAATTGAGGATGTCAAGTAAGGGGAATGTGTCAAAGTGTGTGTGTGTGTGTGTGTGTGTGTGTGTGTGTGTGTGTGTAGGGGGGAGGATTTGGCAAACATTTTTAAAAAGCCTTTGGAGAACTTCTAGAGTCCAACGTTCTAGTTTTAGCCGAATGGTGGGGATGGAAGCCTCGTATCAGACACCTAGAAATAAAGGACAAAACTGAAGGAGAGCAAAGCTCACCTCCCCCTCCTCTTCCCCTGCCTCCTCCCCCTCCTCCTTCTTCTCCCCTCCTCCACCTCCTTTTCCAAGAAGGTTTAACAGGAGAGAGGGAACTTGGTTGTTATCTCTGGAGGGGGTCGCATTCACAGGGGGGCGGCGGGGGGCTTCTTCCTGCTCGTCCAGCTGGCTCTGTTGGGCTGACACAGGATAGCCAGAGGCAAAGCTGGAAATCCAGAGCCCCAGTGTTGGGACCCGAGGGGAGGAGGAGGAGAAATGCCCTCCCACTGCAAGGGGAGGGACGCCAGCCAGCAAAGGTCAACGCAAGCGCAGGAAATGGAATCCTAAACCTCTCTGATTTATTTTAGACAGTTACAAAAAAGTACAGAAGTCAGAAGTTCCGGGAGATAAAGTAAATGACTTATGTGCCCTTTTGGTGACTTGACTTCCTTCCGATCTCACGTCCCTTAGCTCCCCGCATTACGCACTCGCACAGAATTCACAGGTTGTGGGGGGCCGAGGTTTGGGGGGAAGAATAATGCATCATCAACCGACCTCTTCATTCATACTTCTGCAGTTAAAACCGTCTAAGATTTGCAGAGGACGACAGATCGGTCAAAGAGCACATACCCACCGTGTAAGGCGGCAGGCTTCACCTTAGAAGACGCAACCGCTACAGGAGAACTGAACGCACAGCACTCTTGTAACGCTTCCAGCCTCTACGGGGTGTGGCGCTGATATATTGTTCACTCATCTGCCATGATTTGAAAAAGCAAAACCAAAACCTAAAAACTCTAGCTCCAATTACAATTTAAAAAACAAAATGGATCACATTTCTTAAAAGCATATCCACTAGGCGATAGAGTTAAAGGTAATTTTAACTGTCTTCTTTATGCTTTTCTTTCTTATCTGATTTACTTACCAGCAGCCATGTTTTACTTGTATTATACAGAGAAAGAAAAATGGAACGGCTCCAGACGACCTTGCACTCCGCCAGCCTTTGAGATCACCGCACGGCTTCTCTGAGATGCTCACACGCTTGTGCTCCAGCCAGCTGGGAGGTTGACACGCACCCAAATTGTTGGGCTCACACACGCGCGAGTTTCAGCAGCCAAAGCGTGTGCTTAGCGTGAGGGATGTCAGGACAGAGGTGTAAAGGGTTCCGGGAAGCGCGTGGTCGCAGCGAGGACCTCCCACCAGCGGATGACACTGGATGAGTTGGCGGTGAAGCCAAAGTCAGATCCAAAGCCCCAAGGACCCTGGATGACACTCTCCAGGACTCGCCACTGCCTTCCTTGCTTCTGGTCTGAGCGCATATGACTTCCATCAGTGGGGGCCTACCCTAGGGAAGCCACAGGCTTCCGCATCGACCCCGATAAACCCTCTTGTTAGGCTGACCAAGAGTCACTTGTGTTTTTGCTAAACCCACGTGTGCCAGTTCTGCTTGTTAGTTTTCTGCATTCGTAGAAGCTAATCATCGTGACCCCAGGCAGCGGGTGCCCCCAGCGTGCGGGGCACCCACAAACCCCTGTAATATTCTTGACCAGCCTGTCTACAGTCCTATCGGAACTTGATTTTGTTTTCAGATGGAGCGCACGTAGATTAAGTGAACGCCCACATTCCAATTCTAAACTGAAAACAAGAGATGATAAGGGACTTTCACGTGAACAGGCTCATCGTAGCTGCTCGGGGAGGGTCCCTGTGGATGGCACACTTTGAGCAAGATGCCGTTGGAGCCCAGGTGCTCGTGTGAACAGCGGACGAAGCAGGCTCCCGGGGAGAGGTCGGGTAGGTCTGGATGCTGGAGCATCGGGTCACGTGGGTTGGTAACTTCAGTGACCCCTGCTGTGTGCAAAGATCCATTTTGCTTTCGAGCAGCGTCCTGCTGTTCTGGGTTTTCTTCCCTTGCGGCTTCTGACCAGGGCACGCTTCACTGCTCTAAATCCCAGCTGCCGTGGCAGTCCCCGAGTCCCAGGCTCGGTGCTCAGCCCTGTGAGGTTTCTAGATGCCCTGCTGTGTCTCCGCTTCATCTCCCACACCATGGTCCCCTTGAGGGGCCTTTGTGACTCTCCGAGCATCTCAACAGAATTTCAGAGGCTTTTGGCAGGAGTGCTGGTCTGCTCGGAACCATTCCATCCCATCCAGAAGCAGAACTCCCGCATTTCCATTCTGAAAAGAAAGAAAGCAAAGAAATGCCTTTATTTCTGTAGACATTGTCGGTTCTGCTCACACCAAGCTATTTAATTGTGAGATTTTTGTTGGTAGAGGGTTGGTGTTCATGTTTTGAAAAACTGATGTCATCTCGTTATCCCTACCGACAGATAATCACTAAGAGGAGTCATAAACTGGTGGGGCTGAAAGGAAACTTGGAAACTTGAGTAAAACCTTTCCTTTCAAGATAAGGAATCATGGCCCCCAAAGGAAGGTAATCATAGTAAGACTAGGGTGTTTCTTTTATTTCTCTAGGCTTTACTTTGTGTCTCCCTCTTCGTATCTTTCGATGTAAAAGGTTTCGAAAAACATGGTTCATTGGGAAGATCATTCTGATGGATAAAGTTCGTGATGTGGCTTAGCGAATGGGAGGGACACCAGAAACAGTGTCCCCACACTTCTCCGCTGCTCTTGAAACAGCTTCCTGCCGGTCGGGGAGAGTCGCCGCCTAGCCCACCAGCCCAGGGACAGCTGCCTGCACAGGAGTGTCTTCGGGGATCGGAGGGGCTGAGGTGGGCTTGCATTCTGCAGCTGTTGAGGGAGGGAGCGAGAGGAGGGCTCTGTCCAAACAAACACACCGCCAGGGACACAGACGAAGCATTCAGGATCCAAAGACACGGGCAAGACAAGGCACCTGCCTTCCTTTCTCTCTCCCTCGTCTAAACCACCTGCAAGCCCCACTGCTTCAGCCCCAAAATGTATCTCAAATTCATCCACCATTCCCCCATTCTGCTGCTGCTGCCTCACATCTTGCCCCCTTGAGCTCATGCCTGGACTAGTGCAGTAGCCACCTGAAAGTCCTTCCCGCTTCCCTTCCTGTTCCCCTTCCAGCTCCTCTTCTCCCAGTGGGCACGCCAATTTTTGAACACAACTATGGTCATGCCACACCTCAGCACGAGCTTTCAGAGGCTCCCCTTGGAGTGTGGAGCGCGCGCCACAGTCACACTCGGGCTCGTCTCTCCCTCCCCATTCTCTCCTCGCACCACTATCCCTCCCACTCTGCATCCCTGCACCCCCCCCCCCGCCAGCCTCCTCCCTGCTCCACCTCACACCAAGCTTTTGCCACTCCAGGGCACTTTCTCTAGAGGGAAGCCCCCTTTTGCCCCAAACACGCCATCTGGCTGGCTGGCTCCCGATCCCAGAAGTCTCGGCTTAACCGTCTGTCTGAGCCGTTCAATCACAGGCTCCTTGAGAGCAGACTCACGTCCACTTCACCTCCTCGTGTGTAATAGGCCACCGGTGGGCTGCCTGGCAAACTCTAGGCCCTCGATAAAGGGATGCACATACGGAAGAAAACAATGCATGAGTACATACATGTGTGCCATTTCCAGTGCTGAGTGAACGGAACCCAGAGGGTAGAAGTTTCTTGCAGAAATTCTATTCAAAAATCCTCAATGAAGAGCCATAAGGTGGACTCTACCCACATGCCCATCATCGGCTGAGCAGGAAAACAGAAGACTGTGGTGTGTGCACACAGTGGAATATGATTCAGCCTTAGAAAGGAAGGGAGCGATAGCACAGGGATGACCTTGAGGCCATTACACCAAATAAAATCAGCCAGTCGGAAAGACAAATGCTGGAGATTCCCTTGTGTGAGGTGCTGAGTATAGTCAAATTCACAGACACAGAAGGTAGAAGGGGGGGTGCCCGGGGCTGGGGGAGGAAGGGATGGGGAGCTAGTGTTATTGGGTACGTATTTGCAGTTTGGCAAGATGAAAACGTTCTGGAGAGGGACGGCGTGCAACAATGTCAATGCACTTACTCCCGGCTGTATGCTTAAACGGTTAGACGGTCAATTTTATGTTATGTGTACTTTACCACAATTAAAAATTAAAATTTTGAGCCACCTGGGTGGCTCAGTCGGTTAGGCGTCTGCCTTTGGTTCGCGTCATGATCTCAGGGTCCTGGGATTGAGCCCCATATGGGGCTCCCTGCTCGGTGGGGAGTCTGCTTCTCCCTCTCCCTCTGCCCCTCCTCCTGCTCGGTCTCTCTCTCCCTCTCTCTCTCTCTCTGTCAAACAGATAGATAAAATCTTTAAAAAATTAAGAAATGAAAATTAAAATTTTTTAAGTACTGAGTACTATAGAAAGATACATCCTATATATGACATATTTGTACAGACAAAGACATAGCTCCCATTTCCTGAAGGAGATAAGATTGCGGAGCGGTGGGGGAACGACCTTCTCTTCATGGTCTTCTATATTATCGGGGGCATTAATTTGGTTAGTTTATTTTTGCAGTAAGGGAAATTATCAGGGTTTTAAAGGGAAGCAGCAGGTTGGCTTGAATCCTGCCAGCACCTGCTGGCCATCCGTGTGTCTTCTTTGGAAAAATGTGTCTTCAGTTCTTCTCAGTTTTAAATTGAGTTATTTCGGGTTTTGCTGTTGAGTTTTAGGAGTTCTTTATATAGTTGGGATGTTAGTCCCTCATCAGATACGTGATTGGCGAATTGTTTCCCATTCTGTATGTTGCCTTTTCATTTTGCTGATGGTTTCCATCCCTGAGCAGAAGCTTTTTAGTTTGATAGCATCGCACTTGTTTATCTTTCGGGAGGGGGGTGTTGCTTTTTTTGGGGTGTCAAAGCCCAAAAACCATTGCCACGTCCGATATCATGGAGCCTACTACTGTTTCTTCTAGGAGTTTGACATTTTCAGGTCTTACGTTCGTTCATAGGAGTGTCTTATGATTCTTCGTATTTGTACGGCAGCCGTTGTGAGGTCCCCTCTTCCAGGTCTGATTTTATTTAATTGAGTCTCTGTCTTTTTTTTTGTAGCTAGGTCTCCCTAAGGCCTTGTCTGTTTTGTTTGTCTTTTGTTAAAAAAAGAAAAGTCTTATTTTTATAACATCTATTTTTTCTAGCTTCTCTTCCATTTATTTGTTCTCTGATTTTGGTAATTTCCCTCCTTTCTAACTTTGGCCTTGGTTTTTCTTCTTTTTCTCGTTCCTCGAGGTGTAGAGTGGGGTCTCGTGTCAGAGCTCTTGCTTCTCACCCACCATGAGCAGTATCACCAGGCACCCTCCTTCCGAGCGTTGGGAATGTTGTGTCTCTATTTTCATTTTTATCAAGATATTTTTTTAAATTTCTCTTTGGATTTCTTCTGTGGCTCATTGGCTGTTCCGTACCATGTTTTTAATCTCTACATATTTTGAGTTTTCCAGTCTTTTTCTCGTAATTTATTTCTAGGTTTTGCAAATTGTGGTAAAAAAAAAAAGTGGCTCGATGGGATTTTAATCTTCTTAAATTTATCGAGACTTGTTTGCTTGCCTAAATATGGCCCATCCTGGAGAAGGTCCTTATGTACTTGCGAAGAATGTGTGTTCCATCACTGTCGGGTGGGACAGTCTGTATGAACCTATTAAGTCCATCTGGTCTACTGGGTAACTGCAGTCCACTGCTCTATAGACTTTCTGTCCAGATCATTTATCCGCTCGAATGTGGGTACTGAAGTGCCCTACTATGATCATACGTATTGCTGTCTATTTTTCTCTTTAGGTCTGTTAATATTCTTGATATATTTAGCTGCTTCTATGTCGGCTACATTAATATCTACAGATACTCTAACCTCTTTGGTTGAAAGTCTGTTTCGTTTGATGTCAGTATAGCTATCCGTGCTTTCCATATGCACAGACTACTTTTTTCCACGCTTTTACTTTCAGTCTGCGTGTGTCCTTAAAACTGATGTGAGCCTCTTGTAGTTGGGTCTGGTTTTTTTTACCCACTCAGCCCCTCTATGTGTTTCAATGATAAATTTTAGTTCTTCTACATTTAAAGTAATTCTAGGTAGGGAATTGCTATTACCAGCGCTCTAATTGTTTCCTGACTCTTTTGTAATTGCCTTATCCCTTTCTTCTTCTGTTTGTCCCTTCCTTTGTGATTCGAGGATTTTCTGCAGTGCGATGCTCAGACTCCTGGCCCTTTATCTTTTGTGTGTCTATTAAAGGTTTTTGTGCTGTGATTACCATGAGTCTTATATAAAACATCTTGTATTTATAACAGTTGTTTTAAGCTGATAACAACTTCGGTTTGAGCACATACTAAAGCTCTACAGTTTTGCTCTTCCCTCCCATGTTTTATGTTTTCAATGTTGCAGTCTACATCTTTTATCTGGTGTACCCATCGACTAATGTTTTGTAGCTAGAGATACAGATGGTTGCTACTCTTGTCTTACAACCATCCTATTATAAGTGACTTACCCACCATCATTACAAAATTAAAGTATTATGACTTTATATAATTACCTTTGCCTGTACTGTCATATATTTTCAGTACCGGTTCGCATCGTTTCATTGTAGCTTGAAGAAATCCCTTTAACATTTCTTGTGAGGCCGGTCTGGGTGGTCAACTCCTTCAGCTTTTGCTCATCTGGGAAACGCTTTCTCTCCCCTTCTATTCTGAAGGGCAAGAGTAGTCTTGGCTGGCAGTTTTTTCTTTCAGCACTTTGAATATATCACGCCATTCCCTTCTGGCTGGCAAAGTTTTTGCCAAAAAATCTGCTGTAACCTTACAGGGGTTCCTATATATCGCACGTTGTTCTTCCTTGTGCTGCTTTTAAGATTCTCTCCTCTTCTGTAACTTTTATTAATTCAATCATGTGTCTCAGTTTGGGTCTCTTTAGAGTCTCGTTTGGAACTCTCTGGTCTTCCTGGATCTGGATATCCCCGTCTTTTTCCTCCAGGTTTGGGCAGTTTTCAGCCATCATTTCTTTGAATAAGCTTTGTGACCCTTTCTCACTCTCTCCTGCTCGGGGGCTCCTAGCACGCACACGTTGGCCTGTTTGTGGCTGTCCTACAACTCCCTTAATCAACCTTCACTCTTTCTCTTTTTTTTTCTTCGCTCCTCTGATTGGATGAATCCACTGCCCTCTCTTTGTATTTTTATTTTTTCCATTTATATATTGCATTCCTCAGCTCTGTGATTTGTCTGGGTCTTTCTTACACTTTTTATCTTCCCCGAAATTCTGACTTTGTTCATGCATTGTCACTTATCTGTGTTTCATGAAGGTCTGTTTCTGGAACTTTATCTCGTTCTGCTATTCACAGCATACTCCTCTATTTCTTCCCTGCCCGTGTCTGTCTGTGTGGGTTTCTGGCCATGAGCTTGACAGAGTGCCCTTACGGAGAAGATCAACCTTATCATTCAGCCTGGCCTTGCTCTGTGTTGTCTCTCAAACCTTTGTGATTTTTCAAGTCACTTCTTTTCTCACAGTGGTTTCCAACCATTGAGTGTGCCAAAATCTTTTTCACTGTTTGTTTTTTTTTTTTTTTCTCTCTTTCACCCAGTGTGTAGGAATTGTTCTGTTCGTTTCTGGATTTCTTTTAGAGGGAATTACTCCATGGGTGGCTGTAGATTTTGAGTGTCCGTGGTAGGAGCTGAGGCTCAGAGTCGCCTACGTCGCCATCTTGGATCAGAAACCCTGACGCAGTTTGTGGCTCTCCATCTGTAGTTATCTTTGTGTTTCATTTCCACTATCATTTATTTGTGGCTCTCCCCTTTTTAAACTTCAGCTTGTGAGGCTTTGGTCCACTGACACTTTTAGCTAAAATTTTCAATATGTTCCTAGGTTTGCTCCACTATTTCTTTCCTGATTTTCTGAGTTGAATCTGTGCTTGTTAACTTTCCATCTTCTTTTTTTTTTTCTATGCATTTCCTGTAAATATAGCCTCACCTGCACTCTACACGCTCTGATATGGCAGTGTTTTTGGTGTCCTGCAGGTCTACATATGCGGCTCTCCTTGGCCGTTACGTTTCTAGTTTTATCACAATACGATACGTATCGGAGAATGTGGACCGTATGATGTCACATCTTGATACCTGTGGAGCTTTCACATCTGTGCCTGTTCCCTGTGTGCTCAAAGGAAGACATATTCTCTGAGCGTTCCAACTATCGCCTCACCCACCCCAGCCCTCTCCTTGGTCAGCATGCTGTCCTCCATGCGATGCCCAGATGGAGCCAAGTGCTGGGGTGGTGTCCCTGTCCCAGTGGATTTTCAGTTCCATTATCAAGGCGACCGCCATCCACAGCCCCCTGTTTGGGGATGCGTCTCCCCCTCCTGGACGAGGTGACCCTTCCCGCACCTGTGCCCAGCTCCGGGCCCCAGACTTTGTGGCACCAGCCGCAGCCTTCTCTGGGACACTCAGTTCCCTCTGTACTTTTGGCTCGGGCACTCAAATGCATGTTTTAATGCATTACACCTCATCCACACCTTGATGAGCTTATAACGGGAGGAAGGAGGCCCATGTGAGCTCCACGTGCCCTGTAGTCCTGGAAACCAAAGCCCACATGGTCAACTTCTTTTGCCTGTCCACTTGAGATTTCAGCAAGACCGACATTGTCTCCCTGCCCTGGGAGCAGGACTCCCATCTGACCGATAGTCTTGTAAGATGAAGACAAAAGAAAAAGATCTTAATGTGTGTGTGAGACAGACAGACAGACAGGCAGACAGACTAAATCCCAATATGCATCTGGGGAAAAGAGGAAGGCTGGAGCACAAAGTAATGAGGCTTAGTTCTGTCTCGCTCTCTCTTTCTAAAATGGTTTTATTGATGTGGAATTGACAGGCCATAAAGGCCACCCATTAAAAGTACACAGTTCAGTGGTTTTTAGTATGTTTACAAAGCTGTAGGAGACCATCACCACAATCTAATTTTAGAACATTTTCATCACCCCAAAAAGAAACCTTGTACCCATTAGAGCCCCTCCCTCTAATTTCCCACCTGTGCCCCCTCCAGCCCCTGGCAACCACGGCCCATTCTGGATAGTCATGTCAGTGGAATCATACAAGACGTGGCCTTGGTGACTGGCTCTTTCACCATGGGACTGTTATAATGCTTTTACTCATATCCACGCACCAGCTTTTGTGTTCTTTATTCACAGACTTTGCGTGGTCACACTTTTATTTCTCTCACGTCTACACTCCAAAGCGGCGTTGCCAGGTTATATGGTAACTCCATGCTTAACATTTTGGGGAACAACACAACTGGTTTCCCAAGTGGCTTTGTATCTGAAGCCCTGTGTGAGGTGGTACCACACACGTGACTGGTGGGAGCGTAGAACGATGCAGCCGCTGTAGAAACCATTCCGGCATCTTCTCAGATGGCTCAACCAAGAGTCACCATATGACTCAGCCATCCCACCACTGGCTCCGTACCCAGAAGAAATGAGAAGACGTGTCCGCACAAAAACCTGTCCACAAATGTTCGTGGCGGCATTCCTCGTAACGGCCCCCAAGCAGAAACACCCCGAGTGTCCCTCAGCTGGTTGAGGGATAGATATGATGTGATGTATGCACACGACAGACCGTCATTTAGCATAAAGGGAGTACGGCACTGAGCCCACAGAGATGACCTTGGAGATGGTCTGCTGAGTGGAAGTCCGATGACAAAGGACCCCATGCTGTGTGATTGTCCCCATGTGAAGTCTCCAGAATAGGCAAGGTCTAGAGACAGAAAGCAGATTGGCGATGACCCAGGATGCAGGGCGCTGTCTCTGCGGGGTGAGAGCAAGGGAGTTCAGAGCTTCCTGTTGAGGTCCAGCAAATGTTCCAAAGCTAGTCACGGTGAGGGACGCACAGCTCCGAATATACCAGAAACCACTGAATTACACGCTGTGCGGGGATGGATTGTGGTCTGTGTGAATAATACCTCAAAAAAGTGAGGAGAAAACAGAACCCTGTCACTGACCACCCTCAGCTCTGAGTGCTGTTACCCTGGCGCGGATCCGCGGGCCTCGGGGGCAGCCTCCTCCCACAAACGGGACTGCTTTCTCCGTCCCTGGCGTTTTGCAAGCACTTGCCTGCCTTGCCGGCCAACTCTCAGATAAATTCGATTTCTCCTGAATGTAGCAAAACCGATTCCAGCCAAGGCCAAGGAGAGAAAACAAAGCTATTTGTGAGCTAATCCCTCTCAGCAACCTGGCAATCTGGCCCCACCAGGACGCCTGCCTTCATTGCCCCGCGTGAAGGGTGACAACGTACGTGCCCGTGAGTGCCTGCGGATTGCGCGGTTTCCTCGCAGCTCCCAGGGGAGCCGGTGGGGATGGGGTGGTCTGAAAGGGCCCCAGGGCCTGTTCGAGGAGCCTCACATGGCAGGGTGGGGCACCAGGGGTCCACTCACTGCAAACCGCCGGGTCTTCGTGGATCCGCCATCCTTTGCGGGAAGGAGTGAAATCTGGGCCGGGGGCTGCATGGGGAGAAGCTGATGGCTGAGGTCTCCCCAGTCTCTGCTCACTCCTGCAGCACAGATCACGGGGCCACAGACACCCTCACCCCCAGCCACTCACTTTGCTGGAGAAGCGACCGAGGACCTGAGACTTGTCCCCAGGCCCTGGACACATCCCCTCTTAACTCTGTCCCAAATACCTGGAGGCAGAGGCCAGCTCTGAAATGCCAGCGAGGTCTCCAGGCATCGCTTCTGAACTCTGACCACGACTGTCCCGCGATGTCCTTTGTTTCGTGTCCTCAGGGGCTGATGGTGTTCCCTGAGTATCTCTGCAAGGAGTCATGAAGTCTGAAATAATTGAGAAAGGCCAAGCTAGAGCAATAATTTTTTAAGCAGCTTTATTGAGATGTAATTCACATACCATGCAATTTATCCACTGAAAGTCTAACATTCAGTGGTTTAGTGTATATTAAATTATTATTGTTTTGTAACCCGTGATAGAGTATGTAGAACTGAAAAGTTGCCATCTTGACCATGCTGGGTGTACAGCCTGGCAGCAGGAATCACACCGACGGGGTTGTGCAAACCTCACCGCTGTCTGCTTCCAAGCTTTTCCATCAAACAGGAGCTCTGTAACCAGTCAGCACCCATTTCCCATTGCTGGCTCCTTCCACTCCGGGCTCCCTCACTCTTCACCCGCTCCCACATCTGCGAGCGGGCTATGTGTCCCCCGTCAGCACGCTGTAAACACGTACGGTGTGTACCGAGAGCTGACAGCACCGCACGATCTCCAGGGAATGCCGCGTCTTGCAGGAAGAGTCCTCAGGAGCAGCTGCGTGAATGTGCGGCGTGGCATGTCCCATGCGTTCATGGGAAGGGGTTAATGGGCTACCTGCCCAGCTTTTGTCTTGGAAGGATGGTGCTCACTGTACGTAAAACCAAACGCTACCTAGCTCCAGCTGTGATTTCAGATCACATAAAATTATCAGCGTGAGTTCTTGGAATATCATAGAGCTCCCTGGAACTGTAACATCGCAGATTACATGTGAGAGCAAAAACCCTCCCCGCCGGCTCTCCGTGCCTTCAGCCCTTCAGGACTGTGCCCACAGCTCTGTCACCACTGCCAGACAAGTCATAGGCGGCGACCTCGAATCCTAGCCGGTGCCGGGTGCCCGGCAATGCGTATATAACCCACCTGGCCCGGAATACAGCGTGGCAGGTCCTTGAGAAGTCTAACGCACACGGGCCGTACGGTCCAGCCACTCACTCCTCCATGTTCACCCGGCGGGATTGAAAGCGCGCCTCCACGCAAAGACTTGAGCGCAAATGTTCGTGGTAGGTTTCTCTGAAACAGCCAAAAGCTGGAAGGAGCTCAGATGCCCGGTCGGGTGGGAGCGGATGAACAGATTGGGGCATAACCACACAATGGAATACCGCTCAGGGGTCAAAAACAAAGAAGGAATAAACCACTGACACGGAGAATAAAGTGGGTCAGTCCCACAGGGTTATGCTGAGCAAAAGAAGCCTGATAAAGGAGTGCGCGCACACACAGCTCTAGAACAGGGAGCTGATCGACAGGGACAGGAAGTAGACCAGGGACCGCCTGGGGGAGGAGGGCGGGAGGGGTAAGAGGGGCACCGGAAAACTCTGGGGCGATGGATGTGTTCACTATCTTGAGTGTGGCAATTGTGTCACAGATGTATAAATATATCCAAACTCACCAAACCGCACACTTTAAACGTGTGATTATTTGTAGGTCAGTTATCTCTGTAAAGCTGCAAAAACAAAGTGCCAGCTGGAGAAATGTGTGGGCGTCCGGGGGGAGGAAGAAGGGGCGCACTGGTTAAATGCAGCCCTGTGGCTCGGTTCCAGCTAATGGCTACCATTGCTAGAGCGTCCTCGTTTTGAAGAAAAGCTGGAAATAAAATATATAATATTAACACGAATATTAATTTATATATTTATATATTTATAGAATATATTAATGATGATTAATATTAATGCATTAATATATCATATAATCGTAATAATATTAATTTATACATAATATATGAATTAATATGAAATAACATGGTATATTATGCATTAATATTATTAACATTATAATTTGCATAGATATATATAAATTAATATATTAATAAATAATGTAGCAACATATTTAAATATATCAACATATATAAATATAAATATAAATATTTAAATATATATAAAATATATAAGTATATATTTGTATTTTTCCCAAGGCATTTTAGGCCAAAAAAAAAAATAAGAGAAGAAAAAGCAAGAAAAGGCAGAGGGCACCTGCTTGTGACTTCTGACATAAGCGGGCGAGCATATAAGACGTACTGATGTCGTAACGACAGCCCACCACCCAGAGAAGCACACACGTACCAGTGCACGTTGCAGAGACGTGACTGTGGACTGGCAGCCAGAGGGGTCGGGAGCCACAGGGGTGGACAAACACGCGCGCCCCGGAGTCCAAACCCCTGGCTTCAAACCCCGCTGTGCCTCTCCTCAGTTGTGTGTGACCTTGAGCAGCTGGCCCAGCCTGCGTGTCCGCGTCCTCGTCTGCAAAATGTCAGACCTTCTCCGTGGAGTTACTGTCGGCTCGGGATGCATCAATCCTCACCTGTTATTTAAAAATGTGCTTCGTGATGGTTACCTGCTTTTCTTAAATTATCGTGGCCGTTGGTGGTGTCGTTCCTGCAGCCTTAGCTCCTCTACCTCTTTCCAGGACCTGGGCTTGTTCCTCCAGGAGCCCACGTCATGGGGTGTCGGCTGGGTCCCCACCACGCCTCCTGAAATCGGCTGACAGGTAAAGGCGCATTCCCTGCAGTCAGGTGTCTGTCTCCGACTTGTCTGAGTTTCGGCAGCCCCCCATCCGTGGCCACGTGATAGAGACCGCTGAGCACCCCTGTTCATCACCACGGCGCCCCGAGGAGTCCTGGAAACGCTCCCGCCTGACTCGGGTGGGCAGGCAGGTAAGCAACACCGGCTCGTCTCTCTGCACCCGTCTGGGTCAGGGCACTCCAGCGGGGCTCTGTGTGAGGGCGGAAATGTTCCGTATTGGTGACACCCGAGGAGAACCACTGGCCACACGGGGCTGTTAAACATGGAGAAATTAAATTTTCACTTTGGAGACTTTAAATGTCAGTGACGGCGGCCCCACGTGCTTAGGGACAAGGGTGTTGGCCGTGCAAGCGTAGGTGCTTATAAGCCCCAGGCTCACGTGCGGGAGCGCCAGGGCGTGCGGGCTCAGGGGTTCAGGTGCAGCGCTGGCCCCGTAAGTGACAGTGGCCGACGGGGTCTGTGCGTGCCCGCCATGGGCAGTTTGCGTGACACTCTCGGTCCTCCTAACAACGGTCTGGGTGACACCTGACCTGTGCAGGTGAGAAAACCAGACCCTCCCAGCGTCACACAGCTTATAATCGTGGACTGGGGAACGTTGTCCGGCCAGACAGCCTCAGCACTGTGACCCCTGCTCTCCACCACTCGTTTGGAGGGAAGCCAGTGAGCCTCACGTCTTCTTTACCCACCTTCTGCCCCGTGTGCAAAGCTGCTGCTCACTCTGAGCTGGCTTCCCCTGGGCATGGCCCAGGCTTATCTGGGCATCATCTGGACGCGTCTTCTGTGAGCCACGCTGTCCCCTTGGAAACCATGGCTTCTGCCCAGACAGTCCCAGCAGAGCTTTTGCAGGACAAGCATTTGGCCCCCAACTTGGCCTCAGGGGTGTCCAAGGCCCTCAGAGAGAATCAGGGAAGGCTCTGGAGGCCAGAAGTGTCTGGAAGCATCTTTTCTTCTATTGTTGAGGAAAACAGGAGGGGAGGCCTTCCTGGGCCATGGGCCCAACCCAGAGGGCTTCATGGAAGAACAGATGCCTGATCTGGGACTTCCCAATCAGCCCTCTTTGGCTTGGCACCTGTCCCCTGCACGGGGGGCCCGAGGCCGTGGCCGTGCCCCGAGCAGATGGACCTGACGCAGGCAGCCAGCGACAGCCGTCTGTGACTCAGTGCACTGCTGTGGGCACCACTCCCCGTGGGTGGCGGCCAGCAGCTGCGGGTCTAGAGCTGGGCCGACCATCGGCTGGGGACTGTGCTAGGGACAGATCCTGGCTGGTGAAGATGATCTCAGAAAGCCTTTGTTTCCCCGTCTGTGTGTGGACACATCCAAGCGGTGCATTTTTCTAGACTCAGGAGACCGGGCTGATGCGGCAGAAGCAGCTTCCTCTTGCCAATGTCTGTGCTGCTGTCTCTTCTCGGGGCATACCTGCACGGTGCCACCCTGCGCTTCCCTGGGGGCCACAGACGATGCACAACGGAGCTCTGTACAGAACCTGAGCAGACGTGCCCCTAAAATCTCCCGCCTGCCAGATCTGCCCCTAAAATCTCCACGTGGTGCCTTGGCATGCATCACGTCCAGGTGAGCAGGGAGAAGCCCAAGAGCCAGGAGCAAGGCTGAGTCACACGCAGAAGGAGCCGGGAGTCCTGGACGACCATGTCGAACGGAGGAGCCGTCCCATCCACTCAGCGCTGGGCCGTGAGCAACCAGTACTTACACCGCACTGAGCCCTGTCGTGTGGGTGCTCTGTCCCTGCAGCAGGCTCCCTAACTGAGGACAGCCATCGTGGACACACAATGTCCACGGCGATCCCATGGTCCACGCCCATACCATGTTGACAATTTCACTTTTCCTTCTTTTTTTTTTTTAAGATTTTATTTATTCATTTATTTGAAAGAGAGTGAGAGAGCATGCACACAAGCATGGAAGAGAAGCAGAGGGAGAGGGAGAAGCAGGCTCCCCACTGAGCAAGGAGCCTGACCTGGGGCTCGATCCCAGGACCCTGAGATTGTGACCTGAGCCGAAGGCAGACGCGTCACTGACTGAGCCACCCAGGCGCCCTGCAATTTCACTTTTCTTAAACAGACTTCATCTACACATGCCCTTAGCAGTGGCCAGACTGGTAAGGAACTATTAAGCATCTTGGCAGTAAATGACAAAGGGAAGGAAAGGTGTGTGCCCCCCACTTTCCACCCCATCGCCCCACTCGACATCTGGCAAAAGACCAAAGCTGTTTCTGCTGCCTGGTTTTGGATAAACACTAGGCAAGGACACCACGCACACGGCTTTGGGTGGCCTTCCCTCCACCAGATGTCACAGCTGTGTATCCGTGTGAACGGCAGAGGAAGGACGTTCCTGCCGAGCAAACGTGGGCAAGGCTTCCCGGGGCAGAGGCGGGTCTGGGGTTTCGCAGCCGTCACAGGGGGTCAGGGCTGGCCTGGGGTATAAAACGGGAAATCTAGCACATGGAGCCTCAGGAAAATCACACTTAGGCTCGGAGAGACTGATTTCCCGCAAATGCCTGATTTACGGGAGACTGACAGTATCGGATTTTTCTAACACACTGGGGAGTTGGTTGGGGTTGCCACATACCAGTCTTGGGAAGTTTTATCTATGGTTTCCGGAGGTGTGAGGGAGAAATGACCCAGGTCGGGCTCATCTCACAAAATAAGCTGAATTAAACTTTGTTGATGTGACTGGACTGGTTTTCTCCACCGGAGTAATTTTCTCAACGGGTCTACGTTTGCCTGCTATTTTAACAAAGTCTAGCTGGGCTTCCTGCCCTTCACACCCCTGCCATCAACACAGCCTCCCCCAAGCCCTCGCCCCTCGCTCCTGCTGGGGGACCCTCTGAGCTGCAATTGCTCTGCTCTTCCCAAGTAAACTCATCTTTCTGACAATTTTGAGCTTGCCTCAGTTTACGTGTCTATTTAGGCATCAGAAGTGGGATCCGAAGGAGACAGCTCCCCGAGGACGATGGCCCTTGGACTCGAGCAGGGCGCCCACACTCAGCCCCTTGTGCACGTCGACCTTGGGTTCGGTGACGCTCCCGTCGGATTCTGAGGTCCTTCCTTTGGTTGAGCAATCCGATTTTATTTGGAATCAGTCTAAAGACTTCGTCCTTTCTGACAGGTGACTCGTTTGTTCGCTTAGTGGAAACGTGCTGGAATGTTGGTATCATTCCTTTGGGATTCTTGAGAGCAAAATAAATAAACAAATACAAGTAATGGCAGTGGCACTTGTGACTGCCTCCGGAGAGAGCTCAGTCCCTGGAGCAAAAGACTCCCATGGGAGGTGAGCTGCATTCGGTCACCTGCCACTGCAAGACAATTTCCATGCGACGAGGGACACCTGGTCACAGGTCGGCCAACTGAGGCAGAGGCAGCCCACCAGGACAACTAGAGTATTTCCCGTGAAAGACACACTTAAAGCGAAATGCAGCTCCCAACCCCAAGGCACACCCCTCAACTGGGCTTTCACGATGTCCACTGCTTTTGCTCTCAGGACAACTTCTGAGATGCGGGACCCTAATCACCTAAATACCCTATGGGAGGCCCCCCTTCAGGATGTCCAGTCTGGTTTCTGTTCAGAAATGATGGTCTGTCCCCAAGCACACTTTTGACAACGTGGACAAACTTGCTAAAGGTAATTGAGAACTTCGTTGGCCGTTATGGGAACTTAGGATCTGAGCGGACCTGCCTTTCCTCTGGATGGGACTGGGGACAGAACCAGCCAATCTGAACACGAGAGCTACTTTGACGGGGGCTCCGCAGCGTATCCGGGATTCCACAACGCCTCTTTACAAAGTGTTGTTTCTAAGTTAACGGAAGCAAATAGACAACCGGAAGGGGAGGAAGCATCTGAGGGGCTACCTTGTTTGCACCTCTTCTGACCGCATCGCTCCACCTCCCCGACACCCACCTTTGCCCTCTGCTGCCCTCCCTCCTTCACCTGAACTCCTCTCCTTCTCTGGTGCTGAAACCAGGGGAAACCCACCCCCCTTCTAAAAACCAGGCCTTCTGAGGGTCCCGCTAAGCCATTAATCACTTACACCCCACGGACCAACGCGGAACTGCGAGCTGCCGTAGGAGGTTTTCTCAAGGTAAGTGAGGACCCTAGATTTGCCAAAGAATTCAGTATTGTGATTCAGACCTATCACCCGGCTACTCTGATCTTTGTCCCTTAGTCCCCAAACTTGTTGGGGGTCAAGCCCAGCCCTGGAGGGAAGCCCCGAATAATCTTCAGAATTCCGAGTAAGTCAACAACCGGCCCTCTCACAGGACCAGGCGCGTGCCATACGCAAAAAAAAAAAAAAAAAAAAAAAAAAAAAAAGGCTGCCCATTGCCACCCCAAGGGCTTTTCCTAAACCCGTAGACTGGAATAAAATTCAGGCCCACACCCAGAAGCCTGCCACATGTGTTCATGAACACTACAGCTGACTGCAAATTGTTTTTAAAGAAAATTCTGGACTCCCCGTAGATGTTGAACCCACCTGGGTGGCCTTTAACTCAATGTTTATAAATGGTTTAAACAGAGATCTGTCTTTGTTAGTCAGGACAACCTGCACAGATGGGAAACAAGGCTCACCCCGATCTTGTCCTTCCAGTTTATCAGTTAGCGGGCATCCCGCAGGACGGTCCCAAAAGAAAAGCGCCTGGAATCTTAAATCTCCAATCCAACAGATGGGGTCTCCCTACTGGACTCCATCGTTGTAGAAAGCCTGGCCAGTGGAAGAAGGGCTATGGCAGATCAGAAAGGTCTAGATGACGACAGCTTTCTGAGAACCAAGGGGCAGACTTGCTCCAGTGGCGGGGCTCCCAGGAAACACAGGGCCCGTTCCCTGCACCACCATTAAAGAGTCTGGGGGGAGCTCCTCTCCAGGTGGGCGACGAACGCCGTTCAGCCCTCACTGCAGCCTGGTGCACAGATGGAGAATCAAGCATTAAGGGTCCTGGGATGGGAGGGTGAGGGAAACTCAGCTCCCTGGCGGGGAGCACAGGGCAGGTGAGGGTGGAGAAGGGTCTGAGGGGAGGAAAGGTACAAAATAATCCAATTTGGGAGCAGGCAGACTGTCCTGGTCAGAAAACCCCAGGGTGGCTGGAACAGGTGCGGTGTCCCCTTCCGTCCGGCACCCCCTCGGCATGCCCAGGTTCCTGGTGAGGCCCCCAGGCCCCGCTGCGTCTCTGCCAGCGCCGCTCCGCCAGCCACACCCCACCAGGCCTCCTGCCCGCGACGGTGCTGACTCTGACCCGTGCCTGCAGAGCTGCGGTCCTCACCCCCATCCTCCTGGTCCACTGCCTCCCTTTCCTCACAGGTGACATAGGAAGACCCGCGAGCAGGGATGAATGAGCCTGTGACCCTTGCGCAGGGATATCAAAGCACTGCCGTCTCGGTTTCACCCGCAGTACATTTACTAGGAAGGATTTACGCATTGCCAGCAGGTGCGCAAGAAGGTATTCAAGGGTGGAAATGGTTTGCACGGTCCATGAAATTCTGAGTCTGTCAAGGCGTTATTCCAGAGTCCTTGTAGGGAAAAGTCACCTTCAGCGGGTAAGTTCACAAAATTCCTGAACACAGTCACAGTCGTGGTGAGAAACTCAGAACACACATGAGGGACTCGCCTCCTTCCTTGCGTCAAGCTGAGGACACGGAGAATCGTTTTCTTGGGCCATCTCTTACGTTCACAGCACGGAGCCCTGACACCGGGAGGGAGGGGCCCACGGCGCTAAGCACGTCATCACCCAAGCCAGCAGTCGGAAGGGCGATGCTTCACGAAACCAGGGAGAAGCCCCCTCCAACTCTTTAAAACATTGTTTTTAAAAAAGGGGGTGTTTCATACAGCTGTTTCCTATGGATGATCTTGTCCCTCAAGCAGAGAGCACAGGGTTTGTGCACCCATTTTACAGATGTGTAGGGCAGAGGGAGGACTTTCTCAAGGTCAAGGCAGGCCCCCTCGGAGCAGTGGGGAGTGGAACAATCATCCTGTACTCACCGTGGTAGATCGTGGACACGTCCGTCTCCGCAGCCAGCCTGTGACCTTCTGGGCAAGGACAGTCCCCTTCTGTTCTTGCAGCCCAGGATCTGACATGCAGGCAGGAAGGACCCCCCCCCCCCAAGGGCGGGGTCGGTGCATGGCCGCTGACCCCTCTGCCCCACGGCTCTCCTGGACGTGACATGCACAGCCCGCCGTGCCACACTCTGGGACAGGACACCACGTGTTCAATTCGGAAGGGTCCCGCGTGAATGTCTTTGGAAAAATTCCAGCCTCCGTCTCCCCCTCTTTGTCCGACTCCGATGGCGCCCACCACAGCTCTTACTCCGTGGACTCCTGACTGTGTCTGTCTTTCTCCTCCATGTGTCCGTCTTCTCTCTGCCCTTAGCGCGAGGTCACGGACCCCATCTCCTCCATCTCCCTCCTTCCATCAGGCCCTTCCAGCAAGCTTTGGGTTCGGTTTTCTTTGTGATTGTAATATAGTTCTGTAATTTTCATGGTTTGTTTTTATATTCTTTAGTTCTTTGTGGACCCGTTTTTTTAACATGCTTCAAGAGAGTTCCCAGTTGCTGGCGGCTGGAAGGTCCTCGTCAGATGATTCCAGCACCCGCGTCATCCTGGTGCTGGTGCCTGCCGACTGTCGCTTCTCGTTCTAGTTGTGGCTTCCTTTGTTCTTGGGGTAGTGAGTTATTTTCCACTGTATCCCAGACATTTGGGGTCTTGAGAGACGCTGGATCATCTCTAGTCTTCTTTCTTTAGATGGCAGGCCCTCTGGGGTGCAGTGTTCTTGGTAGCCCCCTGGACCTTCTAGCACATGGTTAGGGAGAGATTCGGCTCCCTCCCCACCCCGCTGACACCCTTCCTGAGAAAGTGGGGAGCAAATAGGGTGCATGAGAGGGAACGGGATGCCGCCCAGACCCACCTCCCCCTGGCTTGTTCTGGCACTCCCGGGTGGGCAAAGAGGTCATGCTTGCCAGGAGACCACCTGGTTTGGAAGACCACCTTGTGAGCTCCCCCTGTAAAGGGGGTCATGGTATTGAATCCCTAGTTCTGTCATGAGGGTGGCATGAGCTGAGCATGGCCCTCGGATCCCAGGAGCTTATGAGAAATGCAGGATTGCAGGTCGTGCCCAGACCCAGGGACTGAGCCTCTGCATTTTAACAAGACGCCAGAGGGTTCAGTGTTGTATTGGGACGGCTGCTCTGAAGTATTCACAAGCACACGTGAGGAACAGTGAGCAGTGCCGTCCCTTTTCTGCAGATAGCCCCCCTCGGACAGCCCGGACCCGAGAGGCGTCTGCCTTCAGCCGGCCCGTGCGGTGCAGGGGGAAGGCCGGCGTCCACGGCGGACACCATCACCGTCCCGCGAAGGCTCGTGGGCCTCGGTCCCTCATGCAGTATGTCAGATGATGACACCTTTATTAAGTGTGAAATTTCGTCAGGAACGGTTTCTTTGAGGATTAGCTTTTAATTTTTTTTTAACCTCACATCCAAGAACGAACGGCAAAGTACTTGCACACAATGAGTCAGAATTCGTCAGACCCGGAGCACGGATGAACAGACACGTCACCACGAGGTGTCCCGTGGCGGGCCGACCACGCACGGTTAGAGCGGAGCTCCGTATGCCCCACCCCGGCCCCTCCGTCATCCTCGGAGGCAAGAACTATGTCAAGCAGCATCCTTCCCGTCTTTGTGACACAAAGAGATCTGCTTCACATTAAACTCTTTCTGAAAAGTTTTGAATTATCATAAAAAAAGCTTTGTGACGTGTGCAGAGTGAAGACTGCAGAGAACACACAGCCCTGCCCCGGGCAGTCAAGTCCCGTCTGCTCCTGGGCTTTGAGAACGCGACGCAGGTATCTGAGTGCAGGCCGGGAAGCTCACACTTGGTGACCCCCCGGAGCCAGTGATCTGCAGCCTCTCTTTCCTGCCCAGATGTTTGAAACGGTGTCGGATGAAATTCAGAGTTCAGTGCGCAGGAGAGAGAAGCAGGGCCTGGGTTCCGGGCCGATCTGTGAGCACCACTGCAGTTTCTGCACTTGCCCGTGGCAGGGGGGCTTCTGGAAAGAAGCCCAGAGCCGCAGAGCTCACGATGAAAGCAACGTCTTGCGCAGGGTGGGATGGGTGGGTGTGTGTGCTCAGCTTTCCCCTGCAAGGCACGGGAAAGCCGCTCCGAGGAGCTCCAGGAGGCCACCTGCTGCGCGTCCTGTCCCGTCCTTGTGCCCCCGAGAGCCCCCGCCCTGTCCGCCCGCAGCCTCCGGGAGCCTCTGGAAAGACCATCCGGCGGCCTCCCCGAGCAAACCATCGCCAGGCTCGCAAATGCTTGTGACCGCCTACAGCCGGGGCGTGTCTGCGTTCCCCGTCCCCCACCCCAAACTCTCATCGTCATACTGCAGCCATCTGGAATAACTTCCTTCGGTTCATCCTTGGTGGCGTCCTACCCGAAAACACCCTCTGTGCGGACGCCTCTCACACACGTCAGTTTCCAGCAGAGGCCGAGTGTGCTGTTCCCCGCAGCACCCGGCTTGTTTCTGCCGGAAATGGGGGCACGTTCACCCTGTGTCTCGGGGAGTCAGTGCGACCCCCGCCTCTGCCACCTGCTCTCTCTCGGGACACAAACGCTCTGTGTGAGCTTCTCGGGCCTGATTCCCCCCCCCCCCCCCACGCGACGTCATCTACGCGGCTCGGCGCACCTCCTATGACTGGTCTACCTTTTCGAAAACAGTAGAAACAGGCTCTGAGCGTAGGGAGGCACGTCCGAGCAAAGTGACAGGATAAGGGTGGGCAACTCCCCAAGGAGGCGGCGGGACCCGTTTGGTTCGGAAGACGAAGAACATTGGAGTGCAGCGGGCTTGGGTCTAGCTTCCCGCGACCCTGCCTCTGTGCGGGCGAAGTTTTTCCAGGAAGGTTTTCCACTAAGCGTGCACCCGTGAGCTCAGGGAATGCGTGTGCGGCGCGAACCCTGGAGCTCCCTGGAGCTGAAGGCTGCTCCAGCAGGTGTTTGGAAGGTGATGTGAGGGGAGCAGGTGTAGGACCCTCCTGGCAGACACTGTCTCATTAGTCCCACCGGCCTCCCCTTACTGCTCCTAACCCGTCCCCTGGGCCCCTCACACATGCGCACTGCTCTCCCCCTATGCGGCCACCCCATGGGCTCCTCCGGAACATCTGTCCTGTTCACTCCGCTGCTTAGAAACGTCCGCTGCATCCACATTGTCGAAGAGGAAAAGCCCCCCGCCCCCGATCTGCAGGACATCCTGCAAACTCCTCGGGCTGGGGAGCCTGGATGCCTCTGGCTGCCGTCCCACCAGTGCAAACCCTCCTCCTCCCCGCCTTCTGTGTCCCCTGGAGGCCCCGCTGCTCCGCGCTCTCCCGGACCCTCTGGGCTCTGCCACTCCCCACCCACCTACTATCTTCCCTTCATCTCCTGCTCACCCCGCCCCCCGCGTCCCTCACTTCCGGGGGGTCGGTGCCCAGTGGCCTGGCCACTGCTGTCATTCCCTCCAAGGAGCACGGCGTCCCCTCCACAGCCAGGCGTGCCCTGCGTTGCCTTATCCCCAACCTACAGCCATTTCCCTGGCTACTGCCTGCGCTCTCTGGAGCCAAACACCTTTCTGTATTCTTCCTCATTGTGAAGTTTCTGACTTCTGAACCCCTGGGTTTGCTAGAAAGCGGACTCCCAGACGGCTGGGGTGGCGATAGTCGTATCTCGAATGTCTCTGGTTCCTTTCTCTGAGAAGCTCCCCGCATTCCCCGTGTGTGAGCTCACCAGGCCCGGCATTTCTGCACAGCAGGGAAGTGACAGGTGTTTACAGGAGGGCACCGGCCTTCGTCATCTCGGCACCATTACGGGGTGAGTCACAGGACTTAAATAGAAGCTGCTGGGGTTGCAACTTACTTCTGTTTCCACTGAGTTGATTGGCAAGGAGTTAATTGCTTTTTTTTCCACCAACAAATGGATGTTTACGCCACCCAGATAAGTGTGTTCCCAAATCTCGGGCGGTGCTAACCCACGGCAACCGGCATAAAAGGAGCCTTCTTTTCTCTGCTATAATAGTCCCCATGTGCTGCCCCCCTTCATCCTCTGCACCTCTATGAGGCCCTCACCCCCGCCTGGAACTCCATGCTCCTGCGGAGTTGACTGTAACTCTGAGGGCTTGTCTCTGCACCTGGACACCCTGCAAACCTCAGCTCCAGTGCCCAGTGTGGCCTTTCTCCCCAGGTGCATTCTCCTTTCCTCCTGAGATCTTGGCCTGTGGTTTCCAGAAAGCTGTAATTCTCTCTTTCCATGGTTTTGTCATTAAGCGGAGAGCAGAGAACAGGCTGTTTCATCTGTATTTCCAGCGTGAGTCGTGTTCATCGATGCTGTGTAACAAAGTGCCCCAAACTCGGTTGCTGAAAGCCACCCTTTGATTTTGCTCATGGTTGGTGAGTCCCGGGTTTGGGAAGAGAGGGCCTTAGGGAGTCAGAGTCAGAAGTCAACTTGGAAGTTTGCTGGGCCGGCTGCCCATGACGGCTCGCTCACACGCTGGCAGGTGACACCTGCTGTTGGCTGACAGCTGAGCTGGGGCTGTCACAGCTCCCCAGCCCCACGTGCAGGTCACACAGCCTTGCTTCCGCACATCAGAGCGGTCACAGGGGCGTCGTGACTCTACCTCTAGACGGGCGAGTGTCTAGGTCTCCTCTCACGGAAGGGCACGTGGGACAGGGCCTGGGGTTGCAGGCTTCTTTGGAAAATGCCACCTACCGGTGGCGTGTGCTCCTGCCTGGGGATCTGCATAGAAGTTGTTGAGTGACCGTAAGGGAGGACAATGACTTATAACTGTGGTTACAACGTTCCAGGAAGGCTCTAGAACCCAATGCTTGCTGCTGGAACCATGACAGAAGGTCCAGGGCACTGGTTATAAAGGGGGATTCGAGGGCCCCCTTGGAGACGCAGCAGCTGGAGTCCCCGAGGGCTGCATCAGACGTGTGTATCTTCAACTCACCGCTCCCCAGCGTCATTCTAGGAAGCTCTATGGGAAAGTCACAGGAAACTTTCCATATTACTTTTCCATATTACTCACCTATTGCCATGTAAAATGTTTCTCCAGAACATGGGGACTTAGAAGCAGGACCGTTTATTACCTGATGGCGTCTGTGAGTCAGGAGTCCAGGCACGGCTTGGCTGGGTGTCTCTGACTCAAGGGTGCTCACAGGCTGCGATCAAGGGGTCGGCCAGGGATGCTCACCTCCAGGCTTGCCATGGGGAAGGCCAGCTTCCGAGGTCGCTCACACAGCTGCTGGCAGGTCCTCAGGGTCCTTCGGGCCACAGACACGGGACATCAGCTCCGTGCCACGGGGTGGTCCATGGGGTGGCACCCGACGTGGCTGTTTGCTTCTGCACAGCAAATAAGTGTGAGGTCTGGAAAGGACACGACGGAGGTCGCAGTCTGTCTGTAGCCCACTGGGAAGTGACATCCATCTCGCTGGCCATCGACTGTAGCTGTGCATTAGAAGCGAGCCTCAGGTCCCGTCCGCACACAGGGGAGGGACCCTCAGGAGCGTGAGTGCCGGGAGGTGAGGGTTCCTGGGCCATCCTGGGGGCCGCTCATGCAGGGACTGGGTGCAGACCGTAGAGCCATCACCAACGGCGCCTAGAGGGTGAGCGGGGAGTCGCAGAGTGCACATCGTGCCAGTTCCGACCACTGAGGGCCACGGGCTAAATGTGAGGAGGGTCCCGGGAACTGACGGCCACATTCTGCGACATTCCCAAAGTCTCAAGGGGCAGGGACATCTTGACCGTGTCTGTAGGATAGGAGAGGACACGCACAGGCAAGGAGGAGAGAGAAGCAGAGGAGAAGCCTCGTCCCCTTTCTCGGGGCTGCTCTGCGGGTTGGAGGGTAGTTTACTGAATGAAAACGCGGCCCGTGCTCACCCGTTGGAACGTCCAGCCAGCAGCTTCTCTGTGGCCAGACCGGCGGCCTGAGGCCCCCATCCTTGACATTCTAAAATAGAATTTGCTGTTATGAACACAAGGTGAGAACAAGAAGGTCCTCCACGGATGTTCACGCTCGTTTGTCTCTGGAGAAGACCCGAGAGGGCTCGCGCCCAGTGCCAGGAACACACTCCCCACGTGGCACGACGGGCCTGTGCTCGCGCTCGCGCTCTCGCCTTGACCACCCACCGCTCGGTCCGGAGAGGGAGCAGCGCTTGGCTGCTGACAGCCGTCCACCTCCCTTTTCCAGGAGTATTGACGGGAGGACAGGGATCCACAGCCGGGCCTTTGTAGCAAGGGCAAGTAGAGAGACCAGGGGCCTGATGGTGCTGGCCTTCCCCATCCATCCCTGTCACAGGCACAGGCCCCTTTGCCCTCCAGCCTCTGCCCTTTGGCCTCAGAAAGAACAGCGAGGACACGGAGGACAGGACATTGACCTCCCTGACCTCCCTAAGCTCGCGAGTCATTAGGACAGACCGGCGTTCATCAGGAAAGGAGTACACCTCTTCCATCCACCCGCGGGCTCCACGAAGCGCCACCTTTCTGGAGCGTCTACCGTGGAGGCCACGCTGCTCAAGCGTTCTCAATCAGCACGCAGAATCCGGATCATCAAGCCCCCGCGGGAGGTACGACGGGCCTCCCTCCCAGCAGACGGGTCATCCCAGAATGCGCAGAGCCGCCCCCGTGCTCCCCGCGGCCCGAGTTCCTCACTGGGCTGGAGGGCGGCCTTGGCGTCCCCAGCGTGAAACAGAGACCCTTCATATCTCAGCCCCTCCAGAGACAAGGAAAAGTAAGACACAGGAGCCGGGAGCCCAGGACGCCGTAACGGGGGCAAGAATATCCGTGTATACCTTGTCAGTTGTTGGGACTTTGAGGTCCAGTGAGGTGACCGGGTGAAGGCGCCCAGGAACGACAAAGCACTGCAGAAAGGGGGACCGTGTGGCAACTCCCCTCCCCAGGGCGTCCGAAGAGCTGGGCTTGGGCCCAGCTGAGCCCGTTGTGAGATCTCAGGCCGGCAGGCCCAGCATCCGGGCCTCCAGCCCAGTCCATGTGCCGTCCTCCAGGCTACATGGTGGCCTCCACACTGGTCCCTGCAGTGGGCACACTGTTTCTCCCCGCTCTGCCCCGGGCTCTGACCTGCTCCCTGTTTCCCAGCCCCAGACTGCATACAAGGACTCAGAGAGCCTCTCGAGGGCCGGCCCTGACAAGGTGAAGCCCACCCGAGGGGCAGTGGCTCTGGGCTCCGGCATCCCTGACCATCTTTACAAAGGACAAGGAGGGAAGCAGCAGCCAAGAGAAGGGCCATTTAAAGAGCTGTCCCTACAGATTGTAACGGGTCTTTTGGGTTGAGAATAGACTTGGGAAGCGGGTCGTTGTCTAACCAGGCCCGCTCCTGGATGCACATTTCACTCCAGCCCGATAGGTCTCTTGCCCTCTGCAGACGCTACTCGTCTGCCCTATCAGGCGGCTGCCCCTTGTCAGAGCGCAGGGCTCCCCACCAGGTGGGATCACGTACAGTCCGTATGTATTTCAGTGTGGGACGGGGAAGGTGAAACACCGCCTTCCAACCAGATTCCAGCCTGTGTGACCAGCACCGAAAGGAAAGTGAAGGCCTCACTGTGCAGTGGGGTCCACTGGGATCTGGTGGGGCATGGCGGCCAAAAGGGCAGCAGGGGCCAGGCTGGGCTGCGGACTGGGCTGGGCCAGGCAGAGAGCAGCTCCAAGAAATGCAGGCTGGTGAGGTCCGAGCTCAGGTCTGTGGGTCCTAGTCCCGACTAAGGAGGCCTTGGTGACATGACCTTGAATCTGGGATTTGGTAGGTGACATTCCCATGACTGGTCCTGGAAATGTGCCATGGCGGCCAACCTTGTGTTAGCATGGCTCTCCCTTCTTTCCCTCCCTTCAAATGTTGTGTCTTTGTTGCATGCTCAGGGAATTAGGGCTCCCCTACAACGTGGACAGTGAGCAAAAGATCCAAACGCATCTGAGTTCAGAGCTGGGGAGACGGGGGGTCGTAGGGCCCAGCAGCTAACGCAGAGCACGCAGGAGACGAGCCCTCGTGGACGGTGCGGAGCCGCTGTGGGCACAGGACCCAGAGCTTCTCTTCCCGCCGGATGCTGTTCATGGAGACTGATAGCATTCTCCCGAACTTCTCAGGGTTCCCACCCATCGGTCTCCCAGGAATGATAAATTCTGCGTTTGTGTGCAAGGTGGGGCTCTGAGGTTAGAGAACATCTTCCGAAGCATCACCGCCCGGTGGGTCCAGGAGCACGTCCCCACTCGCGGGAGGAGCACAGGCAGCCCCCCGGGGCCTGGCGGCCCACCCAGCCGAGTAAGAACATGACACTCACGACAGGCTTTACAGGGAAAGGACCCGTCACTTCTCCCTCACACGACACCCCTTTTAGAAACGGTTCTCCATGCTTGGACACCGATCGGCAATCAGGACACGAGCTTCAGTCTCAGAAAGAAGCTTCTATGAGTACCAGAGTCTTTTTATATTTTGACAGTAAGAAGAGGGAGGGGGGATTACGGTAGGAGCACATTGCCTCTCAGGCAGCACGTACCCAAGCCTTTGTGGTCAACAACCCACGACGTGAGTAAAACAGAAACAGTTTGTCCCAGCATGTGGGGAGGTCAGCTCAGTCCACTCCCTTGTTTTGAGGACACTTTGGTCAGAGCAAAGCCCTGCCGCTTTCCTAGAAATGTGCCGTGGCCTGAAACCAAGGATGTCGTAGCTCTGCAAAGCATGACAGAGACAAGAAAGACCCTCACTTGGGGTCTAAGCCCCTTCCCAACGTTCCTGTCCCGATCTCCAGCAAGCGGCCCTCCTACCTCCAGCCTCAGACACTTCTCCCTTGTGAACTTTCTCCGCCCTTCCTTTTCCTGAGTGGGCTGCTCCCTGAGGACACCACCTCCCCTAGCTTAGCTCCCGCTGTGGCACAAATCCTCTCCCTCCTGCCCGGACCGAGGGGCAGGTGCTTTGCTGCTGGCTGAGGGTGCGGAGCCAGACTTCAGCCCCTGGGCCAGCTGTGATTCCCATGCCCCCTCTGCCCCCTGCCCACGAAGGCCAGGCTCACGGCACAGGTGGGCTTGGAAATGCACCTGCTGCTGGGGCCGCTGCACGTGATGCATCGTGATGTCAGTTCCTCCAGGTGCACATGCACAAAACATCGGAGTGCCATTTCATGAATTCTGACAGCTGTCTACACCCAGGTAACTGCCACCAAGATCAAGCTGCAGGCCGTTTCCCTTCTCCCAGAAAGTTCTCTTACATCTCTTCCTAGTCAACATTCACCCACCCCTCCAGTAGTAGCCACCATTCTGAGCACTCTACGTACTGATGAGTTTGCTCGGGGTTGTTGGTTTTCTTTTGTTTTTAGAGAGAGACCTTGAGGTGGAGGGGGCGGGAGAGGGGCAGAGGGAGAGGAGAAAGAATCTTAAGCAGGGTCCATACCCAGCACAGAGTCCAGAGTCCGATGCTGGGCTTGATCTCACGACCTGAGATCGTGACCTGAGCTAAAACCAAGAGTCAGATGCTTAATCCACTGAGCTACCCAGGGGTCCCAAGTCTGCTTCTTTTCGGCCCCTCACATGATGGAATCTTCACACACTGTTGTATCTTTATATTTGGCTTCTTAACATCTGCTTCTGAGGAGCACTGGGGCGGCTTAGTTGGCGAAGCTTCCGCCTTCGGCTCAGGTCATGATCCCTGGATCCTGGGATCGAGCCCCGTGTCGGGATCCCTGCTCAGCGGGGAGTCTGCGCCTCCCTCTGCCCCTCCCCCTGCTCATGCTTTCTCTCTATTTCTCTCTCTATCAGATAAATGAATAAAATCTTAAATACAAACATCCGCTTCTGAGATTCACGATGCTATTGTTGTGTGTTTTCAGTTGTTTGTTCTTTTTTTCTTCTTACTTTTGTGTTGAGGTCCCCTGGGTGAATTGGCTTATCTATTTTCCTGTTGATGGATATGTGAGTTGTTTTTAGTTTTTGGTTACGATGAATGCCGCATCTGTGAATATTGGTGCGCAAGTTGTTGTGGAAACATACATTCTTTTCTCTCAAGTATACACCTGGGAGTCAATTGTTTAATTTTATTGGAAACTGCCGATGAGTATTCCAAAGTGGACCCAGTATTTTCACTGTCCGGGAATGGGAGGTCCAGTTGTTTTATATCCCCCCAGCACTTTGGAAGCCCTTCACATTTCAGCCCTACTGATGAGCGTGTAAGGGTGGCCACTGTGGCTTCACGTGCCTTTCCCTGATGAATAGTGATACTGAGCACCTGTTCATGTATTTATTACTCGTTTGGACATCTTCCTTGCTGAAGGACTGAGCTTCAGTCTTTTCCATTTTATAGTTGGATTTTTGTCTTTCAATTGTTGGAAAGTTGAAGCTCCCTGTCTGTCCTGGCGAGGGTCCTTTGTCCGATATACGGCAGGCTACCATCAAGATGTTCTTTGGAGTTGTTGATCACCAGTCTACGGTGATATCGATCTTCTTCGTTGCCGGTTTTCTGCAGCTGTCTTCGTTTGTGGGCCGCACAAACAGAGCAAGTCAATATTTGCGTTCATCCAGGATTGAGGTGACCTACCCATCAGGTTTGATAACAAGCAGGTCAAGGGAGCTCAGGGTATCAACAAATGTGTTTCTAAAAAGAGGACCCATGGACTCTAATCGGGATATGGAGGGAAGTGAAAACAGAGCTGGGTGAAGGGTGAGCGTCAATCCAAGGTGGCCCTAATGGGAAGAGTGGGACAAGCCAAGGCGTCAGGTTTGTTTCATGACTTCCAAAGATGCCCAGCATCCATGAACACACTTCACGGGCAACAGTGCCACAGACAGACAGAAAGGATATCTCACAGGATGACCGCAGGTGCAGGAAGTGGGAATCAGACCAGCTCTCATGGACCAGCTGCTCTGCACTGAGCAGTAAATAGGGCATGACCCCTGAAAGGCGTTAGGGCAGGGAAGGGAGAACAGATAGGCATTCCCACAGCCGCGTGTGTGTGACCAAATGTAGTTGTCTGGCCCCATCCTTCTCCACGGTGTCTCATTCTCTCCATTCCAGGAACCAGGACTTGCAGCCAGAAGTGGTGTCACCTGGCACATGTTCCCACCGGCTCTTTTTTCCCCCAAGGATGACATAGAACCATGTGCTGTCTTGACAAATGAATTAACATCGTCATGAGCCAAGTAAATGTTGCAAATTCATGACAGAACTCAAGAGACAGCGCGTCTCGGAAGAAGCATCCCAGTAGTCACAGAAGTGCACTGGAAACCAAGGGGAAGCTGAGTGGGGACTTAGGTGCTAAGGCAACTTTCCTGCCTTCGCCACCCTTGCTTGGGTTGACCCCTGCTAGCATCTGAGACCTGGATGTCATGAATCAATCGCTTTTGTAGACAAAGATCTTGGAGCCTTTGCTGGTGTTCAAAGTTCGCCTATCGACCTCACCAGTATAACGAATCACCCTAACCGTAAAGCTGGAGAGCACAGTGACCCCTGCTCCTTTTCCCCAGACCATCTCCCCTAGCCAGCATGGACCCAGCCCTGCGCCAGCCTTGCAGACCACACTCCGCAGCTGGCCCTGTCCTGCTGGGACCCTCACCTGTGAGTGAATGAGGCTGGCAAACGTCCCCATGGGGCAGGACCTGGCACCGGGGCACCTTTCTTTTTTGGTGGAGTTTGCATCTGGAGGACATTTTTCAGAGTCTTTGAGTCCTGCTCTGGCGACCCTCCAGGGCAACAGTCCCTTTAACGTCAGCATCCCTAGAAGCCTCTACACAGCCCAGGTGCTCTCGGGGGCAGGACACCCAAGGGAGAAGAGCACCTGCCACCTTCATGTCACTCTCTTAAGGGGCGGCCCAACTGGATCATCAGGAACGATAGGCTACATGATACAGGCATCAGGGACACGTGGTGGGAGGCTCTCATTCAAACTTAGTCTCTGTCCATTTGTGGAGGCTGGAACCTCTCCTGACACCCCCATCAGGATGGAGGATGAGGCAGGAAGACCACATGGCCCATGAAGGAAGGTGGGTCCAGGCCCAGTCCTCTTCACTGAGTGCCCTGATGCTGCACTGCTCCGTGCCCAGCTCGATCAAGCTCACGTCCGGGTCCCACACTCCCTGTGCCCTCATGGCTTGGGGACTGAGCCGGTTAACAGTGGCCCCTGGCCTGAGTCTGGGGAGTGGGAAGCAGCATGTGTCTCTTCTGGACAGATGCAGACGGTCCTGGCCATCTTTGGCTGTGCACCCAGCAACTACAGGCATCTACGGGCCAACCATGGCACCGCACAGAGGAGGCCAGAGCCTCCCGACTGCCAGCCCTGCGCGTACACATGCCCACAGTTCCCGTAGCTTTGCCATGGCCCCTTAGACCAGGGTTGAGAGGTCTGACTGGTGATCTCCTGACTCTCCATTTCCCCGATCTTCCCCATGTGAGCTCCAGGTCTGTGAGCCACCTTCCTGCAGGGTTCCTTCTTCCCTAGTGTGATTTCCAAGCCCATGAGCATACTTTATGCATGATATGCATGGCGCTTGGCTTTTTACATTGCACACTGTTGATACAGACTCTCACCGGTCATTGGAGGGAGCAAGAGGGGACATTTGGGGTCCTTTGGATTATCTGGGAACTGCCCTCCGTGGTGGGCCTACTCCACAATTTCCATGCTCAATCTGTTCCGCTCCCTCCCAAAGCAAGCTTCCCAAGCCTCAGGCCCTCGGCAGTGCCGGCTCCTGACTTGGGCTCCTCTTGACCTGGTTCTCGTGTGGCTGGTACTTCCATGTCCCCCTCTTTGCTCAAGCACAGCTGACTAGAGTTGGCACGGAGTTGTCTTCCTTCACCCAAGCCAGGGTCTTGGGAGTGACCATGGGCACAGAGCTGCCCACGCCGCCGTCCACCGGGGAAGCTCTGAGACTGTGTCTGGAGCTCTGCCCCTGCTTTCTGCCGACGCCGGTCCCGGGACACCGTGCCCCCGGGCGTCTTGCCTCAACTTGCTGGAGCAACTAGCCTCCTTAGTCTCCTGTGGTCTTTCAAAAATGTTTTGCTGTAGTAATACTTCAAAATAGGTTTGGATTTTTTAAAATGTTGAGTTTTCCGAAGGCCTGGGGTTTTACTTTATTTGATATGATGTGGCCTTTACACAAGTGTCTAAATGTCACTTCATTTAATGTCAGTCTGAGGTCCTGCCACTTCCTCTGCCTCCCTGTCACATGCTCCTATTACCCAGGTAAGAAACAATGTGTCCCTGTTAGTCGTGTGTGCGAGCGAGGAGACGTGGCCAGGATCCAGAACTCCCAAACCCCGAGGAACCAGAACACAGAAATCGCATGAAATGCACTCATCGCTGGTAGCAGAAGAGTCAGGATCCCCTCCTGACCCCTCCCCTGGTCAGCCACGAACACTGCTCACACCGTGCCCGGCTCTCCCCGTGTCGGCATGTCCAGTCTTGCCACGCTGATCAACCAGCACCGGCATTCATGGTCCATTTGCTCTTTTGCCCCCAAATGACTCCTCTGCATGTCCCTGGTCACCCTACTTCCTAAGGCAAGTTTTGAGGGGACAGTTGGTGAGCTGTGGTCCCTCCCTCTGACCCACACTGTGTCTCCTCCATGGGGAGGACAGTCAGAGGGTGTTGTGACAAGGACACCAAGAGAGGACTGGAAGACAGCCATCCCACAGGGCAGGGCAGAGAATGCATGTTGGGGTGTAGACCAGCACATGGGGAGGTGGGGGAGACGGGAGAGGGGACATGAGGCTCTCAGAAGGTACTGAAAAGGGGTGTTATAACAGCCCGCTACGCATGACTCTCCTAGTGGTGAGTGGCATTATCCAAACAACAGAGGACTGATGTTTCCTTCCCACCACTGACAGGGCTTCCAGAGCCTTCTGAGCCCCCTGCCCCCACAGGGAGCAGTGTACCTAGCCTCACCTCAGGGACGAGCACGGCAAGGTGTTAGCCCTGTAAGCATCCAGTCATAGAAACATTTCCAAGAGAGGGTGACAGGTGGTATGGTCCCAAGGACAAGAAGGGCTTCCTCCCGCTCCAAAAGCGTAAATAGAAACCCCATTTGACTAGTCTCCCTAGTAAAAAGTGAACACAAAATCCTGTTGGCAAAGCTCACACGTTTTAAGCCTCTGGGAGTCGTGCACACAGTCTTTTCCTTGCCTTTCTTCTATAGAATTGGTTCTATTTTTAGCGAAGTACGTCCACATAGTGAAATCAAAGAGTTCTAAGTAGCTTAGATTTAAAAAGCCTTGGGCTCCATGCCCAAACCTTCCCTGCTTCTTAGAGGAACGTATTTTCAATCTCTATAAAGATTTTTGCCTGACATTTATTTCTGTATATTTGGGTAATACACCATCCTGCTATTTCTTGATTCATCAAAATTTTAGAGTATCTTACTTGACTTTCTGTTAAAGAAGAAGAGAAGTCAGTTCTCTTCCATCGCACCTGCACCCTGACACCTGCCTCCTCCCCTCCCAATAGGCCCGAGCGTACATTACCCACACGGGGTATATATTATTCTCCGCTGCACGGGCGGAGAGGAACAGGCTCCGCTCTCACACAGCCTTGATGGGTTTTTCCAGAAGTTAAAAATTGGTTTGTGTTTTTATTTGCTCCGAGTTCCATGCACTTCTTAGTAGCATTTCCAAAAGTTTTAACGCATCTGTTAAATACCACAGGACTTTTCTAAGCATTCAAAAAAGCTCTTTTTCCCTTCTCTTCCCTGTGTTGGGCCCCTTTTTCCAGATTTCCATCTTACCTAGCTTTCTTCCTTATTTTATTGAAGTACCTTATCCAGTAATTTTCAAAGAAAGAGTTCGGGGGGGGGGAGATAGATAAATAGATAGTAATGGAGAGATGGATGGATGGCTAGATAGGCGGGTGGATGGATGGATTGATGGACAGACAGATGACAGGTGACAGATGGATAGATAAAAAAATAGAGGATAGGTTAATTAATAGATATGGATAGACGATGGATGAATGAACAGATTGTCAATCAATTGATCAATAGATACTGGATGGGTGGATGGATATGTAGGTCTCGCTTTCATGTCTGAAACTATCTATATTCACCTTCTGTCTTGACCAATATCAGTAATCCTCTGTCCAGAGAACCGTGTTCTATGTGTGCAATGCCTTCTTTGATCTCCGTGAATAGAAACTCTTGTTTTTCTGGTTTTTTAGCTTCCTGGTTGTTGTTTCTTCTGCATACCTGCTTTCTGATTTTGCTCCTTTGTGTCTGTCTTCCATGTAGAGTTTTCTCTCCAGTGTCTGTGATCCTGGCTGTCCATTTCTATTTCTGAGGGAGGCATTCAGTGCCGGCTGCAATTTGGGCAGGTGGGGTGGGGGAGGGCTTACAGACTGATGTAAGGAGCGCACGAACCAGGCTCAACCGAGAAACCTCCCAGTGCCAGCACCCGGTGACGCTTTCTCTGGGGACGGCTGCCTTTCTCCCTGGGGAGGGCGGATGGGCCTGGCTGCTCCCCCCGGGCAGTCAGGAGGAGCTGAGGGTCCAGAGCAGTTGACGTTCTCTTTTCAACCCCTGCTGGGTCTGCTCTTCCGGACATGGGGATCCTCTGCTCTTCAGCCAGGAAGCTCTCTGCTTGTCGTCGATTCAATCGTGTCCCCGCTCCAGAACAATTCATACGTGGACGACTCAACCCTAGTGCCCCAGAATGTGACACTACCAGGGGATGGGTCATTCAGGGTGTAATTAGCTAAGACGAGAGCATCAGGGAGGGCCCTAACCCACTGTGACTGGTGTCCTTATAAACATTTAGGCACAGACACATGGGGAGAATGCTCTGTGAAGACGGCAGTTACCTTACCATAAACAGAGCAGCTCCCAGAGGCTGGAGGGAGGCCTGGGACAGACCCTCCCTTGGCATCTTCAGAGGGACCTGGCCCTGCCACCACCTTCATCCTAGCTTCCAGCCTCCAACCCGAGAGACAAGAAGCTTCTGCTGTTGTCAGTCACCTGTCCTGTGGCGGTTCATCGGGACAGCCCCAGGAAATGACTACCTACGTCCCGGGGCGGGGGCGGGGGACGAGCAGTCACTGGCCGCAGAGAGTCAGAGAGAAGACTGCCAGGCCAGAGGCTCTCTGGGCACGCGCTTGCTCAAGCCTGCTGCGGGCCCTCTGCCTCTCTGTCCCTCTAACTGCTTCGAGCCTTCTAGAAGGATGGACAGACGGAAGCTCAGCCGAGTCCGTGGTGATCACCTGCTCCCTTTGTCTCTATGAGTCAGTGAGAGTTTCCCTCCTTCCCTGTGGTTCCCGTGGGGCCAGAGAGAGGGGAGCACGGCCAGCCTGCTCCCCGGAACCATGAATCCCCTCGGCCTTTGTGGAGCCAAGCGTCCCGGGACCGAGCTCTGTCTGTGAGCCAGACACACGCGCTCATCAATGGGGTTTCGACCTTCCGAGGAGGGCTCCACGTCTAGGACAGAGCTCTTGTTCCCGCTGCAAGGGTGAGGCTGGGGCCGAGCGTCCCACGGGCTCCCGCACCCACAACCAGTCAGCAGTGGAACTGGGACGCAGCGTGGGAGCGTGAGGCTGACCCCCTCAGGTTACGGGAAGGGGGTGGGCTTGCTCCGGGCTAGGCAACTGATAGAAAGGGGGGGAGGGAGGGCCCCAGGCTCTCGTGTGGCATCTGCGCAGGGGACGGCCATCAAAGAGTAAGACCGTGGATTTAGGGCTCCATAAAAATGTCTGTAAAGGGACAGAATATGAGTTGTGGCGTTCCAGAGAAGAGCCTGGAGGTGAGATGCGTGAGGCCTCCATCACCCCCTCCCCCAACCATCCGCATCCAGGTGGTGTGGACTCTCCCCAGACGTCACCTGTGGAGCCCACAATCCCGGGAAGCAGGCGTTGTCCCCATTCCTCAGTCCGCGGGATGTGGCAGCCGTGCACCCGGCAGGCCAGGATCAGGGCGTGGGGGGCCCACGAGGCGGGCCAGGCGGCACTCTGGACATCACAGTTGTGAGGGGTGCCCGCAGCTCTCTGCAGGATTACCAGGGAAGGCCGTGAGAAGCGGCGCTGTGGAAGGACGCAGAATGGGGAGAGAAGCCCGCCGTGCAGACACATGGGAAGAGCAGCCCCATGGGGAGGATTCTGCAGGCGGAGTAGCTCCTGTCCCGGAGAGCCCAAGGAACAGGAGGAAGCCAGAGGGCGTGGGGGAGCAGGGCCAGCTGGGGTGGCAGGCCAGGCCTCGCGTTCCCCCTCAGGGTGGAGGGATGGGCAGGGGACCTCCAGGCACCGGGCTCCCTGCCTTAGACGCCCCACGGTGACTTACTCGTCCACGGCCACCATGAAATACAGTTTGGGGGGGAAAGAGGCAATAAGGAAACCATGACGTAATGAATGCTCAGCACAGCGGATCACGCCCAGTGTAAGCGACACGCTCCTGGTGTGTGGGAGCCACCGTGGGGGCCTGCTGTGGGAACGCCGCCCCGTGTAGGGTCACCTCAAGGGCCAGGTCATGTTAGCTATGTCACGGGATATTATCATTTAAAAATCTACAATATCAGCCTTCACATTTTTTCCCAAGCCGAAAATAGTGGAGCCTAATGAAGGTTTCCTACCTCTGTGTATTTTACCCTACAAGGAGAGCACCGATGAAGTCTGGCCAGATCACCTTCGGGGATGCGAGCGGAGCCACCGGCGGGGCGGGGCCAGCCCCACAGCGAGTTCTTGGGGGAGGGCCCGCTGCAAAGCCCCCGCTGAGCCAGGCCACTTGTGGGGTGCCTTGTGGTGGGGTGCCGGCATGGGCCAGGCTTGAAGTCATGCCTTCACGGGGTCCACACTCCTCCCGAACAAAAGAGAGATTTGGAAGAATTAATTCCCAGATTATGGGAGGCCTCGCCTGGATTAATCATCCTGGCTTTTCTCCCCTTATTTAGAAAAAAAGCAGAACACTTTCCCAAAAACAGCCCATGAATTTTCCGAACGGCCTTCGTACAGGAACCTGGTCCGTGATTTCTTTTATTCCTGCAGAGCCTGGAAGAACATAACGGGGGGGAAGGAGCAGCCACACCCGGGAACAGGGGCTGGTGGAAAGAAAATTCACAAGGAGTGAGGTCATAGGGTGACTGGGCCCCCGGGGCAGCTCTGCAGGAGAGCTACCTTGCCTGTGCTCTGTCCTTGAGGTCACCGAGAAACGAGGCAGAGAGGTGGCCAGCTAACGGGCGCTACAAGCTATTTTCCAGAAATAAATAGAACAGGGCAGGACACCCAGAGCCACGTGGGAAACCGATTCACAGTCTTTCTAATGTAAACATTTACAAAGTTAAATAACTCACAGCATCTAACTTGTTAATAATCCTGACACAATCAACAAAATGCTTTTTAAAAGCTGGACGGAAAACTACTCTTATGCATCGAATAGAGACAACGTGGGTGGCTTGATCCACACACGCCTACAAAGTAGTAAGAAAGGTGTGCGAATTCGGAGGGGATCCATTGGCAACAGTAACGGTCACGCGCCAGGATGCTTAGCCTTGCTGGCTCCACGGAAGCTCTGTGTAAATTAACGAGGTATGATTTTTCATTAAGCAGATTGGCAAAACCTTTGCATATTATAACCAGCTACATGGGTCAGAACGTAGGAAAACAGCCCGTGCGGCATGAGCAGGACGATCAGTTCCTGCCACTTCCCGGGATGGTGCTCAGCTCCTCGGGCCCTGCACTGCTATCCTCAGTTCACTCCCTAGAAACACGAGCAGGTGTGTCCAGACGCCAGTGAGAACGGTCTCCGCACCAACGTCAGCAGAGAGAGATCCTAGCAGCCCCGTACGCCCATCAGTGGGATGTGGATGAGTGACTCGTGACCGTCCATGGTGTGACAGATTATTTGACCAGTAAAAAGAAAACGGAAGGCTTTGACTTTCACAGCACACTTTCAGTGGAAAAAATTCTCGGAACAAGGTCTATCACAGGCCTCTGTCACCAACACACACACACTGATCAGCATGAGCACAAGCGATTAAGAAACCACCAAACGGGAGGGTTGCCCTGGAGACCCCTCCACGTCCACAAGTCCTTCAGGGGCAGGAAGCGAGCTCAGAGGGGTGGGCTGGCTCTGCCCAGCCAGTGTGCGCAGGAAGGTTCCAGCAAGGATGTGGAGCCCCACAGGGCAGCGTCTTCCCTCCTCTTCTCTCCATCCGGATGGAGGGCTCCGGGAGGAAGGAATCGATGCCTCTTGTCCCCGGCCACGGGGTCCTCCTGACTCCCCGCCATGACCCTCTCTCTTCCTGCCCAGCAGAATGTGAATCCAGAGTCAGTGAGCCAAGGAAAGCCCTTATTTCCAGAGCTGGGTCCAACAAAGATAAAGATAAAGGCAGGAACTAGTAAGAGTGGCCGGGTGACCCCAATAAGAACTGTGACCTGCTGAGCTGTGACCTGGCCCACTGCTGACCCCCGGCAGCCGAGGGGAGGCAGGACCATGTTCGTGGGGAAGACCTGTGCTGCGGCCGGGACCCACAGGTGTGAAACTTCCTGACGCAGGCTTGCTGGACTTGTGACCCTTAGGGCTCCTCTCAGATGCCTCGGCACTGGGCTGGGGTCCGTCCTCTGAGGGTCACAGGCTGGCGGAGGAATGACCACGTGCTCTGTGCTGTGGGCTCCGTGGTCGTTTGTAACAGCAGACAGAGGTGACAGAGCAGCCTGCGTCTGTTCTCAAAGCAGTAACATCGGTGGCTCTAGAGTTGGTCTCCTCCCTGTCCGGTCCCCCGGGGGCAGGCAGACTCAGAGAAGGGCTTTCCTACCCCTGGGTTAGCCGTTATTTCAACCCCCCCCCCCCAGACGTGCTTGGAGCCACAAGGAACAGAAACGCCAGCAGAACAGCAGGGAGGGGTTTCTCTGCAGTCCACGCGGGGCAGCGGGAAACCATGGGTCCCTCACCCGGGACCCCACCTGCACAGCACACCAGCACCCAGCTCGACTTTGCCCCAGGGAGCCACTTCAAAGTCACTGTTCGCCAATCTTTCGGGAAGGTTTTCTGATTTTCCAAGAATTTTTCTTCCTACCACCACATTGGCAATCCCAGGCACACACTGGAACGGATGAGACACATGTGCTTGAAAGATATTCGAGGTGAGTGCTGTTTGGCAGAAGAGGTTTGCAGAACAGCACGGGGCAGATAGATGATAGATAGATAGATAGATCGATAGATAGATAGATAGATATGAAATCCTACTCAGCCATGAAAAAATGAATCTTGCCATTTGCAACAAAATGGAACTAGAAGGTATAATGCTGAGTAAGTCAGACAGAGAAAGACAAATACTGTATGATTTCACTTCGATGTGCAACCTAAGAAACAAAACAAATGGGTAAACCAACAGAGCAGAATCAGTCCCATAAGTACAGAGAACACACTGATGGTCGCCGGTGGTGGGGGGATGGGCAAAATGGGGGAAGGGGAGTGGGTGGCCCAGGCCTCCAGTGATGGAGTGAGTTGCGGAAGGAGAGGCATAGCCTAGGGAGTTGAGTCGATGGCATTGTCGCGGGTAGTACGGTGACAGCTGGCAGCTACACTCGTGGGGAGCGCCGCACGATGAATGCCCAGACTTGTCGAACCCCAGCCTTGTGCACCTGACACTGATGTGACGTCGCATGTCAACGGTACTTCAGTTTAAAAAGGTGGGGGGAGATTAAATAAACACAAAACAAAAGAAGCAGTAAATGCCGACTTTCAAAAATTCAAAAGGTACAGACGATGATAACGTGAAAGATAAAATTGTCCTTTCCTCGGAAGTAAGCACAGCACTAACACTTCCCTGTGTCTTTTTACAAAATACATGTTCATGCAAAATCTTACATACCCACGTCCTTTATACATTTAATAATTACGTCGATATATGATCCGTACTCTTCGACTTTCTGTTATAATTAATAATATATCATCGACATCAGGACAAACAGATCTACACCTTTCTTTTTTAGAAGTGGCCTAAAATTCATCTCACGGGCAGAACAGTTTGTTTAACCAACCCCATAGAGATGGCCATTTTTATGGTTCCCAGAATTTTAGCTCTTCAAGCAGTTATGGGGGGAACATTGTCACATTGAAACATGGTTTCAGGAGAAGAGTCTGCACAAGCCAGATGTATTTCCGGTGTATTTTAAGTCCTGGAATCCGAGGAATTGCAGGAGCAGGCATTCCTGCATTTGATAGCTATCTAAGAATGTCCTGAGAGCCCACCCACACTAGACCATGTGTCTTTGATTTCCAGCTGCTGAAATATAAATGTAGATCTGAGTCTCTTTACACGTCCAACGGCTACACGCATTTCTTTTTTTTTTTTTTTTAAGATTTTATTTATTTATTTAACACAGAGACGGCCAGTGAGAGAGGGAACACAAGCAGGGGGAGTGGGAGAGGAAGAAGCAGGCTCATAGAGGAGGAGCCTGATGTGGGGCTCGATCCCATAACGCCGGGATCACGCCCTGAGCCGAAGGCAGACGCTTAACCGCTGTGCCACCCAGGCGCCCAAGACGCATTTCTTTTTCAACAAAATTTGGCGGCCCAAAAGAAAGTCTGGGTGAGATAGAATATGACATTTGTCCAATGTCTGTGTGTGCCTGTGTGTTTCCTTCAGTGTTCAGGGTATTTTTATTCTTGCCTGTGGTCACATTTACAACTTTAAATAGTCTACTGAAAACTCTTTCTTGCTTTGTGAAGTGTAGACAATACCTATTGTCTTTCCTCAGCCAGTGTTGAGCTCACCGGTTCCTGTCGGAGCCCCGCCCCTCCCCTGTGTCCCTCATCTCCCCTTCCAGTCCAGTTGCAGGGTTTTGCACCACCCACCTGCGCGGCCTTGACCGTGGGCCGGGTAGGAACGCCAACCCCGCAGCCAGAGGCCGGCTCCAGCCTCACCACCGTCCCCTCGTGCCTGGTTTCTTGGATTATGCTCCTGACTAGCCTGTCCATTCAAGTCATGTTTTCTCAAGGGCCTCGTGGACACGCTTGCCCACGCCCTGGCTCTCGGAAGACCCCACAGCTCCCTCAGCTGGATACCTACCAGCCGCGCATGGGTTCCGGCAACACCTTCCGCTCCCCTCATTCTCTCTAGAAATCTGCAATCACTCGCGTTTCCTCTTGGAGGTGACTTTGTTTGTCTGCCTGGATGCCAAGGATTCCTCCTCACCCTTCACGTGGGTGAGCCTCGCAGGACTGTCCTGTGGCCACATCGCTAGAAGGGCTCGGTTCTTCCTTATTCCAAGAATATCAATCAATCTGAACGCTGCCAATTAATCAATCCTGCAGAATGAAGCAAAATCGTCCTCTTACACGGCCCTGATCACGCCTTCTCTTTTCCCATAAACATTCAGTGCTCCTCCTTGCCTCCCAGATTACATTCTAATGGGTGACACGTATTTTGCCGATTTGCCCCTGAGTTTCTTGGAGTGCTGAGCTAGGTAAGCGGACGGGCTCACGGCAGAGCTCGGCACTTTCCTGACCCAGTCCTCGGGGTCAGATGCAGTAAGAGAGGCGTGGGTGTCCACGTCATCCTTGTGGGCCCAGCTCGTGCTTAGGGGTCCCCGAGCGTCCCCCCATAGGCTCTGCTGTGTCTTGTTCTCGCCCATTGCGTGTGCTGCTGTTTCTCGAGCAGACCTGTGGTGACGTCAGGCCAATCACCAGCAACAGACACACACACACACACACACACACACACACCCCTTATTCTATCTCATTCCAAGCAGGTCTGTTTCCCTGGTCAAGCCTAGCTGATCAAACCGTATACTACTAATCACGAAACACATCCCATTAAATCGCAAGGCTCTGCCTGTCTTCTCCCGCACGCTGCCGGCTCGCTTAGATCACGCGCAGGGGACACACTCGTACTTACAACAGCTGTGGAAACGCCAATTTCCTTCCCCACTGTGCCGTGAAGTGGGATGACTTCACACTTCACAGGGCCCACCTGACGTGTCCCGGAGCAAAAGCATCAGGGAGCGGGAGGGCTGAGCCACCCCCTGGGCTCCCACCACCCTTTCCGGACCACCGTCCTCCCCCTGCTTTGACACTCTCCATGTCCTCCACCTCGCCTGGAACCCGACCGGAGCCCTCCGGCTGTAGGTGGGCAGGAAAGACATAAAAGTCAGCCTTGCTGTAAGGATTGCGCCGGCCGCTGCAAGACCGGCCTGACTCTCTCTGGGCACCGCTGACTTTGACCCTCTGCTCACTTTTCTCTCTCCCATTTGTTTCTAACGCTGCAGACACGTCGTGAGGAAGGCAGAGTGAGCAGGGAGAGACGCCACGCTGATCGTTAATGGGACTCTCTTCTTGTCTACCTCCAAGATTTTCTGAGGCCATCAGTCCCCTTGAATTATGATTTTGGTCATGTGACCTTGAAGCTTGCGTGGGACCGCATCCTTCCCAGGTGGGAAATGTCACCACAGCTCATACAATATGCACAACAGCATCAGGAACAGCCCAGAGCAGCCCCAGAAGAGGGGGAGCAGTTCTAAGCTTCCACTTCTTAAACTCTCAGAAAGGTGATGACACCGTCGACTAGCATTTTCTGGAGGGGTGTGTAATGACACGGGAGAATATACACCGCATACTGGGGTTTAAAACCACGACAAAGCAGTATATAATAAAAATTATAAACACGTTACACAACGGGCCCATGTTTATAAGACACCCAGTATTACTAATTATTGTTTCTGGGTAGTCAGATTTTGACTTACTATTTTCTTCATTTTTCAAATGTTTCATAATAAATATGTATTGCTTCTATAATTAAAGCAGTAATAACTGCCATTCTGTAAGAGAGATGGAGAACATATTTAAGTTGGTAGGAAGAAGACCTTACCCTGAGCTGGGGCTTGAAACCACAATTTATGGACAATTCCAGAAAGTGCCAAAGGCGTTCTTCTTACCCACCTTGTCCAAAGTCAGACTCCCAAACTTGGCCTTCCTCAATTCTTCCCCTTCCAGTGATTATCCTTCTACCTCCCATCCCTACAGCTTCTCCAGCACAACACCATCTTGAAAGCTGATGTCCTAAAATGTCCCTCGGCTCTGTCCCCGCCTCTCCTGACCTCCACACCCTGCCCCAAGTCCAACCACACATCACTCCTCTGTCCCAGGGCCCCAGCCGGGCTTCCGATCCGCGCTCTCCACTGCCCCGAGGTCATCTTCACCCCCAAACCATCTCAGAAAACCAGAGCATGGCTCGATTAGCTCATCTCCGAGCCCTTGTTCATTCATGGGCGGAAAGGCTCATCGACCACAGCTCCAGAATATGCCCTGGACCCATCATTTCTCCCACCTGCATTGCTAACGCCAGAGCCCCAGCCAACACGGTCTCCTGCCTCCGACACCCGACAGGCTCCCAGTGGGTCTCCCCAATTCCGTTCTCCTCCCTGCAGTCTGCATCTGCACAGAACCCCAAGAAACCTTCAAATCAAAGCAGCACAAACTGTGGTCAAATCCTCCGCATGGATTTCATGCAGCACAGGGAAAATGGGGCCTCCCTCCAACACAGCTCTTGCTGCCCACTTCTTAGATCTCACCGCTTACTCCCTTTTTGGCTCCCCAGGTTCTAAGCACAGCGATCTCTCTCTATTCTCCAGACAGACCAAGGCTGATCCCGATGCAGGATCAGGCCCCCATGCTTGACTCTCCGCTGCCAGGAGTCTTTCCCCCTCGCTTTTTCACAGCCTGTCCCTCCCCACCTTGCAAAGCTCAGAGTGCCCAGGATTCCCTAAAAGAGCTTTTCTGGTTCCCTCCGCAGACAGGTAAACAACCCCCAGCTGGGCCTCCCTCTTTGCACGTAGCGCTGTCTGAACCTGTCACCTTCACTAGGGGCCCTGGATGTCACTCACCTGTCCCCCATCACCGGAAGGTAAAGCCCGTTCTCTGCTTCTCTCGCTGCTGTGTCCCGGGCTTTAACACAGGGCCTGCGATTATTAAACTGCAGTCGAGTGGGTGAAATGAGTGGATCCCCAGGACTTTCTCATCATTTTTACAGTAGCGTGTCTCACCAACAGTAATACTAATACTTGTCTCTGTGAGGTGAAGCTCCTGTCTGTCTTAGGTTTCCCGGTTCAATCTTAGAGCAGCGACAGATAAGCGGGCCGCCTTGCTCAGCTTGCTAGAGGCCAACCTGCGGCCACTGTGGGAGCGGGAGACACAAAAGCATGACAGACCCTGAGACCGCGTGCTTAGGCCTCACAGGGGCACTGGCATGGAGCACATGCAGCTCTGGGCCGCCAAGGACATCCTTCACGCCCTGGTGCAGGCAGCGAGCGCTGGGGAAGAGAGCAGCTGCCGCTGGTGGATGGGGGCCAGAGGAAAGGCTTCACTTTCTCCCTGCCCTCTGCCCTGACCTGGGAGCGAGGCTGCCCTCCAGAGAAGAACAGTTCACGGGCACTTGAGAAGAGGAGAGAAAGCGGACAGATGGGAGAGTGGATCAGAGTTCAGGTCGGAGTCAGATTCAACCACAAGGCTTCTCTTCGACCCACCCTCGACCTCCACTCATGAAAGTATTTGCATTCGTGCTGGCATGGCTCCTGGCATCCCCGCACTCAGATCCGGTGCGTCCCACTGACGCCCCGTGTCCCGGCCACCCGCCCACAGCAGACTTTGGAGAGGTGGCGTCCAGAGCCATGACCCCGGCTGACTCCAGTGCCCATGGTCAGAGTGGCTGGTTGCGGTGCAAACACCCCCAGGAAGAAAGCCCTTCCTTTTGAGGCATTTTTCTTCAAATTTCATGGAGTGCTATCTGGAACCCCAGGTATTCCGGGCACTATGTTTGCAGACACAGTGAGGGACACTAGTGCAAAGCTGTGAGAAAGTCCTACAGATTCAGAGGCGGGGTGGGGGGGCCGGTGTGGTAGAGAAGCAGACCAGTGACAGGTGCGTGGGGTGGCACCCCACATCCATGAGAACAGGGTAAGGGTAGAAACCACGATCACACCACGTGCTGGTGAGGACGTGGAGAAATGGGATCGTGGCTGGTGGGAAGGGAAATTGGTCTGGCCACTCTGGGAAAGGGTACGGCAACTTCTTACAAAGCTAACCATGTCCTTACCAACCCGCCCGGGAACTGTACTGTGGACGTTATCCCGGACAAATGGAAAATTAGGTTGACCCTAATTCCCACACAAAGGCATAGAGCTTTACTAGCCCACCCCTGGAAACAGCCTAGACCCCCATCGGTGTGTGAACAGTGGTCCCTCCACACGGCGGATACAAATGAGCAATGGGAGTGAGCCCAGAACCGTGCGTGTGGTCTCAAGAAAGTTCTGCGGAGTGGAAGCCAATCTGAGAACGTTACACGCTGTAGAATCTGGTCTGCACAGCACCTTGAGCTGACAAAACTGCAGAAATGGAAGAGAGAAGTGGTGGTCTGGGTTGGGTCATGGAGCACGCGGGACCCTTGTAGCGACAACCCGTCCCCTCTCTTGACCGTCAGTGGGCACAAGAATCCGTGTACGGGATAAAACTGCATAGAACTAGACGCACGCGTACACCTACAGGGACCTGTACAAGTGACGACATCTGGATAAGGTCAACAGAGCGTTGAAATACAAATTTCCGGGGTGTGATTCCGTATTCTAGTTAGGTGACTATTAGGGGAAATGGACGGAAGCCCCTATGGGATCCGTTTCTCACAACTGCATGTCTCTCTACAATCATCTAAAAATACAATATTAAGAAATGAGCACGTAGGCATGTGATGACGTGGCCTCAAAACCACGTGGCCTTAGAGTTAAATGAATATGAATCGTTCCTGATCAGAGACCCGCGAGCTGCCGCAGCGGTGGGATGCCCGTCTAGACCCGCGTGCACCTCGGGCTGGCAGAAGCTGGCGAGCTAGCAAGCAGAGGATGACCTGGGGACACGCGGACGGTCACACTCACAGGCGAGGCCCACACGTGAGCTTGCACAAGCACGCCTAAGGCAACCACGCATTGCTTGGGAAAGCTGAGTGTGCTCATCGCGGAGGGGCCAGAAATTCGACTTCGGGGGATACATGTGCATCACCGGCAAGTCGGCACGGGGACGGACGTGCCGGAGGGCCTTTGTGCCAGCGCTGTCTCTGACCATGCACTGCGCTGTGCGGACCAGACAGTGGCCCCCACAGTTAGGAGCAGCAGGCCGTGTGTGCAGAGCAGCAGACGAGAGGGTTTGCACTGACCTGGGTCGTCTGCAAAGGAGGAGGACAGGAGTCTGTCCCTGCATTCCACGTGGGCTAGAGACAAAGAAAGACACAAACAACGCTGCACAAGGCCACGTACCTCATCACGGCACGTGGCCTCCAAGAGCTTATGCCTCTAGGAGGAGGGGTTGACATGGGAGTAAGGGGTTTGGGAATAAATAGGGTAAACAATAAAATCAGGGGAAGCCTCCCCATGATTGCTACACAGGGAAGGCAGTGCCTTGAACTGCAGATAGAGGCGAAGAGCACAAGACCGCTCTAGGGCTGGGGGTGGGAGGACGGGAGCAGACCCATCCCAGAGGCCGCATCGAGGCGGGGTCGCGGAGGGAGGGTCCTCGGGAAGGCTCTGCTGCAGGGGATCACTGGGGTGAAAGTAGGAAACCATAGAAGAAAGGAGTGGGGAATCTGGGGGGTGCAAGACAACTGAGAGCTGGCAAGAGCCAGGGCCTGCTGCTGCCTCGACTTCCCCTCTGATCTCAAGTCCCTCTCCTGGCCAGCCAGAGGAGAGCAGCACATGCTGCCCCCCAACCGCGCCTTCCCGGGGAGGGGGGAGCTTCAGGTTGGTCCTCAGGGCTGCTGTCAGGCAGAGAGGGGCCCGATTATGCTTCCCAGCCCTGCCTCCTGCCTCCCTCCCGCTGCTGCTGCTTAGGCCTCCGGGGGACATGCTCCCAGAGGAGGCTGGGGGGCTGGGGCAGGGGGCTGGGGCTCAGGCAAGCTGGGGTCCTGGAGGAGCCGGCCAGCTTCCCGTTGTTGCTAGGATTGCTCTCTTCCTGCCTGACCGGGCGCGGGAGAGGCAGTCCCGGAGTGGAGGCCGGGCACGGGAGGCCTGTCTGCCGGGCACGGGAGGCCCTGCCAAGTAAAGCTGCCTGGTAACCCGATGTTGTTTCCCGGGGAAAATGCAACCATTGTTTCCACACAAAACACTCCTCTGTCCCTGGCCAGGCCTGTCTGTAGAAAGTTATTTCTGCAAAAGCCTGAAGGAAAAGGCTGAAAACAATGCGCCCTGGCTTCAGTTTCCCCATGCATACATCTTAGCCAAGTACCGTGAGGCATGCTTAGCGTCGAGGCCAAAGGGGCCTCGGGAGGGACAGCGGGACACGGCACGTCCAGGCGGTCCCTAGCCTCCTGGTCCTGGAGCTTGTGAGTCCCCCCCTTTGCCACAGACCCGTCCAAAGCCTTGGCAGTCCACTGACCCCTGAGTTTACTTTTCCCCATGAGCCCGATCATGACCGACATGCTGGGTGAGCGGTCCTGGGCTTGCTGTTGTCAGCAGCCTCAGGCCTCCCGCAGAGATCACGGTGACCCTCAAATCCCCACACAGCCCTTGTCCCCAGCCCCCACTCGAACACAGGACAGAGCCCGGCCTCCACCAAGCCTCCCGAGGCCATGCCCACCTCCTCCTGGCCAGCCTGGCTGGTGACCCTCTCCGCCCTCCCTGCCCTGCGGGCCCCAGGACAGCAGAGCGCCTTGGGCAATTCGTGCTAAAACACTCTGGCCATCCTGGGGAGCCAATAAATGAAACGATGATGGAGTTCCACCCATAAATCTTACTCAAATGCTCAAATTTAAACGAGGAACCATTGCATTTCAGTTCAGAATGAGATATTCTCACGGTATTTTTAAAGGGCCAAGCCAGTCACCCCTTTTCCTCACAACCGCCAAGGCCACTCCCTGTTGTGTGGGTCAAGCCTGGGAGGGACCTCGGGGGACTGCGGACGGCACTCCCTGACACCCCTGCGAGCCGCGGTCACTGATCTGCCACTCCCCCGAGCCGCGAACCCACAGGGGCCTGGATGCCCCTGCAGAGGGTTGGACCCTGGAGCCTTGGAGCCTTGCAGCCTCGGGGACGCCAGATGTGTGACAGCACCCGAGTGGAGCGAGTGTGGCCATCAAGGACAGCCAAGCCGTCCTCCATGCTTGCCAGCCAGGAGGGGACCGCCCTGCAGGGATGTGGCCAGCACCTTGGCCTGAGCCTGTGCGGGGGTCAGGCCATCGGGAGGGGCCACGCGGAGGCTGACAGGGCTCCAGCCCCAGGTTAGGCGGATGCTGGTGGCCCGTGGTCCCAGAGGCAGACGCCCCAGAGGGCTTCCCAGGCATTGAAACGGCGCCTTTGGGGCTCTTGACTCGCAGCTTCTAAAAAGGCTTGTGTTTCAGGACTGATTGTAAGAGTCCTCTCCTATCCAAACCCCCACAGGCCCGAGTAGCGTTGGAACATGAACTGGGACCTTGTTTACTTAAAGCGTTGTTCCGTTCATTCCCTGTAGAACCCACAGGGATTTGGTGACTGCAGTCGTTGGAGATGAAATTTGAAAGTTACCCAAAAAACCCCCAACAGCTTGTAAGTTTGATTCTCAAACTTCATAAGGGCTGGAAGCACTGGTGGGATTATTTATCCTTGGGCCGGCCACGCCGCGCTCGTGAACATCTGGGCCGCAAGCCCGCACAGCAGAAGCTCTGCGGCCGGCTGTTTGCTTTTCTAATGACTCTGGAGCTTGGGCCCTCCGCTTCTGTGACGCCAGGCCCCGGCTCAAGTGTTTCTGCCGCAGGCCGTCTGCCGCCAGAGGCCAGGGCCTTCCTGGAGACAGGCATTGCTGGGGGGCATGTCGACGCCCCCTCCTTGGCTGGTTTGATGCGTACTTTCCACCCTGTGGAGGCTCGGAGGAGCTCTCAGCCTCAGCTCCACACACTCTCCCTATCTAGAATGGTAGCTTCCCTGAAGGAGCTAGAAGCCACTGGGGCCGCTGCCCAACTGGGGAAGTTGTTGGAGAAAGAGAGAAGGAATGTGGGTGCCTCCCCAGCACTCGCAGAGCTGGCTGGGGGAGGAGCCCCATGCCTTCCCCTGCTCTGACCCTTTGGAGTCTCCTATACGTGGGACACGGCTGGTCTACTAGCTTGCTTGGTGACGGTAGGGATGGGCTGCCCGGAGCAACAGAAACTATTCTGTCCCAGGCCTGGAGGCGGGAATTCCGAGGTCCAGGTGTGGGCACGGCTGATCTGTCCTGAAGCCTCTCTCCTTTTGTGTAGACCTGTCCTCCACCGTGTCCTCACGTGGCTGTCCCTCTGTCCTGATCTCCTGTGCTTACAAGGACTCCAGTCATGTTGGACCCACCGCAGTGACCTCAGCTAGTCCATCACTTCCTGAAGGCCCCTGTCTCCAAAGACAGTCACGTTCTGATGTGAAGGGGCTTGGGACCGTGACAATTCAGTCCATCACGGAGGGCGTCTTCCAGCAGCACCTGCTGCTGTCCTGACCTCTCCTGCAAGCTGACAGGCGGTCGTGGGCTGGGGCTGGACGCTCTAAGACCAGCGGCAAGGACGGACATGACCCACAAAGGCGTTAGAAAAGTAAACTTACTAGAACTTGAAGTCTTTTCCATCTTGTTCACTACAGCAGGATCCACGAGCTACAGCCTGAGCTAAAGCCCACAGCAGACTCGCCGCCCATCTTTCAGAGGAAGCTGTCCTGGGGCCTGGCCACATATGGCGTGCACGTCGTGTCTGTGGCTGCTTTCGTGGAGCTGAGCCCGTGGACCCCAAAGCCTAAAACGTCTGTAGAAAACGTGCGCCAGCCCTCTACTGAAGGGCCACCCCCTGTGGCAAGGCCACTTGTCATCTGCTCACAGCTGTGCGCTCAGCACCCACAGCCCTGTGTGGCGCACAGTAGGGGCTCCTGCAGAATTTGGTAGGCGAACACATGAGCCTGTATATGGAACTGAAACTGATGGTGTGGAGAGGTCAAGCCCAGGAAACTCCCTAAATGAGCTGGTGAAAGTCTGGTGCCCTGGAGGTGGCTCCCACGTCCATCAGGCTGTGCTCGTGCCCCAGCAAGACCACAGCAAGCACGAGCTACCCTTTCCGTCGGAGGGCTTCCCCAGCTGCTCCCAGGGACCTTCAGGGGCCTCTTCCTACAGGATCTGCTGTTGGAACTCTCGATCCCACTAAGAATGGAAGACCTGGTGCCCCCTCGATCAGGAGCGCACTGACCACCTCTCCTGCTCCTGAAACACAGTCCTGGGGATGATATTTGATGTATCCTTAGAGACTGCTTCAAGCCCAAATCATCGTGTCAAAGGCGTTGGCCACATCACGGGCCAGACTGAGCACTCCCCTTCATTCTCTCTAAAATCCCAGTCTCTCATTGCCCTCAGGACTTGCCCCCAAAGAAACCCAGGGTCTGGGAGACACAGTGCTCCTCTCTCTGGGAATCGCAGCTAGGTTAGGTCTGAGCGGTTCCCGGTGGGCTCAGAGTTCCCAGGGATGTCCCTTGATTTCTTGGAGTCTGGGTACATCACGGCAGTACCCAAGTGCTCCCCGCAGGTCTGCACACTGGCCCAGAGGCACAGATGCAAATCATTTCCCAGGAATAGCCTCCAGCATCCCACTATTCCCCTAGGTGCAGTTGCAAAATCAGCTCTCCCGTGCCATGGTTCCAGGAGCCTCCGGACATGCTCTCCAACACGGGAGACAAGAGGCGGCAGAAGAAGCCGTGCCCCAGGTGGTGGTAGCATTCCGCTTCCTGGAAGAGGGATGCACGTGCGGCCCAGATGGGCTGCCCAGATCCTCGCAGAAATTCCCACCTGCTTCCCTAGAAGGTCCTGCAGCAGCCAGGCTGTGGGGGTGCCTTCCAGTGCCACAGACTCATTCTTCCTGGCCCTGGAACCATGAGACAGCCTCGCCGTCCACATCTGTAAAGTGAACTGAATAACACCGACCTCACAGAACTTCTAAGGAAATTAAGGGCAATAACACATGTCAGCACTGAGCACAGGTCACTGGCATGCGGGAGGAGGGCAATACCGAGCCCTCTGGGAAGCCCGGGGAACAGGACCAGGAGGCAACAACATGCACAAAATAGTAAAGCATCAACAGAAGGAAAAGGAGGTGTGTTTTTCTAAATGCCTGAGGAATTTCCTTTTTCCCAAAAGTTTTAACAGGACGAAGTGAAAGCAAAAGCTGCATTTTGTCCCCAGGCTGACACTCGCACACGCACACACATAAGTATGCGTAGACCTGGGTAGCTGGGGGCTCGCTTCTGCAGCAAGATGCAGACATGCTCTTGTCGGGGCGCGTTCTACCCTGGTGCTCCGCCGAGGGCTCTGTCCGTCACGCACACATCTAGGAGGCCAACCTGAGCTGGGAGAACCACAGGTAAGCTTATTTTAAGACATGTTGTGGCCCGGTGATGACTGAGACCACCTGTTCCCGCCAGGAGTGTGCCGGGAAGCCTCGAGAACCTTCTCCAGGCACCTTAGTTTCTCCCCTGGCTCCTTCCCGGGTAAAACGCATCTTCCAAGAACAAGCCACGACTGCAGGGCAAGTTTGGTGTGAACGTGTGAATGTGAAGTGCTTCTATTATTAAGCTGACGTGAGCGAGATGAATATTTCTCTGGTGATGTGTAGCAGCTCCTGGCATCCAGGACTCCTTTCCCCAAAATCCTTCCAAATACGGAATTTGCAGCACTTTAAAAACGAGCCAAGGAGACCCCAAGGAATTTGTGGATTTGAAAATATTCAGTGCATACTGGAAATACCTTTTGCTTTAGAAACATGAAGCTCTCCCAAGCACAGAAAGTGCAGACACACGACACATTGACTTTCCAGTCGGGCTCCTGCGGCGGGAGCGTTTGGAAACTGCACCAGAGCGTCCAGTCCATCTGAGACTTCTCTGGGTGCTGACATTTTCAGTTTTAGCTTTTAAAAGTACCATGACTCCATCCCTAAAACTCTAGCTCTTTGGGGAATACAGGATATATTTCTTCCCTAGGAAGACATATTTAAAATTCTTTAAAATAATGAACATCCTGAAAATTCAGAGATGTTAAAACATTTATCATGCCCAGTATTTCCTGAGTGCTATGTTCTGGACATTGGGCTTGGATTATTTTATCGGATTTCCCCACAACTCAGTGACATAAATATGGCTACCAATTATCCTTCCATTATAAGAAATATTTGTTGAACATCTCGTCTATGCCAAACATCATTCTAGCTGCTGAGCAGACAGCAGAGAAGACGATGTCCCTTCCCAGGCAAAGCTGATTACCCAAGGATGGAGACAGACCACAGCAAAGATCACAGAGCTATAATAGGACACCAGGCGGTGATAAGTGTCTCAAAAATGAAGTAGGGTTAAGGGTCCAGATGTAGGGAGCAGGGTCAGGAGTGACTTCTAAGAAGAGGTGACATCTGGGGGCACCTGGGTGGCTCAGTCGGTCTGCCTTCAGCTCAGGTCATGATCCCAGAGTCCTGGGATCGAGCCCCACATCGGACTCTCTGCTCAGTGGGGAGTCTGCTTCTCCCTCTCCCTCTGTTGCTCCCCCTGCTCGTGCTCTCTCTCTCTCCCAAACAAATAAATAAAATCTTTAAAAAAAAAAAAAAAGAAGAAGAAGAAGTGACATCTGACCACATACGTGAGTGAAGGGGGTGGCCACTTGCCATGTGGGGAAAGCCGTCTGCACAGGGGACAGAGCAAGGAAAGGGCAGGGGTGGGAGTGAGGAGTGAGGAACCACAGGCCCCACTCATGTCAGAGAAGTGGACGGGGCCTGAACAATACAACGTCTTGGGTTTTATGTTGGGGGGCGGGGGAGAAAAGAGGCTCAGTGCAATCTGGTATTCTCTATTTCATCCTATTTCACTTTTTTTGGTTTTATTTAAATTCAAGTTAGTTAACATATACTGTATTTTTTTAAGATTTTATGTATTTATTTGAGAAAGAGCTCTCAAGCATGAGCAGGGAGGAGGGGAGGGGCAGAGGGGGAGAGAGGGAGAAGCAGATTCCCGCTGAGCAGAGAGCCCAACTCGGGGCTCGATCCCAGGACTCCAAGATCACGACCTGAGCCAAAGGCAGATGCTTAACTGACTGAGCCACCCACCCAAGTGCCTCCATTTAATGTGTTATTAATTTCAGGATAGAATTTAGTGATTCATCAGTTGTATATAACACCCAGTGCTCATTCCCTCACGTGCCTCCCCCAGTGACCCCATTCCCCACCCACCTCCATCCTTCCTAGTTCACTTTTTAAGAAAACATTAATCACACTGCATTGACTTCCCAACCTATTAACACAGTTATAAACACAGTTTGAGAGCCAAACTCTGGTGGGAAAGCCTTACTTCTGAATTATTCATATCCCAGTATAGACATTAGAAAAGAGACCTAGCAAGTTTGACTGTACTACCCACACAGTCCGAAGATTTCACCACAAAGTGATTTTTGTCAATGGAACCAAACACCAGCCCTTCCGTATCGTATCTTTTACGGGTGTGTTCTCTTACCAGTGAGGAGGTCCATGTGGCCCAAAGGCCCATGAGTGGCAGCACAGGGCTGCCAGCTTCCCCAGCCAGCCTTGGGCTCTCAGGGCCACTCCTGTCCCTGGAGGGCAGCTGACTGTGGGCTTCCCCCACCCCACCCCCCGTCAGCACCACCTCGGAAAGGCAGGGCAGCTGCTGGCAGCAGCCCGCAACAGCAGGGCCGAAGAATTCAGACCTACCGCTGCTGTCGCAGGGAAGGGGCTCCCTGGAGTTGGACATGACCGATTCTGCCGGGGTTTGTGACAGCCCGTCTTATCTCAAGCCGGCACTCCTATCTGCGCCTTCTAATCACAGAACACCAGGGTATTCAAAGAACGTGAGAAGTCACGTCCTGGGTCCCCAGGCTGCCATGCGGGATTACTCCCAACTCCCCCGGGATGGCGCACGCAGACACAGGTCTCCTCGCAGGATCACGCAGCCCGCTTCGAGACCCCCGTCTGGTGTCTCCCACCCTATCATAAAATCCTGTCTAGAAATGGAAGCTGATTCTGCTGCTCGCACCAGATCCATTCCCTTGTTTGAAAACCCGCTGGTCGTCAGCCACCCTTCTCCCCTTTCCAGAAAAACAGGGCCCTCTTTCCCCCTTGTTGGCAACACAGAGGGCTTCCGGAGACCCGCAGATTCCAGCCCACAGGAGCGCATTGACCTTGACAGTGTCCTCCGGCAGGCCCTCCCGGGAGCCCGGGGCCTGAGGTGTCAGTTCCAAGCTGTCAGCAGCCCTCACCCTTGTCCTGGGGGGACAGTGCTCGTGCTCGGGGAGAGCCAGGAGGCAGGCTGCTGGAGGACAATCTTCTCTGCATTCTTGAGCTGTCACGACATCGGGCAAGGGGGTCGGCCGACCTCTGCACGGCCAGGGAACAGCTTGTTCACCTGCGTGCTTTGATGCCCAACTTCCGTAAGGAATGGTCCACCCTCGCCAGGCGTCCTTTGCCCCCCCCCCCCCCGTCAGCCCCTCTGTGGATGCAGACCACTTCTGCTGCCAGCTGGCATCCAGAACACTCCGTGGTTCCAAGCCACGGACACCCTCTCCCCCTGACAGTCTGTGCCATTGGAACTCACGCAGGATGGATGGCCCCTCGAGGGCCCCTGGGCTGTGGGCAGCTGCTGGGGAGCTGTGGGGTGCTCACTGGGGCCGGTCAGCTTGGCAAGGAGTCAAGTGCTCCTGGACCAGCACACCTCCCAGGGCAGGCAGCACGGGCCTGCAGACCTCGGTGCGGTGTATCCAGGTATTACCCTAATGAAGGTCTTCGAAGTTTGATGACTCTGGGTGGAACTGAAGTCAATCAGTTTCTGCACTGCCCCGTATCTCAGAAGGCCGAGGCTCTAATGCCTGGGCTACCCAGAGCCGTTTGCATGGCGTGCTGGTGGGGTGAGCGTCCCCCACCCCCGGACAAGTGCCGATCTAGTCTCAGGCTCCTCGCTTTAGGATAACCGCTTTATTGAGATAGGATTCACGTACCATGCAATTCACCGTTCTGAAGCACACAACACTGTGGCTTTCAGTTTATAGACGGAGAAGTGAAACCTTCACCACTCTCGGATTTTAGGACATTTCCATCGTTTCAAAGAGAAACCCCGTCCCCCTTAGCCTGTAACACCCCCTCCCTGCAGCCCCCAGCAACCACTACTCTGACCCCTATCCCTACGGATCCCTACGGGACACTCCCTGTTAATAGAATCCTTCAATATCTGTCCTATTGTGTCTGGCTGCCTTCACTTGGCCTGGGGTTTTCAAGCCACGTCGTGGCTTCATTGCTGGCCCTTCCTGCATGATCCTTGTAGAACCACCCGCACATGGCTCCTCCTGTCATCTGTGGGTGTCCCCGTGAGTCACGCCACGGTGGCCATGCCCTGCGGGGCTGCACTGAGCCGCTGGACTCAGGCTGAGACAGTCACAGCTGACTGCTAGGAAGACCCCCTTTACTGCATTTCCCCCTGACCTCCTCTCCAGAGGAAACGCCCAGGTTCCTGAGCATTCTGCTCTCCGCCATAACTGACATTTCACCAGGACTCCCTTTTCCTCCTCTGGTACCTGCTGAAGGCACGAGGGCCGCTGGGAAATCCTTGGGAAGCGGGAGAAGTTCGCGCCAGCAGCCCGCCTCGGGGCCTTGCAAGTCCTCACCCCTGGAGGCCAGCGCAGATGCACCGCCCCCAGCTCCCCCTGCACTGTCCCTGGGGTCCCCTGGCAGGTGCCAAACATGCAGACCACTCATGGGCTGCAAGGACGAGGGTACACATGCGTGACCAAACCATACTAGACAGCCTCCACTTGCCTCCGATTTTAGACCAGCCTTTTGTGCCTACGGGGAGCTTGAGACTCAATTTTTACCAACAAGTCCTTTTATTGTGCAGGTCACCTTCTTGCATGAAAAGACGCAGGGGGAGGGCAGTCTCACTTGGCAATCACTGGCAGGAGAAGATGGGGGCAGACGGCCTGCAAGTCGCAGTGGGAGCCTGGAGGGAGCGCCCCCTGCCCCATGGGCACAGCTATCAACAGTTGCAAATGCAGAGTGTGCCAGACCCTCAGGGCTGAGTCACCCAGGGCCCACGGTGACCCTGGACACTAGCTACCAGATTTATTTATCTCCGTTTTAAAGGTGGGGAAACTGAGGCAGAAGAGAGGAGTCGGGTGGATTCTGTGTCTGCAGCCGGGGGGAGGACTTTCTCCCCACATGACCGGCAGCCGCCATCTGAAGATGTGTGCCCCTCTTCTGCACTTCTGGGGCCCTGCTGGCTCCTGGGTCCGTTGGTCCCTCTCTCTGCCCAGCCTCAGCCCCACCTCTGTTGTCCCACCAAGCTTGTCAGAGCAGCAGAGGCGCCCGGCAGCCGGGACTGAATGTGCAAAGGCGTGCTTCTCCACCCAAACACGTCTTCTGTCCTCGGGGACACCAGAGGGAGAGGTCCCCACGGGGTGTTTGCTGCCATGGAGTCGGGTGAGCCCCCTCCCCCCACGGAAGGGCCTTGGCCTTCCTGCACAGAGCAGCAGGTGCTTTCCCGTTGGGGCCGCTGGGCTGGGTCTCCTGGTCTGCCGTGCGTGTGGTCATTGCAGAAGGGAAGTGCAGGTGACGGGGGTTCCCAAGCAAAAGCTCAGCGTCTCCGGAGGCAGGAGAGCCCTGCAGGCAGTGTGACTCTAGGCGCTGCTGACGGCATCTTCACGGAGAGAGAAGCAGTGAGAAAGGAGCAGGTGCAAGAGCCACCCGGGGCTTTCTGTCTGCAGAAGGTAAAGAGGAAGGAGCTCCTGATAGAAACAGGATTTCAGGGCACAGAGGGGAGCTTCTTGGTGGCCCTGGGCGCCCTCACAGGGCTGGGAGCGGGTGCAGAGCTGGTGAGGAGCTGCCCACATCCCTCCAGACACAGGAGGCTCTGGAGGTCCCCGTTGACAAGCGCCTTGGCCTCCAACCCCGAAGTAAACCCAAACAAGCCTGGGTTGAGGGGGTCACATCTAAGTCCCGGTAGAAACTTGGCAGCCTGAGCGCTGGGCCCTGGAATCCCCCGATGTTCACACAATGGGAACAATGGGAAGGCCCCCACCCGGCTGATATGACCCCTCACGGAGGAGTGTTTCCATTCGTGGAAGTCAGGCCTCAGCCGAGAATGCCCTGACGCCCACCGCGGGCCGGCTCGCCCTGGGAGGAGAGAATCATCCCTCCTGGCTTCACTTCCTTCATCTCACTTCCCCAGCCCCGCTGCCGTGAGCAGCCTGCCTCCTGTCCACCAGCCTCTGCCCCTGCGAGGTCTGCCCGGAGCTGGATGACTCAGGTGGGCTTTCTCAGCGGTCCCACAGCCCGGACCCCTCTGCCAGTGGCTCCGGAGGGCAGGGTTCCTGGGAAGCCCTGGGCAGGCGACAGGGCTGCTTTGCGCCGGCCCCGCCCTGCGAGTGGCCTCTGTCCCTCCTGCACTAACGGAATTACAGCTGCTTCCGGCGCAGAGCATGGCGTCCGAGGCTGCAGGACGCGGTGTGGGAAGAGAGGGAGCCCAGGGCCAGGCAGAAATGCCTTGTTCCAGAGAAACCGGGAGTCAGCCGACCGCGGGGAGTCCAGGGCAGGCAAAACAAACCCCGCCTGCCTCGTGTGCCAAAACAAAGTCGAGTGGTTCTCCCAAACCGGGCCCCTCCTGGTCAGGGCTCCCGCCAAGGACTTCTGCAGAATTTACTCCCAGAGGCCTGGAGAGCTCTCTGGAAGGGCCTGGGTGCCCTGAGTTCACCCGGTTTAGGCACTGCAAGGAGGCTTCGAACCTCCTGAGCATTCACAGGAGTGGATTCACGGGGTCCCAGAGAACACCCCAGCCTGGCAAGCTCCCAATTTACCAGCTCAAGGGGCCTCTGAGCAGCAGGATAAGTGCTGGAGAGGGGTATCTTCCCACTTCCCAGAGAGCAACCGAGGCTCAGAGCAGTCCAGGCAAAGCTGGGGCACACGGCCAAAGGCAGTTCTTCTCCCAAGGAGCCGCTGCGGCTGACACCGGAGTCAGGACAGAGCCCCAAAGAAAGCACAGGGAAGCCCCGGGGTCCCTATGCTGAGGTCACTCACACTCCTAGAGATGGAAATTAACACATTTTGCAGATTGGAAGATTGAGGTCTGGTGGAAGGAAGCAGCCTGCTGTCATCTCTCAGGAAAGGATGGCTGGGAAGCTGGAGCCCAGGCACCTCTGGAACCACAGTCCACACTCCTGCAAGTCTCAGATATGACCTTTAGCCACCAGGAGACCTGGCATGTCCCCCCACAGATTCTGAGAGCCTTTGGCAAAAACCAGTGGTTCTCAGAGTGTGGGCCCCAGAACTGCAGCATCAGGAGAGATAGGGACATGCCGTGCTCAACCCCAACTTACTGAATCCAGAGACCCTGGGGCAGGGCCCAGCTGTCTGTATGGTCACAAGCCCTCCCCCGGCAGCAAGAAAGCCAGGAGCCTGGAGGGAGGGTCAGCCTATGCGCTGGGGCAGAGCACTCCTGTAACAGAAAGTCACGGCCAGCGCAGGCCTGCTCAGCCTCACGTGGGCTGCAGAGAGGACCCAGGGGGCCCGGGTCCACCGCAGGGCCTGAGGGACCTGCACACCTGGCAGGGGGAAGAGAGAACCCAGCATTGACCCCCATTGGACCTGGCCTGGAAGCTGGGCTCCTCGGACACCGGCCAGGGCCTGGAAGGGCCCCAGCTGGGGATATTTACCCTCCTCCGTTCTGGGCAGTCCACAGGGTGGAGTATGGGACAGGCAGCCAGTCCCAGGGAGGCACCCTTTCCAACTAGGCCGTTAGGTCAGTGTGAGCTTCAAACGGGGCCAAAATAGGATTCTAAGAATAGCCCACCGGAAACTAGAGTGGTGCGGTGGGAACGGTCCTGGCCCTGCCGGTCTGGCTGCTTCCCATGCCGTCTCCAGCCAGGGGCGGGGGGAGCCGTGTGGACCCCCTCAGGCCTCCAAACACAGAGCGACATGCAGAGGATCTGGGTAGAGTGAGGGTCGGGGTTTGAAGGGGAAAGCGCTCAGAGTCCGGAGGGTGTAAGCCCGCCCCGTGCACATGACCTGGAGTCCCTGTTTGCTGGGTTCCAGGCCTAGGCTGCAGGTATGCTCCTGTGAGCAGGAGCTGGCTTGCTGTATATATAACATGTGTGTTCCCCATTTGTTCCCCAGATGTGTCATTTCCTGCCAGACCTTCCAGACTCTCAAACTCAGAGTGCAAAGCATCAGCACCAACCCCCCCTCCCCCCGCCCCAGGCCCTCTGAGTCACAGTCTGCATGCTCCCAGGGCTGGGCGTCCAGGAAAGTCTGGGAAACCCTTGTCCAGGCTTCCAGAGGCCTGCCCCAAAGCCTGGGGCGGGGCCAAGGGTCCCATGGGAGTCCTCTTGGGGTCAAGATCGCAGCACATTGGGCTGCTGTAGGCAAGGACACCTCCTGCAGCCAGGAGGTGGTGGCACTTGGCTAAGGGAGGCCAGGAAGCCACTGCCCAGGGACAGAGGACACTTAGGATCAGATCCAGACACCTCCTCCCAGCTCCTATGGGTATGTGAGCGGATGCCAAGCAGTCTTTGGTTGCCGGCCACCTCTGGCTGGACACCAGAGGTCACTGTAAGCATGGGGACCCCCACTGCATCCGTGCCCTTACACTGCCAGGCCATGGACACCCCCACCCAGGGAGGGAGACCCAGCCCTGCCCCCGAGTGCTCTCCAGCTGCTGGGGGCAGGTGCACAGAGCAGGTAACGACAGAGCTGTGTGGAGGCAGAGAAGGCCGAGGGAGGCAGGTGTCACTGCCCGCGGAGAAGGGGCAGCCAGGGGAGAGGCCGTGTGAGTTTGTGGCCAGCCTGGAGCTGATGAGTCCACCAACAATGGTCACTGCCCCCATTTCTCCGGATCTATCTTTTCCGCTCTTGGATGGTCATGTTGACTGAAGTATCATTTACATACAGCACTGAGCACTCGTGGTAAGGACACAGCTTGTCTCGACAACTGTATACACTCATGTTCCCGCCCCCGCATCAACACAGGGAACATGTCACCACTCCCGAAATTCCCCTGCAGAGACTCCTACTGCCAGAGGTTGATGCTGCGTGGCCTTGACCTTCACGCGCACGGACTCACGTGGCGGATGCCCCACGCCCAGGTGCCAGGTTTGTGAGCACCCGCCGAGACGGAGCAACCGTCCCCCGTCCTTGCTGGATAGAACGCCCGCGGGCGGATAAAGGACACTGGGGCACATCTGGTTCAGTTCTGGTTTGGGACTGCTATGGGCAAAGCAGCTATGTGAAAGTGTTTTCTTTTTCAAAATCTTTTGTACAAATTTCATTTAGGTGAAATTCACATGACACAAAACCAGTCGTTTCAAAGTGAAGGATTCTGTGCCATTTGGTACAACCATCACCTGCATGCGGTTCCATCATCCCGAGTGCCCCCCCCCCCCGCCAGCCCCCTGCCAGCCCCTGGCAGCCAGCAGCCCGTGTCCGGTCCATGGAGTGACCTGCTCTGGGTCGTCCATGTGAACGGACCGTAGACCACGCAGCCCTGACTCGGGCTTCTTTCCCCGCACGACGTGTCTGAGGCTCACCCATGCCGCGGCACGGGCCGTGTACCCTCCGTCCATAGGGCTGAACCCTACTCCATGCGGGATGGACCACAGTGTGTTTGTTCTATAGGCCCTTTTGCTCGATTTTGCATGGGTACGTGCACTAATTTCTCTCGCGTGGTGTGTATCAGGAACGGGATGGCTGGGTCACGGACCGTGCGAGGTGTTTGGTCAGCCTTACTGGGCACCACTAAACAGCTTCTTCCCAGGGAGCGCACAGTCCCTGGAGCCCTAAGCAGTTGGGAACATTCGAGGCGGGTCCAATGAGCATCAGTCGGCACCAGTGGTCATGGTGGACACCCTGCTCCATTGCCCACGCTTGCGTGGGGACAGCCGCGGGCCCGGACCGGGAGCCTGCTGTCTGAGCTCCTGAACCCCAGGGAACCCTGCCCTTCCCAGGACCCCTGGTAACAGGCTCTCTGCCCCGCCATGGGCTCTCTCCCTGCCCCTCCATCCCCCCGGTCTGCCCCCACCCAGAGGCTCCCACCCCGTGTTCCCCCCACCCAGGATGAATTAACAGAACCCGGCACTGAGTTTAGACTTTTCCGGGTAAAACGTAGAACAGGTCTGTTCTGGGGCTCAGAACCGCAAACCTCTGGCGAGCAGGGGGCGCAAAGGCCTGGCCGTCCCCCGGGTCCGCTGAGCCGTGCTGTGCTTTGTTGTATTTTTTTGTGGGAACAGACATGAGGACAAAGTCCAAATTAACACTCACATACACCATCCCAGAACGCTGTCACCCTTGGGTGGCCTCAGTGGCCAGTTGGAACCGGACTCACCAAACCCCAAGGAGGCGTCTCGGCAGGGCCGGCCTGAGGTCTTCCATGGGTCACCTGCGTCTGCCATGGGCCAGCAGGTCCTGGTCCTCAGCCGGAAGACCCTTGCGGATGGCCCTGAAAATCTGAACAAAGTGGCACCCAGGCTCCAGCCCAGAGGTCGGGAGTGAATTCAAAGTGTGGTCTGGGCATAGAATGGCTGGACTCACAGCCTGGCTCTGGCCGCTGGCGGAGCCTGAAAGCACCCTGCAGTAACCCCTCCAGCCCTAGCTGGCCCCTGCGCCATAAGCATGGCGACGAGAGAGCGGTGGCCAACCTTGTGGCAGCCGCAGATCACCCACACTCCCCCCGGGCCGCATGGGGACCCCATTTCTGGCCACTGTCCAGCACCACAGCATGCTGGGCAGGAGGCTGTTAGCAGGGAAAAGGGGACTCAAAGGTGCCCGCCAAGACTGCACAGAGCCCCCCGCCTCCTCTTGCACTGCCCTGTTGCATGTGGCTCGCTGGGGCGGCCCCCAGGCACATGGAGGCTGGGGCATGGGCGCCAGGAGCCTCGCTGAGCAGGTCCCGCAGAAGCAACACCCCTCCCCTTGTGCAAGTTCGGGAAGGCACACATGGCTTCGTTTCCCAGTATTCCCCGAGGGTACGGTTCTCGGATTTCCCTTTCGGTAGAACACATATTCCATGGAAACAGACAAATGAGTCCACAAGACCGCATACGAGGCAAGGTGTTTTCTGCCTGAGTTCTTTGGTAGCCCAAAAGTAAATAAATGAGCTGTGTCTCGTACTTCCATGAGGGGGTGGGGGGGAACAGCTAAAGTACATAGAGCACCTGCCGCAGGACGCAGCCCCGGTTCTCCGCCCAGCCACAGCCGTGTACCACGGACACCCAAGGAAGAGCGAATGGGCTGTGGACGGCAAGGAAATGCCCCAGGACATAGGGTGGTTTTCGTGGGGGGGGGTTCCCGCAGCCGTCCCTGCACCTCCCCTCACCCCCTGAGCGTGACTAGCTCTAGAAGGCTCAGCCAGCTCTGCGGGCGTGTTTGTGCGCCTGGACCACTCTCCGTCTGGGATCTCCAGGCGCGGGAACACGTTGGCACAACTGGTAGTGATTGAAATGATCAAAGGGGGGTCTACACCCAGGATGGGTCTCTACGGATAGTGCAGCTCGTGTGTGCGGAGATCAGAGCAAGGCTGCTGCAAGGAGGTGGGGGACAGGAGAGGAGCCCCAGAGCAGAGACTGGAGTCACCAGCCCCGCAGGAGAGAGAAGCCCGAGGGCCACAGGCTCCTCCTCAGAGGGACATCCAGCGTCAACACACTTCTAAATCTGTTGCAAACACATCACTCAGGAGGCTAAACGGGAACCTGTCAACCTCCATACCAAAACGGTGACAATGATGGTGCTGCTGGCTGGCTGGCCCCTCCCCATTCCAGCCGGCTGTCCCCTGGGGCCATCGTTAAGTCCCCTGGGTCTCCTCTGTGGTCCTGTTGCCCACGAGGAAGCAGGTGCAGGGCTCAAGTGCTCTCGGACAGGCTCCCTTCCCCCACGCTCCCCGCCGCAGGCTGGGGCTGAACCTTTCTTGTCCTGCCGACACTCGACACTCAGCAGGCACAGTCTGGACAGGGAGCACATTCCTGGGGACTGTGGGGACTCCGACTTTGCAGCTCTTCCGGAGTCAGGAAATCATGCACTCATGTGGCACGAGGGGCTAAGGGTGACCACCTGGAGAAGAGGAATGGCCGGACCACCGGCCGTGAGAAAACGTCTGTCCTGGTGCTACTTTCCTCAGAATGCATCTGCCCCAGATGAGGACAGGAGAGCCTGTGGCTCAGTCCCCACGCTTCCTCCCTCTGGCACGATGCTCATTCCATTTGGGGTGAAGCTGGACTAGGAGGGGTTGAAGACAGCTGCCATGTCTTTTTTTTTTTTTTTAAAGATTTTATTTATTTATTTAACAGAGATAGAGACAGCCAGCGAGAGAGGGAACACAAGCAGGGGGAGTGGGAGAGGAAGAAGCAGGCTCATAGCAGAGGAGCCTGATATGGGGCTCGATCCCATAACGCCGGGATCACGCCCTGAGCCGAAGGCAGACGCTTAACCGCTGTGCCACCCAGGCGCCCCAACAGCTGCCATGTCTTTGACCTGCGCCCCATAGAGGGCTGGGCCCTGCCTCCCCCCAGCCCCCAAACCTAGGTGGCTCTGGTGAGACAGGATGTGATCGATCGGCCTCTGGGCCCAAGCATCAGGAAAGGGCTGCATTCTCTTCCCATCTCAGGGGACCCTCCAGGGAAACCTGAGACACAGGACGAGTGTGGGAGCCCTCTGAGCCCTGACCGAGGCCAAGCATGCAGCCTCCCCCACCAACTTCCTGGAGTGAGGAATCCCCCAGCCAGTCCCGCCTGAGTCCCTGACCCACGATAATCACAAGATCCAACACGGATCTCGGGTCACTGAGTTCTGAGGTTAGGTCATCCAGCAGATAAGCAGCCTGAGCGTGACACACCCGGGTGTCTTCCTCCAGCACCAGAGTGCCCCTGCCCAGCCCCCTCGTGCAGGCCCACATCCTTGATGTGCCTGGAGCTCTCGCCACTGGGGGCTTGGGGGCTTGGGGTCCCGTCTCTGAGGACGTTGGGAGCTGCCAGAGGACGGACAGCAGCTCTGGCCAATAAGCTAACCCTCGGACCCCTGGTGCCACACCAAGAGCTCTTGTTCTCTCCCCCCGGGACCTGGGGCTGGAGGCCTGGCCACAGGCAAATTCGCTCAGCCTCTGTGGAGAACCAGCCCCCAGGCAGCTGCTCAGGACAGTCTCTCAACCTCAGCCCTGCCGACGCTTGGGGCGGGGCGATGCGGCAAGTGCCTCCCGCCCCTGTAAGCCGCTTGACCGTGTTTCTGGCCTCCTACAAGTCGTGGCAAATAAGCATGTCTCCAGATCTTGCCAAGACTCCAGGGGGCAAAGTGCCCCTGGTTGAGAACCTCTGCCCCTGAGGGTCCTGACGTTGCCAGGAAGAAGCCATCTCCAATCCCCCCAGAGCTTGAACACCTGCAGGCCGACGTCACACACTCCGTCCTTCGGATGCAGGCTTGGGAGACGTCCGTCTTGTTTGCACCACCAGACGCAGGCCCACTTGCCCTTGTGTGTGGTCCTGGGAGTGGGGGGTAATTCCCAGTGGCCCCGGCCTCTCCCCTTCTGCCTGCACCTTGGAACCAAGACGAGGATGCCGACGAGGGAGAGGAAGGCCCCAGAAACCAATGTGCCGGCTCAGGTGTGGGCATGACCCGGGCCCCGAGCACCTGCTCCGTTGCCTCCGTGAGATCGCCCCAGCATAGATGAGTCACCGTGAGCCCTCCGAGGGGGAGACTGAGGAAAGGGCTGCCGACGAGGCCCCGCCTACACCGTTCAAATTTACAGTAGTAGCAGCAACCCCCCCAACCCACACAGGGAAGGACAGTTTGTGATAAAAGCATCCTCCTGCCGTGAAAGCCAAGACAGACCTGCTGGCCCGCTGAGCCTTACGACCTCTCAACAAATATTTGACGGCCACTTCCCACCAGCACCCAGGGCCTGGCACTCTCCCTGTGATGAGGCATCACTCCCTGGAGGGGAAATGCTGTTTAGAGGAGAAGAGCCATGTGCCCAACATGCTTCCCAGAGCTGGGGTCGGCTCTCCAGCTGCCCCCGCCCCTGACCAGAGCTCACATGCTCAGTGCTCACTCTCCTGCCTCGATGGGACCCACACTCAGCAGAGGACCACAGGGAGACCTGTCCGTCACCAGGATGTGCCATCAGGAATAAGGGACAGAATGGAAAAGTAAGAAGGAAGCCTGGGGGAGGGGACCTCGGGTCCCCCGAAGCTCAAGGCCAGTCCACAGAGCCTGGGAAGCATCGGCTGGCCAGAGCGTCCAGCATGACGTCTGGCTGCTCGTGGGGCCATGATTATTACTGACAAGGGGGCCTTGTTGGGGGAGAGGGTTAAGTCTGCCATCTCCCCAATGCTGGGGGCCAAAGGGAGCTGCTCCGCACACCCTTGAGCCAGAAGATGATGGATGGCCAGAGAAGGGACTGAAGCAGCAGGGTACCAGAGCCAACGGGGGGCGCCGCTTGACCCAGAACCCCACCCCAATATCTTGTCCAGAGCGAGCTCTGAGGGTCGAGGACCCCAGAACACAGTGTGCTGTCTTCCCCACAGCTGTGGAGGTTGTCAGAATCCCAGCACTTTTCCAGTGGAAAGAAAGAAGCAGCAGCCTGCATGTCCCGGAAACCTTGCCAAAGGCAAGATGTCGGGGCAGACGCCCCAACACAAAGTCAGCCCTCCCTGGGGTGCAAATCCTGGCTCCCAGCTTGGAGAATTATTAACTCTGGGTTTTTAAAAGCAGCCGTTTGCACTCAGCCTTAAAAAAGCATCAAAGCATGGAGCCCAGAGTGTGCAGACTGGGCTCCTACCAGGTCACGTGATAGACAAGAACGCAATCAGCGGGCTCAGAACCCATATCACCGGGCCCATAAAAGTGGGTCATAAAGTACAAGGAAGCCTTTCTCATGAAGGCAGGTGGCTTCAGTTTTGCTGAACCTGGGGCACGCAGGGAGGGGATGTCCAGGAAATGGATCATTCGGGGTTGTTTATTGCACAACGCTGCTCTTGCGAGTGGGGAGCAAATCCAGCTCAGGTGGCTTCTTGTAAACCTTGCATCGCGAGTGTAAACAGACCAGACCAGGTGTCCAGACTCTGGGGATGAACAAGGACGTCACCCTGCCGGCCACTGGCTGGCTGCAGCTTTGCATCCAGCAACTTCTGGGGACCCCCCTCCCCCACTGGGGGTTGCCTCCTTCCCAGCGCCCTGCCCCCTTACCCACCCAAGTGCCTGACCACACCTGCTCGGGGTCTTAAGGCTCTGAGAGCTGGTCTGGCCACATGGACGTAAATAAGTGTTCTGCACGCACATCACGGTTGATCGGGGTAAGTGTGCTTTTCTACCAAACAAGGCCCGACTCCCCTGCGGGATGCCGTAGAGGCTGGTTTCCCGTTCACACATCTGTGCATGTGTCTTGTCTGGGGGTGATGACTCCACCAAGCACGAGCGGCCAGGTCCCACCCCGCATCCCCAGCCGGCCCCAGCTCTCCTGGAGGACCGCTCTCCATCCTCCAAAGCTCTGCTTGCCTGCTGGGTGTTGATTAGGAGCAGGTCATACACCCCATCATAATGCCTGCATCCCACGGCGCCCCCGGGAGATGTGGCTCCCTTCCCCTCCGCTCCCCAGGGACCAGCGCGCCTCCCTCGCGGCCCTGACCCTGCGCGGTAAGTGTCTGCGTGCTGGCCGCTCTCCCCAGGGCTGGGAGGCCTTCAAAGACGGGGATTCTGCCTCCTCTCTGTCTTTCTGGAGCCCATTGTAGTTCTGTTTGCACAGCAGGTGCTGAATAAACACGCACAAAGGATTAAATGCAGATAATAGAATGGCAACAATGGAAGAAATTCCAGGTCAGTGGTTCTCAAACTAGCATGCCTCAGAACCCCCGGGAGCTTGTTAAGACAGACTCGTGATTTAGTAGGTCCGATGTGGCCCCTGGCCGTCGCTGGGGTCCCGCCACCTCACCTGGAGAGCCCTGTGCTGACGATGCTCTGTCCCCAGCCACCTGCATGACAGACGCCCACAAGAAGGTGTGAGATGTTAAGGAAGCTTCCTAACAGCCGACCCCCAAAGCACGACCCATCCACCCGCCTCCCATTTCAGGCGCAGTGGCTCTGGCCAGCTCCAGAAAGCTCGGTCGCCTCGTGCAGGACAAGGACTCCACATGCCTTCAGCTTCCTGACGGCCTCCAGCGGCAGCCAGTTCTCATTAATGTCCCCCAGGAGGACTGGTCACCATCCCTGCTCACCTGGAAGAACGGAGACGGAAGCAGAGGCTCTCCGTGGCCAAGGGTGCAAGCAAGACCCTGGGTCAGCACGGTGTGTGGCTCACAGACACCTGCTGGGTGCCGACTGTTTGCGGGCACTGGACCAGGGTTACGTCCAGAGAGGAGCCTGATGCCCTGTCAGCAGGGAGAACGTAAGAAAGGTGCTCAGGGAGCACGAGCTGCCCCTGGGAAGGGAACAAGCAAGATACAAGAAGGAAATTGCCATTGGACTCCACAAAGAGGTGAAATACAAGGATGTTTTGGACAGCCGGCTTTCAGCGCCGTCAGACTCAAAGGCACAGGTGACGCTGCCCGACAGCGGCTCAGTCCCCCACCTGGTCCCCACCGGCCGCGGGTGGTCTGAGTCACGTCACCAACTTTTCAGAAATACGCTTCATTCTCAGGTGCCCATTCAACATAGGGACTTAATAAACAGCATTTTTTTTTTTAAACCAGGAAGGTGAATTTCCTATTTCCTGTCGGTTTTAAAATTCCTTATATTCCATTTCTCTTGCTTTTTCCTTCAAAACACACGCTGTGGAGGGATGACAGAGAAGTCTCTGTTTTACAAGGCTGTTGCCACGGGGGCGTCCAGCTTCCCTCCGAGGACGTGGCCTTCTGCTGACTTGCCTGTCCTGTCTGTCTCTTCCCAAAGCAGCGGATGTCACAGGGCACTCTGCAGCCCTGGGTGGTTTGGCTCTGTTCACCTGAGTCCCAACGCGGCTGCACGTCCCAATCACCTGGGCAGGATTTTAAACCTCCAATGCCCAGGCCTTACTCCAAATGGCTTAAACCCCGATCGATGGGTTTAGCATCTGTCTGTAAACTGCCAGGTGACCACCGCTTGCAGGGCAGGCGCCGCTGTTCTTTACCCAGGGACGACCGCCGTCGTACAGATGATCGCATTGGGACCCACCGGGACAGATCGGGGACCCATGTCACCGGGCAGGATCCCAACCCCTCCACGCACACGAGACCAACGCGGCCGTCTCTGTGTACCCACAACAGACCCACACAGCATTTTCCAGCAGGGCGCCGAAGCAGTGTTTGCAAAACACAAACAGGGTACAAATCCCCTTTAAAGGATGAGAAAATTGAACATGGATCTCCTGTCTGGACGTAATTATTCTCATTGTAACATGGCTTAAACGTGACGACGTAAAATTGGGCATAAATGTTGTGTGCCTGACAGCTTTCATGTAACTATAAGCCAAAATAATTTTCAAATCGAGTACTATAAAAACTGCAGACCCAATAAAATAAGACAGGCCGCATTTAGCCAATGTGACAGGGGATGTTGTTTTGTCAAAACTAATTTGCCAATATTGGGTTTCCAGCATGAAGCTGTCGCCTTGGGCCCTGTTTTACAGATAATGTTTTCGGATTTTAATTTCAATAAAACAAATGCAGGGAGGGATGCCTTGGTGGCTCAGTCGGTTAGGCATCTGCCCTTGGCTCAGGTAGTGATCCCAGGGTCCTGGGATGGAGTCCCGCATGGGGGTCCCTGCTCAGTGGGGAGCCTACTTCTCTCTCTCCCTCTGACCTTCCCCCCTGCTCTCTCTCTCTCTCTTTGACAAATAAATAAATAAATAAAATCTTTTAAAAAAATGCAGGGAGTGCCTGTCCCGTGGCGACACTGTTCAAGGAGCTGAAGAACTGCGAAGCTTTGCTGGGCACATGGATGACCCATCCGTCACCCTGGGTTCTTCCGTCTCTGGCCGGCTTGACCAGGTCTCAGATGATCGGTCAACAATCCAGGCAACACCTTTGATTCTGCTCTGCCTCGTTGAATCCCAGACGAGTATGACTGAGCTCTCTTTCCAAAATGCATCTCCCCTCTGCAGTACTCTGGCTGGACCGTCCCATTTCCCGGCCAGTCTCCTGCCGTCCAGCCACCCCTGAGCCACGCCCTTTACCGGGTAAAGTGAACTCCATGCACTCTGGCCCGGCACAGGGCTCCCGTGAAATCGCTAGTAATATCCACTCTCCATCCTGTCGGTGCTGCCCACCCCACACAACACTTCGGCACCTCCACGTGTGCTCTGCTCCCCGTAGGCCGACACCTGCACAGACGGACAGCCCTGGCCTCCTCTCTGCATCGCGGAACTCCCCACACCCCCGCCTCCCGCGAGCCCGGGTCCCCACCCAGACAGCTCAGGAGCTCCTTCAGCAACAGGTTCTCTCCGCGGTAGGAGCCCCGGGCAGATCCCGGCCACCGGCCGCCCCCCCCCCCCACGGTTCTCTGCCTCTGTTTGGTGGATTGGTTTTGGTAAGGCAAGCTGCTGTAACACATAAGCCCCCAAATCTCGCGGCTTAGCCAGCTCTAATGAAAGTTTACTTGCACTCATGTTGAATCACACAGGATTGTTCTGATGGGCAGGCAGGGGGCCTCCCCCAGGCATGAGTTTCAGGGGCCCAGCCCCTCTCATCTTAAGGGGTCTCCACCTTCACTGCACGCCAGGGAGGGAAGCAGACACAGCCCGGACCCCTGGGGCGGCAGGGCCCTGATGGTGGGCCATCAGCATGCACCCTGTGAGGGGCCACCACCCGTCCCCTCGGCCTCCTGACCTTCACTCAGTAGGAGCGACGCCTCGGCCAACATGCGAACAGTGCACGTGCATGTGACGGACGTCCTCGTCATCCTCATGTGCTTATTCGGTGGGCCCCCCTTATCCACGGTTCTTTTCCCCATGGTTTCAGTTACCTGCGGTCAGCTGTGGTCCAGAAGCACATAGGTGACCGTCCTCTGACATATGGCCAGCGGGTCGACAGTGGCCTAACACCAGGTCGCTGTGCCCACGTCACTGACCTCCTTCATCTTGTCCCATGGGTTCTACCCGCTCCCGTCATCACAAGAAGGGCGAGTACAGCATGAGATATTTCGAGGAGAGACCACAGTCCTGTAGCTTCTATTGTAAGACATTGTTACAATTGCTCTGTTTTATTATTAGTTATTGTTACTGGTGTCTTACTATGCCTAATTTATAAACTAAACCTAGTATATGGGTTCAGTACTATCCAGGGTTTCACGCATCCACTGAGGGTCTTAGGAAGTACCCCTCCATGATTTATGAAACCAAAGCCCGAATGACTGGAGCTTGCTATAGCAAGAGAGTCTGCCACCGTCACTTCTTTTGACGGAGACTCACAGGTAGGCGGGGTAGGGGGAGGCTGGACAGAGGGAGGAAGGGGAGGCTGTGGGCCCTGGGAAGTTGGGGGAGGACCAGCTAGAGGGGGCACCCTGTGTGATTGGTTGGGGGGCACACTGACATTCTCCGGTTGGTCCTGAGACCAACAGGAGAACAGGAAGTCAGCAGTCTTCAGCAGCGTCCTGCCGCGCTGGGCTGGCCGCTGCAGGGATTGCTGGCGAGATGGTCTGCTCATCGTCTGTGTGCATATCCAGGGTATCTTTATCTGTATACACACATATACACACATATGTATACACACATATACAGATATAGAGAGAGAGCCCCATCTGCCATGGACGGACCCTCTCTTCGAGAAACTTTGTATAGAAAAAAGTCACATTTCTCAGCACCTCTCATATAGTGCTCATTCAACAAGTATTTATTCATCAATAAATACCTTGGTCCTCTCGAGGATATAAGCAGGTCAGCCAGGAATTGAACTGCCCTCTGGGGAAAAAGCCGCAAAGAAGACACACATTGTCTCCAACCTCCAGGAACACGTGGTCCCGTGGGGAAGCCTAATCGCTTAGATTCTAACGACTGATGGTGTCACAGCATGGCGGTCGTCCTCTGGGGGGGGGGGGGGAGTGCACCTGCTGGGAAAGTGCATGGGAGGGTGGGGGTCCAGAATCACGCTGGGTCTTGGGTGCTTTCCTGAAGGTGGCCCCCGGAGGAACAGTGAGAGTGAGCAGGTGGAGGTGGTCACCACGTGCAGAGCCTGGAGGTCACCTCCCAGGGCCACGGGGGGAGCCCCGACAATGCCAGACGCGTGGAGGGAAGCCTTCCAGGGACGAGGGGTCAAGACAACCCTGAAGAGCAGAACAGGCAAAGCAGCCAACTGACAGCTAGGCAGAGGCTTCTGTCCCGTCCCCAGGGCCATCCGCCGCACGAGACTGAGTCCTGGCGTCAACATCCTGAGCCAGGGTCCCAGGGTTGAGGGCCAGCTGTGGCCAAGAGACAAGACATTTCTGCTGTCAGAGAAGGACTACTCTACTGGGGTGAACCAAGCAACCAGTACGTTCAAAACGCACACACTCGCAGTCCCACACTCTCTCACCTGCACTAATGCACACGCACACACACACACACACACACTCACACTCATCCTGGGTCCCTTGGTCTAGGATGGCAACTGTGCAGGTGGGAGAGGGGCTGGGGCCTGGACACTTCCTGCAGGCAGAGCTGACAGCTCCCTGGAACAGAGCCACACTCCCAGTGTGACAGAGGAACACCTGGAAGTCCAAGCTGTGTATCACACTCGTGCAGTGTCCCCCGAGACCTGCCCTTCCATTCAGTCTGTTCGCTCAGACTCTCCTTGATGCTTGTTGCCCCAGCCCAACAGCCAGTCTGTCTCATGAAGCCATGGAGAGTTGATCTTCTCGAACCTTCTGACATGCACCCACCTCTCCCACCTGGCCCTCCCCCATGCATAGCTAGCTGTCAGGTCAAGCCTGACGTCTGTTGTCGTACCTGGCTGCTCCCGCCTTTTCCACTCTAGCCAGAGGGATCCTTCCTGTTACCGATGGTCCACCACCCACCCCAAGCCCAGACTCTTCCCACAGTAGATGCTGCTGGTGCCCCCCAGTTCCCCTTATCGCCTAGGTGCTAGGGGACCCCATCTGTGGCCTTCCCTGAAGATGTGTCCTCTGGCCAAGGGCACCACCAGGCCTTGGTGGCCCAGAAGATTTCATGACCAACCTCAGGGGCTCTCCACAGCAATGAGGGACTGACGGGGGGGAGGGATGCCCGCCCTCCTCACTCAAAGTGGGCAATTCTGATGCCAGTCATATAGCCTGCTGCCAGGGGGCCCAGCCCTCAGGAGCACACCTTCACTGGCATCCCCACACGAGGTTCTGATTCCAGACCTGTGACCTAACACCCTACTGGCCGTGCAGGTGGTCCAGAGACACCTGCCATTACAGCACAGCTGAGCCCCGCCCCCCTGCCAGGCGCCTGATTGCCCACATGAGCCTGCGCGGGGCTCCCTCACAGGCTTTCCCTCAGCCTGCAGCACCCTGCCTCCCCTGCCTCAGATCCCAGCTCCATCCCCACCTCTGCAAGGAAGCTTGGAGCCCCACCCAGCCTTGCCCCCCCCCTCCTTCCTGCCACCCTCCCAGCTGCAGGGCTCCTCGGGGGCATGACTTCCATGAGACCAAAACCCCATGAGATCGGGCACCACTACTCCGCTCACTCTCCATACTGCGGGGTCCAAATACCATAACTGACATGCCCTAGGCATTTAGTAAGTAGACATAGAAGGAATAAATGAATTCTGTGTCGTGTCATCCAATCAGTTAACAAAAGCAATAGAAGCCACCAATGTCTCGTCAATACCTGGACCAATGAATTGATTTGTTGACTCAGCAAAGTGGTAAAATTCATCGGCTGTCTGCTCCCCTGTGTACATGGTCTGCTGGGGGCAGTCCCTGGGGCCACATGTCCCACAGCTAGGGGCATAGAGTGCTGTGCCCACAGATAATATTACCATTATTTCCAGGCTTTATGATACCTGATCACCGTATAGACACCTGGGTGACAAGGTAACTTTAGACACTAATTTCACTCGCATTCCAAACAACAGAAATCAGCCGAGATTATCTCATTCTATTGGGGAAAAGGGCAACAATACGTAATCCCTGATAGGAATCAAAGTCAGCTGAGATGAAGCAAGGAGAGAGATTCAGGATGGCATAGAGCAGAACATTCTGTGAGAACACGTGGTCCAGTACCTGTCCATACGGTTAGGTCACTGCAGCCCTGCGCACTGGGCGTCTTACTTCCTGTGGCTGCAGGAGCCAATTACCACAAGCATGGGGGCTTAAAACGACATGGATTTGTTATCTCCAATTCTGGAGCTCAGAAGCCCTAGCTCTGTTCCACTGGACAACAGTCAAGGCGCCATCAGGCCAGCCTGCCTTCAGGAAGCCCCAACTGTGTCCTTGTCTCTGCCAGCATCCTTGGCTCGTGACTCCTCCTCCATCCCAGGGCACAAGGCCAGCCTCTGCATCCCCCTTACACCTTTTCTCTCCAGCCCCACACGGGCTCCATGCCCCTCTGCTAACCACCCCGGTGATGGGGGCCCATCATCCAGAATAATCTCTCCATCTCAAGATCCTTACATGAATGCCAACTTCCAAGGAAATCTTGCTGAGGAATGTAACATGTTCCCAGGTGCCATGTGCTGGGATCTGTTCATCCTTGGGGGCCATGATTCAACATTCACAGACAGCTCACCTTCTGGACAAGTGGCTGCTAGGCCCCGTGGAGACGCTCATCTTCTGCAGCTGCTTGGAAGGATATTTCCAGAAAAGTAAAATGACAAAAAAAAAAAAAAAGTTGTGTACCTAGTAATACTTTATGACGGCCCTAGGACATGAATCACTGTCTGTATCCACACAGAGCCACGGAGGAGGCACTTGAAGGACGGAGTCAACACTGAGATTCCATTTTGTCCTTTAATTTGACCTTCCCACCCCTTGCCATTAGCCTCCATTCCAAGGATTTGAAAGTCTTTAGGTTTCAGATTCTCTGAACCTCAAAGGAAGCCCCTGAGATAATCATTTAAGTGACTCTCTGAGCACCGGCTGTCATCTTCGTGGTGTGGTGGATACAGCTTGCAAGAATGGCCACTCAATCAAATGTGTGCCATTCCAACGTCATATGCAAAGTGGATCGGCAAAGCTGGCCAACTCCACCTCTGAACCACATCTCAAACCTGCTCCCCACTCTCCATTGTCATTGCCAGTGGACTGAGCTATGGGACCCCGACTGGCTTCCCTCCTCAGCTGGCTTCCTCCCCACCAGTCTGTCCGGGGTAACCCAGGCTGCCTCACCTGCCTCTTCTCTCCCACTCTTCCTCCCGTTAGCTATGCTATACTCATGGTCCCAGGACCCTTGCACATGCTGTTGCCTGCCCCCAACACCTTCCCCCTGGCTGTCAGCAATGACAGCTCCCAACGTGCCAACCTAAATGTCTCCTCGACCACCATGATAGAGCTAGGAGTGCTTCACAGTACTGCCCACCCCGTCTGCAGAGGGCCTGCCATCTGCCGGTGCCCTTTCCAGAGTGTTCTGGGGACTCTCATGCACAGTGGGGCCTCACCACAGGGTGGGTGAGTCCGTCTCCTGGGTGTGCAGACCAGCAACCTCTGTCCCAGATATAGCTTAGATGTACCGCTCACTTACCATGCTCATATCCTGATGGCCATATTCCTTATCTTTTCGTCTTATTTTTTAAGGACTTGAGAATTTGATCCTGTGAAATGTTTTTCATTTCCCACTCCCCATGCCAACCTAACAGCCAACCATGAGCTCCCTGAAAGCAGGCGCTGGCTCCTGGATCAATCAACATGGCGGCATGGAAGAAATGCACCGGTGGCATGCGTGGGTTCATGAACAAGTGAGACAGCGGGGAATGAGTGGGTGGAAATGCTTCTGGCGCAGAAGAGGGCCTCGAATCCCCGAAGCCATGAAGGCAGAGAACAGAGGCTGCAGGCCCTGTATGAGTTTGGGGGGCAGCACTCAGTCCATGGTATCACGTGGGACAGCCTCACTACCATTCCTCAACCCAGCCAAGCGAAGGGCGGCCGCAGGGCAGCTCCATTTCATCACAGGGCACATTACCAAAGGATGCGTGTCCCCTGCATGGAGACCACTTGAGCATGCCCTCTGGAGATGACATTTTAGATGATTTCTAATTGTGTTGTCCTTCTTCTTGAGACCCACTTGAGCCTGAATTGGAAAATGGCCCATCTGCTCCTTCCTTCATTTCTCTGGTCTGATTTCACCATGAGGCTCCCGGGAGCCTCCACAGAAGACTACACAGATGATGAGTTGTCCTTCAATACCACATCCTCAAAGAAAAATCCAATTTAAAATGGAGAGCAACAAAGAGCACAGCCTCGGGGCCTGGGAACCGATCTCTGGTGAATATATATATCCTTTTCAAATCACTCGTTTGCTCTGAGACCTTGGGTGCCCGCCCCATCCTCCCACAGGACCTGGGTGCAGCTATGGGCACCTGTCCCAAAAGCTGGGCAGGTGCGGTCCCAGAGCCAGGGGTCACACGGGGGCAGTGTCCCAGGGCAGGGATCAGCCTGTGTGCGGCACAGGCGCTCACGGATACACTGCGCAGCTCTATGTGCTAAGCTCTACAAACCGATTTTCTTAAGCAAACCTACTTCAGGAAGTCAGGGGAGAAAAACATTTCAACAGAACAACTCCACCTGCGTGAAGCAGGAACCAGGAGATCCTGGACACTCTCAGAAGAAGAAAACATGCATTTCAGGCTCAACTCTGTTTAAATATTTGATGATATGAAATAGCGCTGTGACTTGTGAGACTTTCCTCCATCTCTACCCCGGGTGTTCTATTGATGTTCGCGTGATGAACGTGTTTTGAATGTGATTAAATACTTTTCTCTCCAGAGCACGCTGCAGTTGGCCTCCCGCGAGCAGGGGAAGGAGGAAAGGGACATGTCACTTGCGCGCTTGGATCACCGGCTGCAGCAAAGTCAAGGGGCGGAGAGGCACCATTGTCTCAGGCAGGCACAAACGGAGCGCTGGAAAGCGCCTACAGGCAGCGCCCGAGTGGGTAGAAGGATCCAGGAAAGGCGCTGAGAACAAACGAGTGGCTAGTGCGGGAGGCGGGAGGCGGGAGGTGCAGACAGTGCGTCTGGGAAGGTGCTGAAGGACGTTCCAAGGGGAGGGAGGGACCCGCTCTGTCAAATGCTCTTCTGCAACGTAACCTTGGCACTCCCTCGCCATGGCACAAAGTTCATTTCTCACGCACACTCCGTTGAATTGGGATGGGTCCTAGGACTGCTCTGGCCAGGAGAATACCGTGCACGGAGCCCGCGTCTGCGCTGGGCAGAGCCTGTAAGTGGCCTGGCAGCTTCTCTTGCTTATCTCCTGGAACACTCACCTTTGAAACACTGTCTCGTGAAGCCCAGCCCCACACAATGAGAATCCCGAGCCACAGGGAAAAGCCGCGTGCAGGTTCTCTGGTCAACGGTCCACCGTCCACCGTCCACCATGAGCTCCCAGACCCAGCAGCACTGGCTGTTGGCCACATGCGTGCGCCATCTTGGATGTGCAGCCCAGTCTCATCTTCAGATGATTGCAGCCACAGGAAAGGCCCGTCTAGAACCACCCCAGTCAACCAATGAATGTCACCGGGGTGTTTAAATATGGGGGTGCACCATCATGCAACTATGGGTAACTGGAGCCAGGACTGAAGACTGACCACTGGGTTTGCTATGTCAGAGGCAACAATGACCTTGGAGGGGACAAAGGAATCTGGCTGGAATGGATCCAAAGGAGGACGGGAGAGAAGCTAAAGCAGAGAATCATTCAGGGAGTTTTGCTATAAAGGGAGCAGAGAAGGGAGGCAGCAGCTAAACGGTTTTCTTTTAAGACTTATCCCAGCATGTTTATATGCTGATGGGAATGACTCGGGAGATGGGAAATTTGATGGCGCAAGAGCAAAGGGAATCGCTACAGTAAACTTAAGAGCCATGAGTAGGAAACACACGCCTTGGCAGGTGCGCTGATGGCTCTCCCAGGACAGGGACCCCGGCTGCGATGTGGGGGCTTGTGCAGGTTCTCGCCTGGAGGCTGGCATCTCCTCTGGAAGACGTAAGTCGTGTCTTCAGTGGAGGGTGAGGGGGCAGGACGGTGGAAGCTATGAGGAGAGAGGAGGGATATGGAGGGGATGGCCGGCGGCCTGGTGGGTCCATGAGGGCTGTATCCCATGGGTCAAAATTTGACCAATCATAAGTTTGAGACAACCGCTGGCAGCCCCACTGCTCTCCTTCCTCCCCCGACGGCGTGTCCTGTTGCAAGGAGTTTCCCGTGACTGAGCAACCTGCCATGTTTCTCTGAGACGCCGTGGGCAGCTCAGGAAGGCACCGCGTTTGTGTTCTGCCCTCCTGCCCAGCGTCCCCTTCCTCACTCCCACTGCACTGGGATGACGCTTCCTAATAAAGCCTCCTCTCTGTTTCCTGGGGGGTGGGGGCTGAGCTGGGGCTCCCCCAGAGCCCACAGGAGGCTCCGGGCTCCAACTCCTGGAAGGGGTCATTGGGAGGAGGAGAGAACGGGTGTTGGGTTGGTCACCAGCGAGCTTGGCCCCCGGGGCTACAGCACATGTTGACGGAGTGGAAATGCCCCATCTGGAAATTTCAGGAATGACAAGGAGTTTACAATACATGCTAATATATGACACTGAACTTGCAACCGTAAGCATGTAACCGGCTTCACAGTCAGACCGTCCTTATACAGCAGTGCTAGACAGCCTGTCTGGTAGATGCCCCCGTGGCCCTGGTGATTTCTGAGGAACCAGAGAAGGGGAGGGAGCTGTAAACACACAGAGCAGCTCTGTGCCCTTATCAGGAATGACACATTTCCAAGGAAGGCAGGAAAGTGTGAGGCACCAATTCCTCGTATTGGCAGAGTTAAGTCCATGCTGATAGCAAGCCACTGTGTAGGAAAAGCACTCAGGCCTGGGTAAGTGCTTTGTGGCTTTGCACCGCACAACGTAGGGCGCCCCCCGGGAGCTCCGACACAGACAGAGCTCCAGGCACAGAAAGTTTCCTGGTAAAACCCCAATGAAATACACTTAGAAGAAGGGAAAGGAAAAGATGCGAGCAATTAGCTGCGATTTTCATTCCTTCTCTGTTGAGTTAATCGCACACCATTTGCGTGCACACTCTGAAGCCTGAGACGTTGAACCTCCCGGGGCCAAATGGCTGGCATTGCATTTGTTGATTTAACTGCTTCTGGATTTGAAGCTACAATCTCTTCGCAGTCTCCACTGAAAGTCCTTGATTTGGGAACTTGAAGCTGTCCAGTCAAATATAACCAAGTACGATGTCTCCACTGATATAAAACTTGGAGTCAATGAAATGGGGACTGGGCAACGTGATTCCTAGTGTCAGAGGAGCTGAACTACAGAGGAAAATGTCTAAGGCGGCCCAAACTTTCTGTTCCATAGGAAACGGCCCTCAGTGAAGCCACAGAACCAGAGTGAAGCAGACCCGTCAGGTGTCCACCCAGTGGAGCGGAGGGGAGGGCGAGGAGGGGATGGACAGGGCTCGCCAACTGCCACCATTCCAGTGAGCCCTTGCAAGGACAGATCCCACTCCCAACATACAGATGAGAAAACTGAGGCTCAGAAAACCCAAGGGGCTTGTCTGGGCCACACAGTTAATACGAACTTGCCATTGGGTCACCCAACACCCTCTCCTCCATGGTCTAAAAACCAGCTTGCCACAAGATAAATGCATTTGTGTCGGTCCCTTTCCAAAGGGGGCTGCTTGCCCACCCTCCTGGAGGCCCCCCGGGGTGCTGTTGGGGAGTTTAAGCTGCAGCCCCAGGAAGGCTGTCCCGTGAGAATGAGTGGTCAACACAGGGTGTCCCTTGCCGCCAAACTTGAGTGTGGCAGTAGGAACCAGACGCCCTGGCCCCGGGAAGATAACTGTCTATGCGGAATGACAGGCACAGGTGTAGGCTCTGAGGAGCAGCGAGAGACAGTTCCACCCACAGCGACACTTGCTCTGCCTGCCCCGTGGATGGACGTACCTCCAGCTTTAATGCAGTTCAACTGAAAGTGACCGAGTCAGTCGGGCATGGGGCATGGAGGAGCTAGTGGCCCAAGGACCGTGCTGCATGGGAGCACAGGGAGGGTCTTCTCCACGGCCGTTCCGGGGGGCCAGGCTGTCACACTCGCCGACGGCCTCCAGCGCCGTCTGCTGATCACATCCCGGCTCTGGTTCGAGCGGGGCTGTCCGGCCCTCGGCACATTCCCGTGAAGCGGGAGCCCTGTCTCCTATGTGGCCTGCTGAGGGGGCAAGGTTCTGGGAAATGAGCACGAATTTACTGAGATCACGCCCGAATAATGGGATCCGGGCTCTCACCTGCACCTTCGAAATCTGGGTCTAGTGGTTTTTCCTTTTCACGGCCGCCTTTTCCTGAATCGTGGGTTTTGTGAACAGTCTCTAAGCAACTGTTACTAGGTCATAACATTGCTCATTTTTTTTCTGGCAAATGCACCATTTACACAAAGCTATGAGGAGCATATCACCAGCTGGCTCCTTAGAAACCGCGTTCGGTGAGAGGCTGTGGGAAACATCGGCATCCTGCACGAGTGACGCACTTGGCCTTGCCACATCGTACCTGCTCGGGAGAAACCCTTTGCCAGATTCGGATTAGAGGCAATCGTGTTGACCAAAGCCCCACTTCAGCAGACCTTGCTCCCAGGAGGAAGCGTGGAACCAGGCACAGGACTTTGGGTCCGTCCTCCACGACCTCTCTGCTTTTTTAGGCTTAGGGCAAACAAAATAGAGAGGTGGGTCATTTGCATAAAGCAACTTTGAATTAAGAACAAAGGGGCTCATCAGTCCCCAGCTGGTAATAGAACATGTCAGAAGAAACAACACACATTGGAAGGGAAAGAATGCAGGCCTTTGTGTTGGTGTCTTGGGAAGAGTCCCAGAGAGCATCATTGCTTCATCCACCACCTCGCCAGTGGGTCAAGTGTGAGCCCAGATGCCCCTGGCACCACTTGGCCCTGATAGCTCTGGAGACAGCGTCCACATTCCCTTCCCAGGAAAATAGAGCTGGTTGACAAGGAAGCATGAGTCGTTAGCAGTGATGTTCCTAAAAATGTCTTTTTTAAATGTGACCTGGAAGGAAGGAAGGAAAGAAAGAAAGAAAGAAAGAAAGAAAGAAAGAAAGAAAGCCTGGTAAAGAAGGGGAAGAAGACAGAGGGGGTGTGGCCACGACACCTGGCAAGTGCCAGGGAGAGAACACAGCCCTCCCTCCGTCAAGGCAGGTGCCACGCACAGTGAGCACACATCACCCTCAGAGTCAGGCGCTGGAGGAGCAGACGCGTGGTCGCCCATCCAGCCTCCAGAGACGGAGAAGCTGCATGCACCCAATGTGTGAAAATATTATGGAAATCAAAACTTCAGTCTGTGGGCGTCTTCCCCCTACACAGGGAATCAGGTTGGGAGGGAGCATCCCAGGAGGAAGACATGCCCCCACTCCCCACTCTCATGGACAAAATGCAACCCCATCAGAGACAGAAAAAGCCCCCAGAACATATAATTTTATGGTTCCCTGGGTGATAAGAAGGTAGAAATGGGGACAGATTTTAAAAGGCTGAATATGACTGTCTTAAAGACCTCTAGCTAAGCTTGCAAGAGAAAACGGGTGTTCCTGAGTGCCAGAAATAAAGAAAACTCAAATAGGAGCAAAAACCATGCTCCACAAATCCCCACACCTGGAAACAGGCCCAGCGACAGCAACATTTACCCCCATTCTGGGGGAGAGAGGAGACATGGACCCACCCAGAGCACCGAACCCCCAGCGTCTGGCTGGGAGAACAGAAGAGCTACCCGTAGGGGACCGTCCCGCCCCGTGGAAAAGGAGGTTAGAGGAATTCCAACTACCCGGCCCGGATGTGCCTCGCAGGACTGCCATCTGCCTGGGGCTCTGAACGGGAAGAAGTTTTCCCATGAGAAATCAAAACCTCAAGCTGTACCACATGCATGTAAGAATTCCAAATTTGCACTGTTAATGTGGTGCAGGGAATCGTGAGCCAAGAAATGAATGTAAAAACTTGTCCTGAATGGGTGAAGCTCAGGGACCCCCCAGCAAAAAGAAAACAAAATCATTCTGTGGGAACATTTTCGCAAGCCGGGACACACGTGACTCAGGCCTCCCACATGTGATGTGGGCCTCCGAGACCACTCAGGCTTGGTCTCTGCATGCAACTTCCATTTTCTTGTTCAAACTCTGCTAAGCGTGCAGATTGCAATCTCCACATTTCCCAGCAAGAGGGACCAGGGCTCCTTGAGGAATGGCTGGCCCCAGACCTGGGTCAGCAGGTGTACTAGATGCGTTGGTAAAGATTGCTCATATCTGAAAGCAAGGACGCTACCAAAACTGCAGGGTCATGTCAGAAAAGACTCAGTAATCACCCAGAATAGGCTCTTGTTAGCCACAGAAGGGACAGACGAGCAGCAACGGTGACAATAAGAGCAATGGATTAAAGAAAAGGGATTTCAATCCTTGAGTACATGACGGTGTTTTAAAAACTCATCACAGAAATCAACACAATATTTTGAAAACTAGTAAATGAAGTGAAAGAACCAAACATTTATTTAGCCTTTCCCATATAAACTCATTCACTAGGTATCAAATAGCTCATGACAGAAAATTTCTTCTTTGTAGAAATAGCCCAGCTGATGAATGATGAAAAAATGCTAGAAACAGAGCATCAAGTTTGCACCTTTCATGAGTTTATGTATCAGGGCCGTGGACATCAGTGGCTTCTGACACAGCAGAGAGAAGTAAACATTATGTACCGCCTGACAGAAGTACACCTCATCCCCTGTCTTGCCCCCAAACTAATCAATAAACCAATGAAATCTAAATGCAAAATAGGTTCTGAATCCAAGTACCAAAATACAGAGGAACAAATTTAAAAAATATATAGGGAGGAAATTAACAAAATTTGAACTGTCGAGAATTGTGTAGTTCAAATGACTGAATTTGAGAAAACAAGAGAAAAACTTAAAGAGGAAAGTTATGGATTAAAAGAGAGTTATAAGGAATAGCAATTTTTCAATAGGAGGATTTTATTTGAGTAGTCATTCAAATAATTTACTAAAAAACGTAAAACTTGTACACCATAACCAAATGGGATTGCAAGGTACGTAAGCCTATTTCAAAATTCAAAAATCAACTCATGTAATCTACCACATTAATGGCCTAAGAAGAAAAATCATGATCATATTGGTTAATGCAAACACCCATTGGCTCAGTCGGTTGAACATCCAACTCTTGATTTCAGCTCAGGTCGTGATCTCAGGGTCCTGGGATTGAGCCCCACATCTGGATCCACACTCAGCAGGGAGTCTGCCTGAGGATTCTCTCTCCCTCTGCCCCTCCCTGCCTCAAATAAATAAATAAATGAATCTTTAAAACATACACACACAAACACACACAAAACACCCATTCGTGATAAAAAAAAAAAAAGACACCTTAGCAAAGTAGGAATAGAGTAGAAAGTCCTGATAACACCTTTGAAAACAAACAAACAAATAAAAACCTACAGCTAACATTATACTTAGTGATGAGAAACTGGATAGTTTACCCCTAAAATCTGAAAAGCAAAGATGTCCCTTCTCATTATTCTTATTCAGTATTGTACTGGAAACCTAGCTAATGCAATAGGACAAGAAAAGGAAATAAAATATCCACAGGTGGGGAGGGAGTAGATAAAACTGTTTTTGTTTACAGAAACATGATTGTCTGTAGAAAATCCCAAGGAATTGACAATAACAACAAAAAACTCTTGGAATTAATAAGCAAGCATAGCAAGGTTGCAGGATACAAGGTTAATATACAAAAGTCAGTCATTTTCCTATATACCAGCAATGAACAATTAGAATTCAAAATTAAAAACACAACGTTATTTACAAAAGCACCAAAAATGAATTGAAGTATTAATCTAACCCTCCAAATGTACAGGATCTATATGCCAAAAATTACAAACAATTAGAGAGGAAATCAAAGATCATGGTTGGAAGGCTCACTCTTGCTAAGAAGTCAACTCTTCCCAACTTAATGTATTGATTCAATGCAATTGCAGTAAATGTCCACAAACTGTTTTTTCTGATTCTGAAGTTCATAAGGCAAAAAGCTTAGAATAGCCGACAAAACACTGAAGAAAAAATAGGAGGAGGATGAGGGAAAAAAGGAGGAGGAGTGGAAAAAAACAAAAGCGAAGGGTGAAACTACCTGATTTCAAGATTTATTATAAAGCTACAATACCATGTGGCACACTGACAAAGACCTATCTCCAAATTCTACAAAATCAGTAGAATATACTAGACAGCCCAGAAATAGACTGACACAAATATAGTCAACTGATCTTTGATAGATTAGCAAAGACAATTCAATATCGAATTGATAGTCTTTTAACAAATGATAGTGGAACGTTCAGATGTTTATAAATGAAATCTAACACCAAAAAAATGAATCTAGCCCGTTCCTTACATCTTTCATGGGAATTAACACAAAATTGATCATAAAATTAAATGTAGACTGTAAGATTTCTAGAAGATAGGAGAAATTCTAGGTGACCTTGGACTTGGAAATGAGTTTTTAGATATACCAAAAGCACAATCTATGAGAAAAAACTTAGATTTTTTTAAAGGAAAAGCTTTTGCCCTTCAAAAGACACTGTTAAACTATGAACAAGGAAAAAAATTGTGAAACACCTGTCTGGGAACAGACTCATATCCAAAATATACCTCCCCTCCCTAAAAACAAAACAAAACAAAAACTCTTAAATTTCAGCATTAATAAAAGAAACTACTTTTTAAAAGATGAGTAAAATATCTGGACAGACATCTCACCAAAGATCTACAGATGGCAAATATGCATTTGAAAAGATGATCAACATAATTTGTCACTAAAGAATTGCAAATTAAAATAACAATGAGATACCACTACTATTAGAATAGCTAAAATCCAAAAAACTGACAATACCAAATGCTGGTGAGGATGTGGAGCAACATTCATCCATTGCCGATGCAAATGCAAAATGGTCCACCCAATTTGGAAGACAGTGTTGGCAGCTTCTTACAAAGCTAATCATAATTATATGAGCCTGGTTGGGCTGCCAAACCCCAACTGGTAGTTTAAACAACAGAAACATATTTTCCCACAGTAATGGATGTTAGATAAGACCAAGATCAAGGTGCCACCAAGGGTTGGTGACACCCTTCTTCCTGGCTTGTAGATGGCTATGTCCTCATATGGCCTTTCTTCTGTGTGTGCATAGAAAAAGAGAGATCTCTGGCATCTCTTCATTTTCATATAAGGACACCAGTCCTATCAGATTAGTGTGTCACCCTTATGACCATATTTAACCTTAATTACCTCCTTAAAGACCTATCTCCAAATGTAATGACATTGGGAGTTCGAGCTTCAGTCTATAATTGTGTGGGGAGACACAATTCGGAATGTAACAATAATCTTATGGAGTAATCCGGTAATCACATTTCTAAGTATTTCCTTATATACACACAAAAAAATCTGCATGTGAATGTTGAGAGCAGCTTCATTCATAATCACTGCAACTAGAAGCACCAAGATGTCCTTCAATAGCTGAGGGAATAAATAGATGGGGTAGCTCCCTACCTTGTACTATTATTCTGCATTGAAAAAAATAAACCATCAAGACAAGAAAAAACATAGATGAATCTCAAATGTCTATTGCTAAGAGAAAGAAGCCAGTCTGAAAAGTTACATACTGTACCATTCCAATTATAGGACAGTCTTGAAAAAAACAGAACTGTAGAAGAAAAAGGGGAAAAAAAAAACCACAGTGGTTTCAGGGGTTCCGGAGCCATGGAGAACAGTTGAATGGGTGAACTCAGGGATCTTTATAGCATGCTGAAACTATTTTGCATGATACTGTAATAATTGTGGACTAATGACACTATGTATTTGCAAAAACCCATAAACTTTACAACACCAAGAGTGAATATTAATGCATGCAAAATTTTAAAACATCGTCTAGGAAGTTGGGGATACCCAGATAGAATGCAGAATGGCACAATCTGACTGTATCACAAATGTATAAATAACCTCACTAGGGGTGGGGGGGGGAGATGCTGACCTAAGTTAACTTTGGGAAAGCAGAGTCTGAAAACTGAAAGCAAAAGAAACCATACATAAGCACCGTACTCTAGTTGACAGCTTGGTGATACAGGTTAATCATTCTGATACTGATACATTTATTTATCCTGGAATTGAGCCATTAATTAAGTGGGTAGCAGATGGTGGGAGCCAGTGTCTCGGTATTGGACAGGGCTTTCACATATCAGCAAGGGTGGATAGCAAAGCTAGAATGGCCCCTGTGTTAACATATCAGAGAAGGAGGGTCAGTGTGTCATTTCACTAACAGGCAGGGTCCTGGTTGCAAGTACCGGGAACCAATTATGACTGATTTAAAGTACCCATCCCCACTCTCCTTTCCCCTTACCAAACCCAGCTCCTTCTTATAGATGTTGGGGAACCCACGGAACCCCTGGGGAATGTGGAGAACATAAATCAAGTAGATCCCCAGAAACAAAGGGAGGCATAGCCAACACTGTCCAGCTGAGCACATGGCTGCCACCACCACAAGCTCGCACACTGCTTCTGGTCCTCCCACCACTGTCATCAGAACCACTGCTCCCTTTGCTGTGAACACTTCTTCCACCCTCTCTGCTCCTTAACAGGACCAGCTCCTAATTCAAAGTCTGGGATATAACCTCACTTTGGCCAAAACCACACCATCCCTGCATGAATGCGGAGGAAGGAGAGATGAAAAGAAGCAAAGATGAACTCCTTTGCTCACTCTTTTTAGTGAGGGATCAATAAATACATTATTCTTATTGTCGCTGCTAACATTGATACTTCAAACGTTAGACACTTTGTCATTATTTAGATATATAAATATAACCAAAATAAGGAAAAAAGTACTCTAAATTACAAAAATGAGGGCATCTGGGTGGCTCTGTTGGTGAAGCGTCTGCCTTTGGCTCAGGTCATGAACCCAGGGTCCTGGGATCCAGCCCTGCATTGGCTTCCTGCTCTGCGGGGAATCTGCCTCTCCCTCTTCCTCTACCTCCTCCCCTGTTCATGCTCTCTCTCTCTCTCAAATAAATACATAAATAAAATCTTTAAAAATAAAAAAGTTGTAAGTTATAAAAATGAGCAAAAACAACCAGACTACATAACAAAAGTCAGAACGCAAAGGAAGGTACCGGGAAACACTTCTAAATAAACAATGAATAGAAGGTAAAACTAAGAGCAAATTTATCTGGTATGTCCATAAAGTGAGATAAACTCATTTGCTTAAAATAAACTCAGAATAGATTAGTAAACAAAACCCAACTACATGCTACAAAAAGAAATGTGCAAAGCAATGTTGAGAGAAAAAAACCACTGACTATTCACATCTATATTACTAAATGAGAAATAGGATGTTTTATGAGATGGATGGATCATTGTAGTCTACAATAGAATATTATTTAGGTAAACTTATATTTGCAAAATTTACCTCAAAAGAAATAAAAAACCTAATCAATCAATAACCATGGAAGAAAGTGAAGAAGCTGTCTAAAATTGATCCTGACCCAAAAAGTGCCTTATGCAGATAATTTTATACTGGAAAACCTTGAAAATTTTCAAGGAATAAATAATTTGCTAATATATAACCTTTTCTAGAATACAAAGAGAGTAAGAGCACAGATTCTTTTTTATTTTTATGGCTGGCAAAACACAGATACTAAAATGCAATATGAAGCAGAAATAGACGAGCCTTACATAAGAAAGCAATGTGAAAATCTTAGTGAAGTCTGAGCAAATTCAATTCAGTGTATTTTAGAAGAATACACTCTAGCCCAGTTGAGTTCCTTCCAGAAATGCAAAAATGTTTCAGTCAGTGTTAAGAAATCTGCTTATGTAATTCCCTCTTCTCGGTCAGGGTTCAGTTTAAAAAAAAAACAGAATCCTCTCTAGCTGGTTTAGAGTGAAAAGGGATTAATTGCAAGGTGTTAAGTGGCTCATGAGGCACAGGCAGGACCAGAGAGACTCCCAAGGCAGCGTCACTGGCTCAGCCAGCACAGGCTGCTGCCCTCTCTACAATCATCAAGCCTCCTGCTCCAGCCATGCACCACCTCCACCAACACTGAGGACACACGACTGCTGCCCCCAGCAGCAGCAGTCTGACTGGAGAGACTTGCTGCCAGCCCCAGGGTCACAGCACCCCACTGTGACCAGTCGAGTGGGCACCCTGATCCTGCCTGTCAGTCCACACTGTCCCAGAGACCAAAACTTGCTCTGCTCACCCCTTCAGCCACAAGGCAGTATCTTCACGGCCCTCTGCCTTGCAAATCTCCAGCCAAGGCATCTGACATTTAAACCTAAATTGAGGCCCAAGGACTGACTGTGCATGCCAGCTTTCTCACCTCCACTCTGCAGGACCGTGGCTGGAAGACGGGGCAGCGGATGCTGGAGTCCTCTCTACCACGACCACACTCACATGCCATCCTACTGTCACCATGCTGCAAAGCACAGCAGCCATCTGCTTCTCCTACTAACCAGCTGTCCTGTGTTGGAGGAGCGCACCTACCCTCTCCGCAGAAGTGAGGACCCAGGCCGCACTGTCACTGTGTCTAGGGCTGAGTGCTGGGATGTTCACTCCTTGCCACGATCTGTACAACCAGGGCTCGGTGTCTGTAATCATCTCAGAGCTACAGGACAGTGTTAACCACCAACAGCTCACATGAGCGAAACAGCCCTCGATACAAGCAGAGGAAACTCGGTTACCGTACATAAACATAACCCAATCAAACCAGGAGAAAATAATGTGTGGGAGAGGGTCCCAGTTTCAGCGACTGGTCACGGTGCCAGCGTTGACGCAGATGCACAGACAGATGAGTGACAGGCAAATGACACATCCATTTATTAATTATTCATACATGTGTAACAGCTTGTTGAGACGTAACTCACACATGTTCACTGAACACTTCCGTGGCCTCTCGCATATTCACAGACTGTGCAAACATAGTCGCTATCAATTCTGGAAAATTCTCATTGCCCCCAGAAGGAACCCCATGCCCATCAGCACTCACTTCTCCCTGTTTGACCCCCAGCTCTCTCATCCCAGCCCCAGACGACCATGGCTCTATTTTCTTCTCTATGTTCAGGATTTGCCTAACCCAGACATTTGTTATAAATTGAATTATCCAATACGTGGCCTTTCTGGACTGACTCTTCCATGTAGCATGGTATCTTCGAGGTCCGACCAAGATGTAGCGCATGCCTGTGGTCCGTTCGACAGAACTCCACAGTATGGGCACGCCACACTGCAGTTATCCGCACATCCATGCTGTTGAGCCACATTGGGGTCATTTGTAGTTTTTGGCTATTATGAATAATGCTATTGTGAACATGGGTGTGCGTGTTTGGTGTGGACGTCTGTTTTCATTTCTCTCGGGTATACCCTGGAAGAAAGCTGGACTGGTTGCATATCCACTCTACAGTTAACCTTTTGAGGAACCACCAGAGTGTGTTCCAAAGCAGCTGCAACATCTCACGTCCCCACCAGCAGGGCCAAGGATGATGGTTTGCCCACCTCCTCGTCAACACTTGGTGTTGTCTGTCTGTTCAATTACGACCTTCCGCGGTGGGATGAAGTGCTACCTCGCTGTGGTTTTGGTTTGCACGTCCCTGTTGGCTAATGATGCTGAACCTCTTTTCACGGGTTTATTGGCCCTTTTTGTATCTTCACAGGAGAAATATTTGATTATACCCTTTGCTCATTTTTTAATTGGCCAATTTGATGTCTTTCAAAGACACTGTGAGAGGGATGGAAAGCAAGTACATGGTGATGGATTTTGTTCTATTAGCCTTCTATTCCCCAGTTCAGACTTCACTTGTCTCTGGACTCGACTAACCATCTGGTGCCATTTCCTTACTCCGACACAGTCTGTGCCCTCTGTCAACTATGTCACACTGCTGCCGCGGACGTCCATTCACAGAAGGCTGGGTAGACAATCCTCATCCACGCTGTGTGGTGTGCTGTGATTCCTTTACAAACCCAGGTGTGTGGAGCCCCTGGGCGGCTCAGTCAGTGAAGCATCTGCTTTCAGCTCAGGTCATGATCTCAGGGTCCTGGGATCGAGCCCTGCATCGGACTCCTTGCTCAGCAGGCAGTCTGCTTCTCCCTCTGCCCCTGCCCCTCCCCATGCCCTGCTCGTGTGCTCTCTCTCTCACTCTGCTCTCTCTCTCAAGTAAGTAAATAAAATCTTAAAAAAAAACAAAACCCAGGTGTATCTGCAGGTGCTGACGTGGCATCGTGTCCAGGATACAGTGCGATGCCAGCTAATGCAGAACACCAGAAATGAGCATAAGGTTGCATGCCAATCATACCTCAAGAGCAAAAACAAAAGAGCCCAGCGTGGACCCGCAGCTCCCATCCATGTAACTCTCATGAACACACACCCACGTGGCTGTGCAAAGGGCATCCCCTCGGTGCCACACACCCAACAGCCGAGTGGCTCTCTTGGGCAGCAGCATACTTGAGTTTAAGGAGTGTGTCCTTCATGGAAATCACTGCCAGTCCTGGGTTTACGAGGAGCAGGAGACCCCTTACGTCTTCTAAACCCTGGTAGACAGACCCGCAAACGGCCCTATCTGGAAAGGCAGGCACTCTGGGCAGTGACAAGGAGACCTCGCTGCCACAGAAGAGCTGAGCTCACGAGGGGCGCTCCCAGTCTCCACAGGAGGACTCCTCAGGTTTACGGTCCTGACCAGAAAGGGACCAACTCTTGGGGAAACGTGGGCTTCTCATGCCAGGACGGCCGTCCACTCAGAAGAACTAAGCAGTAAGAGCAGTAAGAAAAGGAAACAGTCATGTCGTTCCTAGGGACCTCCTGGGTCTCATCCTGCACAGACTGCCCCTAGGACCCTGCCCCGGAGGCTCCCACCCAGCAGGTGGATAGGACCTGTTCCCCAAGACCCCACTTAGAGAACCAGTTGGCCATGTGTCATCAAAATCCCGCACCGTTCTCCTCTCAAGTTCAGGATTTCCTTCTTAAACCTCACAACACGGACGGCCCTGGATGTGGATGAGAGAGAAGGTGACCATCCCCCAACAGAAAGTGTCCCATCTGCCCGCGGGCCGGACCCGGCGCTGGACCAAGGCCTCCAGGGACCCAGGAGGACCTACGGTGAGGACGAAACCGGGATAGCGGTGGCTTCTGACTTGAAGGGCTGTCCTAGCTTTCCAGGAACTGGTCTTTTCACCTTTCCAGCCATTTTTCATGAACTGTGTCATGGGACTCAGCTCCCACCAGGAGCCGCTGGCCACAGGAAATGGGAGTTTTGTTGGTGGTCAGAGGAAGTGGCTGGAAGGCACAACCAAGGCCCCAGCTGTGCTTCCTCCGTGTTATATTTCAGGGAAAGGAGGCCTTTGAGCTATGGGTCAGCGCACATGTGCTAAGTGACCGCTGGAGGCCGGGAGGGCTTTCTGAGGGCAGGGGCAGCCTCTGCTCTGAGCAAGGGCAGCGAAGCCGCAGGCCCGGGGTGCGGAAAGACCAGGAGTTCTCCAGCATGGCCCATCCAGTTCCCAGCCTTCCCTCTGACCTCTGCTCTGTGTGCAGGGTTGGGATGTGGCTCCCACGCTCACCCTGGTCTGGCAGCCCGCCCTGATGTGCCCAGAACATCCACGTCTCCCACCCGTCACCTGTTGTCTGCAATGTCTTAAAGTACTCCAGAGAAGGATGCGTTACCAAAGCTGGGGTGTACACAGAGGTCACCCCAAGTCTGGGACTCACAATACCATGTGCAGCATTGATACATAAGTGGTATAGATGGACTGTGGGTGTGGGGGGTCTGTGTGCACGCTAACCTCTTATCCAGCTTCTTCTGGAAGGATCTCCAAAGCACTATTTCCACATGTGGCGGCTGCTGGCCTTGCCACCCCCTCACCCCAACACTCAGGTTTAAACTAGTTTCTGTTGTTTCGTTTGTTGGTTTGGACACATCTTGTATCCCTCCTTCCCTTCCTTGCCCCCACGCCCAGGAAGTAGCATGGCTGAGATGGGCAGGGACTCGAACTGGGGGAGCAAAAGCACTCTCAGCTCTCCAACCAAAAGGCACATGAACTCTGCCACTACGTGCTTCGATCTCGTCTTCCCCCATTCGAGCCGAGTCTCAGGACTCATGACGAGCATGAAGGTCTTTGCTGGGGTGTAAAATGCTCCCTAAGCCCTCCGAGCACACCCTTGCCACCACCAGGCCCACAGTGGCCACCCACATGTGTGCTGGGAGCTGGCCAGGCCCGTCCACAGAGCTGGGCAGCCCTGCATCTCTGCCCCAGTTCTCACAGGGAGGAGGCGTGAGGGCTGAGAATCTCCATGATGGAGAATACAGAGTGGGTGAGCCAGGGTTCTGCAGAGAAAGAGAACCAGCAGGCACAGAGAAAGCATTAGGATGAGGAATGGGGTCCTGCGCTCGAGGACGGCTGCTAACGCGTCCCCAGGTCTGCAGACGGCCGCCGGAGGCCCGGAGAGCAGAGGCTGTCACTCCAGCCTGAAGGCTGACAAGCTCTGCAGGAAGAGCCAGTGTCCCAGGCCAAGTCTGAAGGCAAGAAAAGACTCATGTCCCGGCTCAGCAACGGAACCAGAATCTTGTTTGGCCATCTGGGCACCCACAGCCTAGTTAAATCAGCCCTACAATGAACTGTGTGTGAGAGGTCACACAATGCCCGGGCAGCACAGAGCTACGTGGGCCGCCAGGCATCCAGGGGACAGGGGGTACATGGCACCGCAGACTCTGCTAGGGGATCAAAGGCCAAAAACACGAGGCTCCCCGATAGTGCCCACGGAGCCACCTCCCCCGGCCCAGCTACCTTCACACCATCCCATGGCATGCAGGACACGGGCCAGGAGCGCACACGCTCGGAGCCCCATGTCCACCTGCTGGCCGAAGTCAGCTCCGTCAGACCCGACCACGTCCACCTGTGTGGATACACTCCCCGACCTGCTGGCCCTAAAGGAACTGGAAACACCCGTGGGCAGAGCAGGGCTTAGGAGAGCCTGTGTGCCGCTCGCGGAGTAGCGGGCTTCAGGCCCCACCGGGCTCCCGGGTCCTCCCAGCGCAGACCCTGCTCTGCCTCTCGTCTGGAGAGGCCAGGGGGTCAGCACCCCAGATTTCACGGAGGCCTCAACCGCCATCTAGCTAAGGAGTGGAATTCACCTTACAAAGGAGACCTCTGTCGTCTGGCAGGCGCTGTGGTTTCCCCAGACCCGGGAAGCGGCATCCTACGTGGGGTCCGCGGGCACGCTTCCCCAGGAGGCCAAGCTGCTCCCATGTCCTGGCCGTCGGTCCGTGCAGAGGGGGGCCTCTCCTCCAGCGGGGCGCCAGCGCAGAGCAGCGCCACAAACCCCGCGCCCACCTGAAGCACTTGTGCCCTGAGGAGGTACAGAGGAGGCACAGACCGAGCCTCCACCTGCTCGCCGCTGCCTCCCCCTTCCTCATCCGCCACCCCTCCCCACTCACCTCCCCCTCCCCATCCACTTCTCCATCCTCATCTATCTCCCCCATCTACCTCCCCCTCCCCATCTACCATCCCTCCCCCATCTACCTCCTCCTACCCTATCCACCTCCCCCTCCCCCATCCACCACCCCCTCCCCATCTACCTCTCCCTCCCCCTCTACCTCCACCCCCACCTCTACTTCCCTGTCTACCTCCCTCTCCCCATCTATCACCCCCTCCCCCCACCACATCCTACTTCCCCCAACCCCATTTCCTCCATCCCCACATCCCCTCCCACATACATCCCCCCCACTGCCCTGCTTCCCCACCTCATCCACTCCAGCCCTCTCCCCACCCCCACCCAGGTCCGCACCCAGCAGACACAGAGGCAGAACGGCTGCAGAAGAAAGGCTGCTCTGTGCTCACATCTCAGGATCCCAGGCTGTCCCCAGAGCCAGCCTTGCACATTCTCTGGAACGGTGCTCTGGAGCCTTCTCCACAGCCACTGGGAGGGTGTGCTCTCAGCGGACAAAGACCCCGGTGAGAGGGCCTCCCGGCCTTTGCGGTGGCCGCCACTGGCTCAGAGGCAAGGCTTGCTTCCCCTGGCTGACTCTACTCCGAAACTCACCCTCCCCATGTGTGTTCTTCCAGTCCTCACACCCCAAGCCTTTGCCCCCACCAGCTCCTGCCAGCTCCTGGCCGCCTTCCCAGGGCAAGACTTCATCCCACAGAACCCTCCTGCCCTGGAGGCCAAGCCCATTAGCGGCCCCCACTTCGCCCTGCTGCTCTGGAAGGCCCCGCCCTGGAGAACGGGAGCTGCCTGAGGTTTTTCCAAGGGCACTCCATCCAGCTGAAAAACACACTTAACGTTCAGGCTTCACTGAGCAACTCCAGAGGAGGAGACCCTGAGCCAGGGGACCCACACACGGGGGGCAGTGTAAGGCGGGCCCCCTCTGATCCCTCATTCAGGTGCTCTCCGTCCTCCCCAGCAAAGCAGCAGGTCTGCTACAGGGGTTCAAACGGCATCATCTCCAGTCCCAGGGCGCAGGGAGCCCCTCACCTGCCTGGAGACAGGGACTGCAGCTGAGCAGACAGACTGCCCTCCCCCAGGTCACCCAGACGGCGCCACACGGGGGATTCTGCTGAGCCGCCTGCCTGCCTGTCCCATTCGCGGCCGGTGATACAAGCTACTTATGAAAAACTAAACTAAAAGAAAGACGGGTTTCCAGCACACTTCAGGGCGGTAATTTTATCCATCATCCATATGCCGGGCATCATTCCCCAGCAGCTGGGAGGGAAGAAAGCTTAATCTCTTTGAACCTGCATAGTATCCGTGCCCTGTGACTATATAAAGGTGCAGCTGGGCAAAATGTCATGAAAACATTCAATTCTATGTAATGGGGTGTCAGATGCCTTGCATGCCTTCTCACATTTCCAGGACACACTCCCACGGAACCCCTGGCGCGCTGACACCACGTGCGGCACAGAGGACAGGGCAGCCAAGCCAGGCCTGGGAGAGCTGAAGAATCTCCAGTCTTTATCCCGGGAATTACAGCACAGGCACGCCGGGAACGCCGTGAGGGGCACAACGAGCCAGGAAATTCTTGGGCTCTAGAAAAGTCCGTCGCTTGAGCAATGGGGGTTCTTGCTGATCCCTGGATTTCCTGGAATGACAGTTGGCCCTCAGACACCATGGACCCTGGGGTGCCGAACCCCCCTCCTGCACAGTCGAAAATTCACATATAACTTTTGACCTAACCATTTTCCTAATAACCCACCGTTGACCAGAAGTTGACTAATAACCCACTTTATGACCTTACCAAGTGCCTGAAGAGTCAGTTAACGCCTATTTTGTACGTTATGCGTATTACGTCCTTCATTCTTATAATAGAGCATGCTAGACACAAGAAGACTTACTAAGGACGTCACGGGGAAGAGAAAACATATGCATCCCGCTGTGCTCTAGAAAGCCACGTACACACGGACGCATGCAGTTCAAGGGTCACCTTACTACGGAGCTCCTGGAAATGCACCTGCGTTTCCCCCAGAGCTTTTGTACCTCTTGTTATTTGCTTCTTCTTTGTCATTTCTGCTATAAAAAGCTTGGACCCATCACTGTGGAGCTAAGCCAGCAGAGAGAAGATGTGCCCAGGAAGGGAGGCCCGCTGCCCTTGGCGATGGTCCCGCTCTTCTGGCTCCCTGAGCTCCCTGCCACACACCAGGCTCACGTGGACCGTCCTTTAAAAGCAAGTGAGAAGGCGTCACGCCAGGGCCCGTGACTACTCATCACCCACTACTTTAGATAAGATGGGTGAATTGTATCTATTCCGCGTGGCCAGTTACCCAACACTTGATGGCTCAAAACAATGATCCTTTATCATTTCTCCTGCTTCCTGTAGGTCAGGAATTTGGGCAGGGGCAGCAGAGTGCCTTGTCTCCGCCTGCTGGTGTCTGGGGATTCCACGTGGGGCAGGGACCATCTGAATCCGCTCCCTTCTGTGGCTGGTAGTCCGTGCAGGCTGTCAGAGGCGGGCCCGGCTGGGCTTCCGGCTGGAACACCCACCCGTGGACTTCGCATGTGCCCCCAGCCTCCTCCCAAGAACAAGTGTCCCAAGAGCAGGAAAGCCAAGAAACCGAGGCAGAGACCGCCCTGACCTTTATGATCTAGTTTCCGCAGGTGTCCAGCCCACTGTCGCCATGTTCTGTCGGTGGAGACAGTTACAGGCTTGCCAGACCCAAAGAGAGGGGCACAGAAGGCCTCCTGGAGTGGAGGAGCCAGGCTTCTACTGTAAGAAGAACATGGAGGGTGGGATGGAGAGAGGTTTGGGCATCTCTAGAAAGTACCAGCTACCATGACAACGGGCAACCAGATGCCTGATGAGAAGGCCATCCTCTGGGGTCAACACTACGCAGACACATGGCCCATCCATGCTTTCCTAACTCTCTCCAAAGTCCAGGTAGGGAGCCCCACTGAGTCAAGAAAACATTCTTTATATGATTCTACCCAATAAAGAGTGCTTTCTCTAAGACTCATATCCAGAATTTTTTAAAAAGGAAGAAAAATAACCAGGCCTTCAAGACGGCCCTGCTGAGTCGTCACCTACGATCTCTGCCTCATGGCCACAGAGGGTACAAAGGAATCCCCCTCACGGTGCTCTAGCCGGCTCGAGGTCTGCTCGGGGACATGCTCATCGCGGGCTCGTCACCCCTGAGAGGGGCCACAGGTGACCCTCCAGGAGAGTCGCCTCTACAGCAGGGCAGGACCTGGCTCTACCCCGAGCTGTTCCGTCAGCTCCCCACCGATCAGCCAGACGCCCGGACTGTCGCCTGAGTCCCTGCCCGACGCTGCTCAAGCGGGTGGGCTGGCGTGGTGGAAGGTCCCAGGCCTGCCTCCCGTGATACCCCGTGCCTGCTGGGCCCAGCCCAGCTGAACCTGGAAAAGCTGGACTCCGGGTGACGAGACATTGCTGCCCACCCACTAATTGCAGTTTTCGGTGAGTGCAGTCTGCCCACAAATCCAAAATTCCACTCTGACAGCTCTACCATGCCTCCCAGCTTCTGCACTGGGGCCACTCAGCACCGCGGGGCAGCCTGCAGGACTGGGGACGCAGACGGGCAGATCAGAAGCACATCTGGTCTTCAGGAAAGCCGCCAAGGTCCGAGGCCGGGGCTGCTCACTGGCCGGCTTCCGTCTGCACCGAGCAGACTGTGCTGGGCACTCTGTCCGTCCATCACCGAGGCGTGACTCAGGGTGCACCAACGCTCCAGTTACTTGTCTCTCCCCATTCTGCAGAAGCAAGTCTGTGAGACCCGCGGCCGAGGGCTCCGTGCCAGGGAAGATTTAGCCCTCTCTCTGGCAGACTCTGGCTTGCCTTAAAAAAAAAGCAACCCAGGGCTGCTGCCTGAAGGAATCACATGCTGTCGGGCATTAATCAGCTCTTCAGAAAACCCACCAAGGACACACTCTGGTTCAAGGAGGCAGCTTTGAACTCCAGCTGCCGCAGCTGGGGAACCATTTGGTAGTGGAAAAAAATCAACAGCAAGAGAAGGGAGGCCGTGGGGCTGAGGATATTTCTGACCGTTCCCCAGGAGGCATTAGCAGAAACGACGTTTCTCTCTAATCTTCTCTCTTCCTTCTGCGTGGTGCTCCCTCGGAACAGAAATACCAAGAACAGGAATGCGGAACCCCAAGGTAAGGCTGACACACTCCACCCTTTAAGGACTTTGAACAATGACCCAGAGCCACAGACCTCCATGTGGCACCTGTCAGGAACTGACCGACCAGAGTGGGTTGTGGAGGAAGGAGGAGAGTGCCAGCACCCAGCCCCCACCTGCTCGGGTTCACAGATCCCGAACCCCCCAGGATCCTAGCAGCGCGCACTGTGGTGGGTAACCTGCACGATGCCCTGTCTGCCAGGTGGGATTTTTGTCTTCTTTCTGGGCAAACTGCATTGTTGGCAGAGGCCGTGCAATGCCACACCTGCTGTTCACTAAGTGTGATGGGCTTGCAGAAGTCCACAAGACTAGGGGCACCTGGGTGGCTCAGTCGGTTAAGCATCCGACTCTTGGTTTCGACTCTGGTCATGATCTCAGGGTCGTGAGATCAAGCCCCGTATTGGGCTCCACGCTCAGTGGGGAGTCTGCTTAAGGAATCAACCTCCCACCCCTCCTTTCTCTCCCCCCCACCCCCCAATCTCTTTCTTTCTCAAATAAATAAATAAAATTTAAAAAAAAAAATTAAAAAGTCCACAAGACCTGCCCTCCACCCCCTATGGGAGGGGAGCTCTGGAGAGGAGGTAATAAAATGCAGTCGGGGAGTCCCGCCCACCTACATTGGTACCAAATGCCCCACCTCCCTGATCTTAGAATCTGGGGTTTATCAAGGACTTATAGATCACTGTCGGCACTGTGTTTCCTTCTAATGTAAATATTTATTGTCCTTAGCTATTTAACCTCCATAGACTGGAAATACATGGATGAAGGGAATTTTAACAGGCACTTCTGACTCTGGCTGCCTGACCCTCGAGGCCACAGCTCACGGGTGTGTCCCCTCACTCAGGCTTCTCCCGAGATCGGATTTGGCGGCGGACTCTGCATCAGGATCCAGACGTCGCCCCATGGATGTCAAGCGGTCTGCTAGGCAATGCTACCGTCCCGGTTACCCGGAGCGAGGTCAGACGTCCCAGGCACGGCCCTCCACGCGGGGGTCCACTGCAAGCCGGGGAGTCCCCAGGACCCCGCAGTTCTGGCAAGCCAGCCGGCTACAAGTCCGGGGACCCCCGTGACCCCATCAGCTTTGATAGTTTACTAGAACAATTCGCAGAACACAAGAAGCCATTATACTTCGGATTACAGCATATTAGCAAGGTTACGAGTCAGGACCAGTGACAGGAAGAAGTGGACTGGGCATTTCCGGGAGGCTCTGTCCTCTCTGGCGCAGCGAGGCCCGAGCCTTGGGTCGGGGGTCCAGGAGAGTCACATCACACAGACAGCACTGATGGGATCGGTGGGCTTGAGCGTGAACCAGTTCCCATCACCTCCCCTCCCTGAGGTTGGGCTGCCATCATGGGGCTCAAAACCCCAGCGCTCTCACCCCGAGACTGGTCTTCCAGGTGTGACCAGCGCCAGGCCTGAATCACCTCATTAGCATAATCTCAGGTGTGGTGCAAGGACCCACCTCAAGTAGCAGATGCCCCTATTGCCCAGGAAATCTCAATCATTTGGAGGGTGCTTCCCAGGAACCAGGGACAGAGGCCAGCCCAATCTTGGCTGGGCGACGAGGTTCAAGCCCCGAGCTCAGGGGCTGCAATCCCTCGCTCTTCTCTCTGCCCCTTTTCTCTCCCAGGACCCTGAGAAGAAAGAGAGGGACCTGGGTTTTCCCATGGTGCCAGGCGCCTTTGAGGTTCTCTGGCAGGCCCAGCCTCCCTGTCCCTAACTTTCCACTCCCCACAATCATCCCCTGAGCACATGGGTCACCCCCAAGTCAGGCCTGCTGCATGGTGCTTGGGGCCCATGCTCTTGCCTCAGTCACCATGGGGTCCCATAATCAACCATGACCCCAGGCTCTCTCGCACTTGTCCCTGATTCCCAGACTTGTCCTGAAACCCACTGTCACTGGTCCTCTGAGTCCCACCGCTCTCCAAGCCTTTCTCAACGGCTTTTCTCCGCTGGGTTGCCCTCACCTGCCCCAAAGCAAGTGACTTCCTTGCTCACCTCGGAACCTGGGGTCACCCCAGCAGCCCTGAGCCCCATGACCTTCCATGTGGACGGTGCCCACGAGTGATTCCCAGTGAATTAGCAGATGGTTTTACCTTGTAGACAATCACATCTTTTATTCTAAAAAACCTCCTGGTCTTTCTGGAACTCCGTGAAAATTTCTACCTCAGTGAATGCATAGTTGTCAAATGTATGGTCACCACCACAAAATAAAAGTAAAAGCTGGCTTTTGTCTCTGATATCTGACATGGCTTTGATTGTGTGTCTTTCCCACGTCCTCCTATGTGGAGGTCGGTTCACCCATTCTCGGTTGGCTGCGGTCCTACTGTTTGTCCGGGTTGAACGTATCCATCCGACAAGAAGCTGAGCTCCATGACGTTAACAGAACAGCCAGGGACTCTGAGCAAACAGCCAAGCCGGGATCGGAAGGTCCCTCGAGGCGCCCAGCAGCCCACCGGCCGTGTGCCGTCACGCCTCACTGCCCAGCCCCAGGAGTCAGGACGCACAGCACGGGAATGCCTGTGTCCTCTCAAGATTCGTTCCGGTGGACGTTTCAACTGCTTTTATTTTTTGGTATTTAACTTATCCCCTAGAAATATGTCTTCACCATATTTCATACCAGGAATATTTGGCATGAAATAGAAATGACGTGCCAACACCCCGTGTCTGTTGCCACAACCAGAGACGAGGTTTTGCCCCATAAATCCCGCACCACGTGTGTGCATGGCAGCCAGCTCCACGCCGGGGCCCCCATGGCAGGCGGGGATCAGCCAGGAGGAGCCGGCCGGCTGGGGACGCCAAGCACAGCACTGCAGCCGAGGTTCGAGGGGTAGAGCGCAGGGTCACAGCCACTAGGACACTTCCAAAATATGTGTGCTTCCTCCCCGACTTCTCCCCAGAAAGCTGCTCTCCACAAACCGTGCCAATCTGATTACAATTGCAAAGCATTATCTTTTCCATTGAAAATCACGCAGAATTTTGTGTCAAGCTCTGCTGTGGTTGACCTTAGCTCCAGAATACTCCAGAAAGGAATGTCCTGAGCAGGAATGCACTTCCTGTAGCAGTCAATGACCTTGGGGCTGGGGAGCCCTACCCCCTTTCCCTGAAATAATAAAGCCACATTTTGTAATCCTAGAATCACCGGAAGACGTGGGTTCATAACAAGACATCCCTGGGAATTCTCCTTGTGTTTAATAAGTCCTGGGATCACCTTCCTTTTGTAAGCTTCACGTTTTCCCAAAAGTAACGGGACCAGTGCAGCCACCTCAGTTCCCTGGGATTTGGAAGGTGGCCTTCATACACTCTGTGTTGTGGCGGATACAAGAATCAGGCTAGCACTCAATAATTGAGCACCAAATGCACAGGGAGGAGGCCCGGGTTTTGCAGGACACAAGTGAGCACACTTTCAGAATCTAAGAGTTGTATCAGCCTGTGATGTGGGGAATGTGCCCAGGGCTAGAATCCAGATTCGTCTAGAACTAGGGACGGGACTCCGGTGACATGCACCTCTCTGTGCCTCTGTTTCCTTATCAGTTGATGGGTTTCATAAGAATGCCCCCCACATAAAGCACTTGCACGGTCAAGGGAGATAAATATAAAAGGCGGAACTCATTGTAAAGACAAAGAAACGATACCTATTGGTAAAGACAGTATCTATTGTCTAATGCTGATTCCCCCCACGGAGATGGCTGGCCTTCTCTGTTCGAATTACCTGGGCAGCTGGCTCCAAACTTATCCATTCAGACACTGAAATAGGGTCAAAGTGCAGGTGCCAATGAGGTAGGAGGATGCCCAGTGTCCAGCCTGGGGATCCTTAGGTCTTGTTGCCAAAAGAGGCAGGATGGGAGGGCTCTCTCATGGACATCCCTCCTAGGGAGCGCCAGATGGGGGCACTGGGCTGTAAAAATATTGGCCCTTAAACCCATTTTTACTTTAAGTAAAGCCCTTTCCCACCCAGTTCCGAGCCGTGTGGCACTGCTCAATGGGATGTCGTCATTTGTAATAAGACCTATATATTGGGTCTTTATCACCCTTCCTGGCACAGAGTTCCTAAAACTCGCGGAATATCCTACATACTGAGAGCATAAAGGTGCCTTTTGCTATGCTAATGAGGTGACTTTTGGACCCCACTGAGGCACAGTG